>NC_143258.1:28894512-29204346 GCF_984573655.1 Nuphar pumila | reverse complement strand
TCCACCACACATTGACATGATTAAAGAAATAATAAACTATATGCAATGCGGTCTAAGCTAAGCAGAAATTTAAATTCTTATTCCAAATTTACATCACTAATTGAATTGAAATAAAAGAAAATATAATCTTGAATATCCCTGCAAAAATAGAAAACTTGCTAGTGAAGATATGTCGGCTTTTTTTTATTTATCGAATAATATCTAGAAATTACTAAATTTATTCGGATATAAGCCTTTTTTCCATGTTTTCTTGAGATAAACATAATAAAATATGATGTAAAATTGAAAAAATAATAAAAATATACAACTTTGAAATTCAGAGTTTTGGGAAAATAACAAAAATGCCCCTAAAAACAAGACTATGGCCTTGAAATTAGGGTTTTCACAAAAGATTTTTGTAAAACTTTGGATTTAGGCTCAAATAGATTCAAATAAACACCAAATCGGGTGCGGAGCACCCTAGCATGATTATAGACAAGATCAAACACTAAAAATATAAAAAGTTTTATAAAAAAATGAAATATCACAAAAATAGTGATTTTCACCAATGTTTTACTCGAACCGGAACTCCGCGAGCACCCTATTTTCATGATTTAATCAAATAACATATCAAATGAATTCAAAAATCTATAAAAATCGACATGGATAGTTCTAATAACCCTAAAATTAAACTGTATTCAAAAAAATATATTTTTGACATTATTTTAATATAAAAATTGAATAAAACTCTAAAATACGCAATTTTGCTCGCGAGAACATACCTGTCACAGTGTCAGACCCGAATCAGGTATCAAATCACTATGAAAATTCATAAACATTTACAAAGAGATACTAGACAAAAAAACAAAGATTTTCCCTTTTATAGATCGGAGAAATCATCTCTGGTTAGGGAGATATCGCTCCAACAATATACGCTTGATTCCGACAAATAAATAACGAGTTGAAATAAATACATCCGGTTTCGAGTACAAGAAAATATAGCAAATCATGTTCAAAAATTATAAATTTTCCCAGATGACAATAGATACAAGGATGAAACTACTCATTTTTATGGATCACTGATCGGATCTCCGATGAGGGAGATACGATCCACACAAATCGATCTAAAGTTTAGACAATGCATAACGAGCTCTGTAAAACCGATTCTGGTTTCTGACAGAGGAAAAATATCAAACAGATATATAAAAATCTGAAAAATTTACAGGAAATACTAGACATGATAACGAAGACACTGCAACTTACGGATCGTTGATCGGATCTCCGACAAGGGAGATATCGCCTGGGCAAGTCGTTCCCGAATCCACATAGCGATTTCACGATTTAAAAAGCATAGTTCGGTCTTTTATTTTTTTGACAGAGTTCCAGAACCCAAAATAATCTGCTTTTTTTTATAAGAAATCACTGACATGTTCATAATTTAACCCTAAAAAATCGTATTTTTTTACAGAAACTTAAACATAAAATAACGTAGTTCCCGCATGCCCGGGATCGAAATCCATGGATTATCGATAAAGCATTAATAAACTAATCTAAACATGAAAAATAATAAAGAAAATAGCAATAAATAATATAACGAATTTAGATTTGATGCTTGACTGAATAAAATAAAAAAATCAGGGAAAGCATGGTTGGAATTTGATTTAGCCTTCGAAAGAGGGATTCAACCTATTGAACGAGCGAATCTCATCTTTTATTCGGCATAAATATAAAAAATATGGATCTAAGCTATTCCAATGGATCAAGAACGTAAAATACATCATGGTACAACATTAGTGTTAGAATCTCCACTGGTACCTGTATTGAGAAGAGAGAGAGAGAGAACAGAAGAAGAAAGGTAGGAGGGGTTGCGGTTGTCACGATTTCAACAACTGAAACCGTGACCTAAACTTGTATTAATAAGTTTACATTACAATAATATGGATTCGAGTCTGGTGTGTCCAGACCCGAATAAAATAAAACATTACAAACTTTACATGACTCGGGTCCTATCCAGACTGTACATACAATGGACTTGGGTCGGGTCCTAATAACCCAGAATACCACTTTTTCACCCCCCCTCAAGTTGATCATGGTTTTGGACCATGAACAACTTACCTTTAAGCATCCAAAAACGATCCTTTGTTAAGCCCTTTGTAAATATGTCTGCAACTTGTCTTTCAGTATTGACGAACTCAGGCTCAATCTCTTTTTCTTCAACTTTTTGTCTCACAAAGTGTTGGTCGATCTCAATGTGCTTAGCATGACTCTGATGTACTGGATTGAATGACATGTTGAGAGCATTTTAGTTGTCACATAGCAAGATAGAGTGTGAGATCTTTTCTCCTACTTCAGTTAGTAGATGCCTGATCCATGTGGCTTCAGCCTCAGTGCTTGATCTAGCGATAGCCTTTTGTTTTCTACTGTTTCAAGAGACTAAATTTCTTCCAATGAAGACAATATCCTGATTGTAGATCTTCGTTCATCAGGATCTCCTACCCAGTCTGCATCACAATATACAGTAAGTTCATGCTCATGCTTGTCATATGACTGTGGTGAATATATTAATCTATTCCCAATAGTCCCTTTCAGATATCTAAGAATCCTCTTAATCGCTTTCATAGGTCCAGTACGTGGTGCATGCATAAACTGAGACACTTGATTGACTGAATAAACAATATCAGGATGAGTGAATGTGAGATACTGTAACATTCTTATTAGACTGTGATACCTGGTGGGGTCCTCACACAGATCTCCATCACGAGCGCTAAGTTTTTGGTGAAGGACACTTGGAGTTCCTAGAGGTTTGCAGTCTTTCATGCCTGCCTTGCTGAGAACATCTACGGTGTACTTGTGTTGAGTGAGCATCAAGCCATGAGCCTGGTTATCAACTTCTACACCAAGAAAATATCGCAGGACACCAAGATCTTTCATTTTGAACCTCTGACCCAGTAAGTTTTTTACTTCTTTGATGTGAGCTTCAGAGTTTCCTGTGATGACAATATCATCAACATAAATTAATAGTAGAGTGGTCACATTCTGGCTTCTAAAAATAAATAATGAGTAATCCAATACGGAATGTGAAAATCCATGTTTTTGAATCTCAAGCTAGAAGCTATCAAAACAAGAACGAGATGCTTGTTTTAGACCATAGATAGCTCTCTTTATCCTGCACACATGGGTTTTGCAATTTTGTTCTTGATATCGAGGGGGTTGAAACATGTAAACTTCC
Organism: Nuphar pumila; assembly: GCF_984573655.1. Classification (NCBI taxonomy): domain Eukaryota; kingdom Viridiplantae; phylum Streptophyta; class Magnoliopsida; order Nymphaeales; family Nymphaeaceae; genus Nuphar; species Nuphar pumila. Next base: position 29,201,138 of record NC_143258.1, on the reverse strand, counting down.
TCCTTCAAATCCCCATGCAAGAATGCATTTTTCATATCAAGCTGACTCAACTTTCATCCATGTTCAACAGTCACAGAAAGAATAATTCGAATTGTTTGCATTCTCACCACCGGACTGAAGGTCTCATCATAGTCTTGCCTTGTATCGTTCAATGGTTCCATCTGGCTTATACTTTAGTTTGTAGACCCATTTGCATCCGACAATATTTTTGTCATGTGATCTGAGAACAACTTTCAAGGTTCCACATTCATGTAAGGCCTACATTTCATCGTTCATGGCTTCTACCCATTTGGTAGAAGTGGCTGCCTGATAGTATATAATGGGCTCATCTTCCTTATTGAGTGCAGTTAAAAGGAGCTGAAGATCTAAGGAGAAATTATTATAACTGACCCACCTATCAATAGGATGTCGTATGCGATTTGATTTTCTGACCTCAAGAGTATAAGAGGAAGTAGGATCGGCGATTGAGGCATGATCTGGATGGCTTGATGCTTTCAGTCTCTATCTAGAATAGAAAATGCCTTTGTATCTGCCTGGTACGAATGATGGTACTTCCTCCTCGTCCTGTGATCCTGATGTCCCAGTGTTCACAAACATCTCTTCTTCTTGTTGCACACAATTTTGGGAACAAAATTCATTGGAACTAGCAAAAAGTTCTGAACTCAGCCAAGGATAGTAAACTTCAGTTGTGTTAGGGGACATATCCGTTGTGTCGGCTCTATAATCAAAATTTTGCTCATCAAAGACAACATTCCTTGAGATTCTGATGCGCCTGTTGGTTGGATCATAACACCTATATCCTTTGTAGTCATCTGTGTATCCCACAAATCTACACTTCTGAGCCTTGTCCCGAAACTTGTTTCTCAGGGACTGATCAATATGCACATAACAAACACATCGGAAGACACGCAGATCATAATCACTAGGGTGAGCTCCAAAAAGACAGTAAGAAGGAAACTTATTTTCCAGAACAATCATAGGCAGTCTATTTATCACATGTACGGCAGAATGAAAAGCTTATGTCCATAGGTTGATGGGAAGATTACTCTCATGAAGCATACTCATGGCACTTTGAACGATATGCCTATGTTTTCGCTCAGCAATCCCATTTTTGTTGAGGAGTGTGTGGACAGGACACCCTTCTTCCTATCACATTATTTTGAAGAAAAGAAATAAAATCACGAGATGAGAATTCCCCACCTCCATCACATTGGAAAAATTGGATGGACTAAGAAAATTGATTTTTAACTAAGGAAAGAAAATTTTGAAACAAAGGGAAAACTTCCGACTTATTTTTTATGAAATATATCCAAGTGTATTGAGAATAGTTATCAACAAAGATTAGGTAGTATCTGCTCCCAGATCCAGAGACAATTGGGGTGGGTCCCCATACATCAGAACAAATTATCTCAATAGGTTTTGAAGTTCTCTTATTAATAGAATGAAAAGGCAATACATGACTTTTGCATGAAAGACAACTCGGACACTTTTGACTTTTCTCATCCCCATTGAGACTTTCCATTGGAATGAGATTATTAGAGACAAGTTTCTCAATAAAATGACTCCCACAATGTCCTAATCGACTATACCATAAGAAAGGCTTATTACATTCAGAAATACTAAAAACATTTGCAGAAGAGGAGGAACACGACTCTAATGAAGACTTCGAATCCAGATTAGCAGGGCAGACGGAATGACATTAAGCTTCTTCAAAGACATACATATTGTCTCATCTCTTTCCTTCAGTGAATGCTTCCCTCGTGCGTAGGTCCTTGACCTGTACAAAGAAGGGAGTGAATTCAACTGAAGCATGATTATCATCAATAAGTTTGGACACAGAGACAATATTTTTCTTGATGTCGGGAGCGTGAAGAACATCAGAAAGTTTAAGAGTAGAATGTGACATGGGAATGACAGTTTTTCCAACATGAGAAACAGGATGGTGGGATCCATCACCAGTGACAATCTTACTCTTGCCAAAATAAGGAATAGGGTTAGAAAGTTTACTTGCATCGCAGGTCACATGAGTTGTTGCCCCTGAGTCGACAAACCAAGTGCCTTCATCACTCTGCTTTAATTTCAACTCTGACAAGACGGATATCAACAGATCTTTAATTTCTCCACTGTCTCTGATATTTGTGAACTTTCTTTTAGTTTTTGTTTGTGGAGCCTTTCCTTTATTTTATGTATTATGCCAACAATTCACCTTGATATGCCCGCTTTTGTTACAAAGGAACCAAGTGGGGATGGATCGTTGTCCCTGCGCATGAGTCAACATATTTGGAGTGAGAAGCAACCCACGTCCTCTGTGTCCACTTCACCCTTGCCCCCCTCGTCCTCGTTCTCGACCATAAGTCACTCCTGTGACAAAAATTTCTTGGGGATTTGTGTGAACATGAGTTTCTTCAGAAAAACCCTTCAGAGTCATTTCATACTGGATCAATTTAGCTCGTAACTCATCAAAGGTAGGAAGGACAGGCAGGCACAATAGTGAAGTGACGATCATATTGTAGTCAGATCCCAATCCACTCAGAGTTTGTTGCACCATGTCATTGTCACTTACCGCACATCCTATAATTGCAAGTTGATCTGTGATAATCTTTATCTTGTTCAAATATTCCATGATGGTCATGGAATCTTTTCTCAACAACTGAAATTCCCTCTTAAGAAAAATCATCCTCGCTTGTGAAACCTGTGAATACGTCTGAACCAATCGTTCCCAGAGTTGCAGGGTTGTATAATTGTCAGGGATGGCAACAAGGACCTCTTGAGACAAGGTAGAAGTGATGTATGCAACTACTGATTGATCTTTCCTTTCCCAGTTGAGGTATTCTGCATTTTTGACATACACAATTGAACTCGCCCCTTTATCATCTTTCTCTTCTCTCAGGACAAATTCTGGTGGGACTGGAGTGGTTTCATCCAGGTGACCTAAGAGACCTTTACTCCTTATAAAAGGAATAATTTGTCTCTTCCAAATCAAGAAGTTTGAGATATTCAACTTTTCATAAACGAGTTGATTGAGAAAGCTTGAAGAAAGATTCGATTGAGAAGAATAAGGATCCATTGAGAAATAAAATTCAACAAGAGTGCTCACGAAGTGCTCAGCCTTTTTTTTATGAACAGGAGATCGCAAGCTGTCAGATTCAGAAGATAGTCAGACCTGAACTTTCCTTTACACTCTTGAAAGATTGGAGATTGACGTGATGAAAAACACTTTCACATGATAGATATGTTTTCGGGCAAATGTAGAAAATAAGAATCAGGAAGGAAAATCACACAGCAAAAAAAAAACTGTCACCGAGAAAGGCTAGGATATCTGAATATGCAGAACAAATGCATGGAGGAGATTGGGCAAAGGAGACAAATCAGATAATAGCAAACGAAAAAAAAAATCTGAAATAGGGATCATGGTCGTTTTTGTGTTTCACGTGAATCGATTTCAACGATTCATGTGAAATAGAATCTCCCTTTTTTGCACAGCCTGGATTCACTTGAACAGAATTCACGTGAATCTCAGATCCACGTGATTATCACGTGAGACGTGGGTACACAGAAAATTTCAGAAAAAGGGAAAGAAATGAGAAATAGAAAGGAGGAGAAAGGAAATGAAGAAGAGTAGAAGAGAAGGGACGAAAAAACTCAAATCTCTTATCGTCGCACCTGTCGGAAACCTCTTCGTCCCTCAGATGGATCTCCGCTCTGTTACCATGTTAGAATCTCCACTGGTACCTGTATTGAGAAGAGAGAGAGAGAGAGAGAGACCAGAAGAAGAAAGGTAAGAGGGGTTGCAACTGTCACGATTTCAACAACTGAAATTGTGACCTAAACTTGTATTAATAAGTTTACATTACAATAATATGGATCTGGGTCTGGTGTGTCCAAACCCGAATAAAATAAAACATTACAAACTTTACATGACTCGGGTCCTATCCAGACTGTACGTACAATGGACTTGGGTCGGGTCCTAATGACCCAAAATACCACTTTTTCAATTAGATCAAATTTCTTGAATTTCTTTTATAGTTTTTGAACTAAAAGCATGCTTGAATCCAACAAATAAGGGGGGATAATGGTGAAATCAATGAAATAAAACAATAAAATGATTAAAATAACAAAATAAATTAAATGAAACCTTACCTTGGGGGCTGAAAAATGGAGAACGTGTTGGAGGAGGAGGCTGAAGGAGGAGAGAGAGGAAGCAAGAAGGAGAGGAAGAGCTAACGAGGGTCGACCCCCCTTTTGACCCTTTTAAATAGAAAATTTTTTTGGATTTGTTTAGGAAGAGTTTTGATTTTTTGGGGCTCTTTTTAATTGTTTTGGATAAGCTACACGGGGGACGATTTTTCTAAAGTCTCCTAATTTAATTAAAGCCCTAATTACTATCCTAATTAAGTCCTAATTGTTTAAAATAAATCTCAAATGTGGCGCCACCCCCTGTGGGCCCACATTTGGTTTTTTTAAAACCCTAAAAAAGAGTTAAAACAAATTTAAAGTTTTAAAATCAAATGGAATTTTAAAATCGATTAGACTTTCAAACTTCTAACCTAATTAGGATACTGACTAACCCTAAGATAACCAAAATACCTTCAAATGTGGTGCCACTTAAGTGGGCCCCACTTGGTTTTTAAGAAAACGATTTCAATACTTTAAAAACAAAGGGGTTAAAATGATTTTTCTCAAAAACTTTAAAAGGACACCTAAACTAACTAATATGTTTTTGTATTTTTGAAACATGAAAGATATAAAATTAAATGAAATTGAAGATTAGGGTTTTGCACCCCTGCAGAGTGGGCCCCAGCTTAAGAAAAAGTTGAAAGCTGATTTGAAAATCAAGATTTTGAAATAAAGGGTTTTAAGACGGAAAGTTTTTCAAAGAAAGTTTGAAAATAAAACTGAGGTTCTAAATCAATCAGAGTCCTAAATGGATTGAAAGTCTTCCAGATGTGGCGCCAACTGTGTGGGCCCCACATCAAGGTTTTGAAAAAGTTGAAATAAAGACTGAAGAGGGTTTTGAAATGGATTTGTAATCGCTGGATGAGAATCAGAAGTTTCGAAAACAGAGTCCTAGACTGACTGAAACTTTGGAACAGTCCTAAAATTTTGAAACTCTTGAAATTTGAGTTTTTTGAGAAAACAAAAAGGTTTTGAAAGATCTTTTCAAAAATTGGTAAAAATGAACAAAATACGAGACCAGGGTCAGAGTGTTAATCAACTGGGACTCTAGGATAGATTACCAAAATTTTGAAACTCTCAAAACTGAATCTGTTTTCAAAAACAAGTGAAATAAAATAAAAGGAGGAGATCAGAGTAGAGTTCTAGACCGATTGAAACTCTGAGGTAGAGTCCTAAAATTTTAAAACTCTACAATAAAGTCCTGAAATTTTGAAATTTGATTGTTTGAAAGATAAATAAAAAGGTTTTTGAAAGATTTTCTAAAGAATGAAATCAGGGTTAGAGTCTTAATCCAACTGGGACTCTGGAACAGAGTCCTGATCCGACTAAAACTCTAAAATTTTGACTTCTTTCGAAAGATTTTGAAAGATTTTCTTAAAAACAGGTAAAAATAACAATGAGATATAGTCATGATCCAACTGAAACTCTAAAATAGAGTCCTAGTCCAACTAAAACTCTAGAATTTTGACCGAAATGAAATATTTTGACATATTTTGTTGAAAACAAGTAAAATTAGAGATGAAAGACAGAGTCCTAGTCCGACTGAAACTCCGTGATAGAGTCCTAGTTTGACTGAAACTCTAAGATTTTTGTCATTTTGAAAGTCAGATGAGAAGGTTTTTGAAAATAAGTGAAAAACATGAATAAGGATGAAATCAGAATAAAGTCCTAATCCGACTAAAACTCTAGGACAAAGTCCTAGTCTAACTGAAACTCTAAAATTTTGGCCAAAATAAAAGATTTTAAAAGGTTTTCTCGAAAATAGATAAAAATAGAAGTGAAAGGTAGAGTCCTAATCCGACTTAAACTCTGAAAAAGAATCCTAGTCCAATTGGAACTCTAAGATTTTGGCTAAAATGAAAGGAATGGACAAGGGATAAGATTTCTTTTGGTTTAAAATCAAAATGGAATTTTGAAGAGGTTCAAAAAGATAAAAAGACAGAGTCCTAATCCGACTAGGACTCTGAAAATTTGAGAAATCCCAATGAAAGAAGCGATCCGGAAGTGACACCACTTAGATAGGTCTCATCCGAGAATTGAGATCAGTTAAAATTGAGTTTAAAATGAATTTAGATCGCTTTCTAAAGAAAATATTTTGAAATAAAGGAATATAAGATCCTCAAGGTTAATAAATGGCCAATATCGATCTAAAAATCCAGGTTTTGAAATTGATTTCGAAAGAAAAGTTTTAAAACTCGAATCTGGATTGAAAGATTTTGAAAAACAGGAATGCTGGATCTCAAAAATGACACGAAATGATATGAGTTGGTATGAGATGATACGTAAAACGCAAACGCTGGATGAGGGATTTGAAGCCCCGGACCCCTGCCAGAGATAAAGAATTGAGCATTTATGTTCGAAGACAAAAATTGGTGATTAAAATTGAGCCAAAATGGAGATTGAATTTTAAAATATTTGAATTTTGGGCAAAATTCAAACTCTGAATAGCCCTGGCTCAGATGTCGACCAACTGGTTTCCTGAAGGATTTAGAGAGCAGGCCCAGTGGCAAGAGGAAAGGGTTTGTGAACGAAGGTGAAAAATTTGGAGTGTTTACACTCATCCACTGGATTCTTCTGCTACAAGAATTTGATCTCGAGATTTGAGATAAAAGTGGATGCAAGAACCTTGTAACAGATTATCTGTCCAGACTGACCGTGGAGACATCCATTGATCAGGGACAGATTGATGATTCATTTCCGGATGAGCAGTTTTTTCATGTCAAGTGTTTGCCCTGGTTCGCGCATATTATCAGCTTCTTGGTGACCTTAGAGTTCCCTGCACATTAGAACCGGAATGAGAAGGATCACTTCTTCTCGCAGGTGAGACATTATTTCTGGGAGAATCCAGAGTTACAATTATGTCCTAACCAGGTGATTCGGAGGTGCATCCCTGAGGAGGAGTACGATTCCATCCTTTCTTTCTGCCATTCCCTGGCCTGTGGAGGCCACTTTTCTAGTCAGAAGACCGCTACGAAGGTCCTCCAGTCTGGATTTTGGTAGCCGACACTTCATAGAGATGCTCATGATTTTTGTCGGAGATGCTTACGCTGTCAGCAGACAGGGCGCATTTCCAAGCGCGATATGATACCCCTCCTTCCCATTCTTGTCGTTGAGGTTTTTGATGTTTGGGGTATCGATTTCATGGATCCTTTCCCGCCATCGTTTAGTTTTATTTACATTTTAGTGACGATCGATTATATGTCCAAGTGGGTCGAGGTTGTGGCTACCCGGAGCAATGATCATAAGGAGGTGTTTCGATTTATCAAGCACAATATCTTTAGTCGGTTCGGTGTTCCGAGAGCAATGATTAGTGATGGAGGTAAGCACTTCCAGAATATGCAGGTCGCTTTATTACTCAGGATGTATATTGTGCATCATAGGATTACTACACCATACCATCCGCAGACGAGTGGTCAGGTCGAGGTCTCCAACAGGGAGATCAAGCGGATTCTTGAAAAGACAGTCCGACCATACCGCAAGGACTGGTCCCAACGCCTTGATGATGCCTTTTGGGTTTATAAGACTGCTTTCAAGACTCTGATTGGCATGTCCCCTTACCGGTTGGTTTTTGGGAAATCATGTCATCTCCCTGTTGAGTTGGAGCATAGGGCCTTTTGGGCGATTAGAAAGTTTAATTTTGATATGGCCCAAGCTGGCGCAGAGAGGAAACTGCAGATGAGTAAGCTTGAGGAGTTGCGAAATGAGGCTTACGAGAGTGTCAAGATCTACAAGGCTCAAACAAAGCATTTTCATGATCAACATATTTTGACAAAACAGTTTGAGTCTGGTGAGAGGGTATGGCTTTATAATTCGCGGCTCCATCTTTTTCCATGGAAGCTCCATCTTTTTCCAAAGAAGCTGAAGTCCAGATGGGATGGCCCGTTCATAGTCCATAGAGTTTTTCCACATAGAGCTATTAACATTTTGGACCCTCGAATGGGTAGCATTTTCAAGGTCAATGGGCAATGGTTGAAGCCCTATATTTCTAATGTCATGGTTAGTCAGGAGATCGAGGTCATTGACCTCGTTGATGAGTGAGGCAGTACACGGGGTTTGTATGTTGTATTTTTAGGGTTAGATTTTTTGTTCTTTCGTAGTTTTCTTAGGATGAGTTTTTCTTGGTCCATGAGCATGAATGATAGATCATGTATACACTGCATTTTTTGTATATTTTTATGAGTTACATCACATTGAGACATATGAAATCTATGCAGAGCCATTCACATGCCGTATCAGGTAAGGTTCCACAGTATGGATAAGGTGACTTCTACTATTTTCTCCCAGTTATTTATGTTCTCATATGCATTCACTCAGTTTCATGCAAGCATAGGGGAGTGCCACCGAGAACAGTGTCATTCAAGCATGGGGGAGGGTGTAGTTTACACACCTAAACTTTTTGTCTTTGTACTTGCACTTTTGATGACAACTCATAAAAATTGGGCTTTTAAGGAATGAGTTTGATCTTATATGAATGCTTTACATAATCTAATGTTTTTAGAGAATTTTTAAGCCCCACAAAATTTTTTTTGACACTAATCTAGAAAAACATGGTTATTTGTGTGGATTTCAAAGAAATAGCGATAGATGCATGTTAGAGTTTATTTTGAATCACAAGTATGAATATGCATAATTTTATTTTTGAAAAACTAAGCATATGAACATTGCATTTATGAGCTCAAAAGTGAAAAGAGCATACGTTTAGTTGTTTGATGTGTTCGTATTCCCTAGTAACTGGGCTCAGACACAAGTTGAAGTATTTGATTCCCATGTCAAAAAGGATAACGAAGGAAATCACTCATTTGTCTAAGTTAATATATGTGGCCTATTTTGTTCGAGCAAGTAGAGTTTTCTTAATCATAGTTTAGTTAGGTTAGGCTTTAATGGACTAATTTTAGTTTGTTTAAGAATATTTATTTCAGAAAAACATGTTTTCGAAGCAGAGCCCTTTTTAAAAATTATTGAAAAATCTTTGGACTCGTTTTGAAAAACTCATTTTAACCTAATTATATTAGCATAAATAGGACTCTTTAAGCAAAGAAAAAATGTTTTTCCTTGTTGGATTGCACACACCCCTTGCTCTCTCTCTCTCTCTCTCTCTCTCTCTCTCTCTCTCTCTCTCTCTCTCTCTTTGCCGATTTTTCTTTTTCCTCATCTTCTTCTTTTCCTCTTTCCTCTTGCTTCTTCTTCTTGCTTCTAATCTTTCTCATCATCGGCAACATCTTCTTCGTCGAGGAGGTGCGTCTGCAGCCCGGAAACAACTGTTTCTTCTTCTCAACCCATCCGGCGGAAGCGGATTGTACGGTTTGCTTCTTCTTCCTCGTTTCGTCGTAGTTTTAGTTTTCGCATCTCATAAATCATGTCATTGCATCATCTGCATATTTGAAATGAGATGATGATCTTCCAAACACGAGCTGAGATTCGAAATGATGTCTTAACAAGACATTTAAGCATAACCCTTAAGAAGGGTATAAAGGGAACAAAAGGAAAAAATATTCTTTTATTAAACAGAGGGAATGCAATGCTTAAGAAGCATTTTTCAATGTAATACAAAAGGGGTTGAACCCATATATATACACAGTATGAGAGAGGGAGAGTATGAGAGACTCAATAAAGTCGTTGGACTCATTCCAACGGCTCTAAATAGAGTTGTTGGACTGGAGTCCAACAACTTTATTGCTAGTCAAGTCTTAACTAAGACTTGACTAGTTATGTCATTCTAGTTCAGATTGAACTAGATGACAAAAAACAAAAGAAAAACAGAAAAATAAAAATACAGAAAAAAAAATATTATTTATATATATATATATAATAATATTATTATATATATGTTTACAAATTTACATTTTAACACTCCCCCTCAAACTTACGGTACACTGAGCGAAAGTTTGTCTAAAAGAAAGTGAAATCAGGGAGCAGCGAGAGGCTTTGTAAAGAAGTCTGCTAACTGATATTCTGAAGTAACATATGGCAGATCAATTATCCCATGTAGATATTCCTCTCTAGCATAGTGACAATCCATTTCGATGTGTTTGGTGCGTTCGTGGAATGTTTTGTTACTTGCAATGTAGATCGCACTTTTGTTGTCACAATACATCTGTGAGGCTTTTGTTGCTTCAGCTCCCATGTCAGCAAGCAGTCGTCGGAGCCAAACTACTTTCATGGTAGTGGTTGTCATGGCTCTGTATTCAGCTTCGGTGGATGATAGAGATACCTACTGTTGCTTTTTGCACCTCCACGAGATTAATGATCCACCTAAAAAGACACAAAAACCAGTGGTTGAGTGTCTGTTATTGGGATCACCTCCCCAATCGGCATCAGTATATGCAAGTAAATCAAGAGAGGAGGAAGAAGACAAAAAAAGTCTTCGTGAAAGGGAGGACTGGATGTATCTGATAATACGCATGACTGCCCCCATATGAACAGAAGTAGGAGCATGTTGAAACTGGCTTGCTGTGTGAACAGCATGTGCTATATCTGGTTTGGTAATGGATAGATAGGAAAGTGTCCCAAAACGCTGTTTGTAAGTAGGATCAGCAAGAAGTTCTCCATCATCAATCTTTATTTTAACATTAACAACTTCTGGAGTGTCTACTTTCTTACCATCAGTAATACCAAACCTAGAAACAATGTCAAAAGCAAATTTAGTCTGAGATAATAAATATCCTCTAGGAGAATAAGCAATTTCAATGCCTAAAAAATATCTCAATAAGCCTAAATCAGTCATTTCAAAATGAGATTTAAGAAGTGTTTTGATCTTTTTAACTCCCTGTTTATCGCTTCCAGTGATGATCATATCATCCACATAAAGAAAAAGCACAATGTTTCCTGCATCAGAATTCTTAACAAACAAAGCAGTGTCAGTTAAACAGAATTGAAAACTAATATCAATCATAACACGACTAAACCTATCATACTAAGCTTTTGGGGTTTGTTTAAATCCATAAAGAGTTTTTTCTAAGCGAAGGGCTTTACCCTTAGGAATACTTATACCAGGAAGGGGTTCCATGTATACTTCTTCAACTAGCTTTCCATTTAAGAAAGCATTTTTGACATCCATTTGAAAAATGGACCATTTCTTGATAGAGGCCAAGGCAATTAAGGTTATGACAGTTGTCATACGAACCACAGGAGCAAAGGTTTCTTCATAATCAATGTCATATTCTTGGGCATAACCTTTGGCTATTAATCGGGTTTTATATCTTTCAAGAGTGTCATCACTCTTGATTTTAATTTTATAAACTCATCGGCATCCTATAGTTTTCTTCCTTGGAGGAAGATCTTGAATAGTCCATGTAGAAGCCTTTTTTAGTGCATCTAATTCAGCTTTCATGGCTTCTATCCATTTGACATCATTTTTTGCTTGAAGATATGTAGATGGTTCTTCATATGAGTGAATTAATGCAATGACTGCCCTATTTGTAGGAGAGAAGGACTCGTATGACACAAACTTTCCTGGAGGCCTCGAGACTCTGGATGACCGTCTAGTTGGAATGTCAGAATATTTTTCAAGTGCACATGGAGGATTAGACCCTTGTCGCCTGGAATATTGGATACTAGTGTCTCTATGAACTTCTTCATTGTCAACATTATGATCAAGATCAATAATTCCTTGATCCTTATCAAAGTTATAATCAAGATCATATTCATCAGATTTTGATGTCAGATCTAATAAAAAAGAGTACTGAGTGTCATCCTTTGGTTTTTCAAAATCAAAGAAGCTCTCTTTTTCGAGAAAGGAAACATTTCTAGACACATATAATCTATTATTTTTTAGGTCAAAACACCTATAACCTTTCTGATTTTCAGCATATCCTAAAAAAGCACAGAGAATCGCACGAGGGGAAAGTTTATCATTTTTGTCGGTAAATATGAAACATTTGCACCCAAATATTCTCAGTCAGGAGAAACGTTCATAAGTTTTTTAATGGGGGTGATATTTTGTAAAGAAGAGGATGGCATCCTATTAATCAGATAGGTAGCAGTTAAGGCAGCTTCCGCCCAAAAGTCTTTCGGGACTTGATTTGCTATTAATAAAGTCCTAGTGGTTTCCATAATATGGCGATGTTTACGTTCTTTCAACCCATTTTGTTGAGGCATATAAGGACAAAATCTTTGATGTGTGATCCCTTGTGACCTAAGATAATTTTTTAAATCTGTAGATGAAAACTCTCCCCCTGAATCTGTGCGAAAAATTGTAATAGCATTTTAAAACTTGTTTTTAACCATTTTATAAAATGTTTGAAAGTATGAAAATACTTCAAACTTATGTTTAAGAAAGTAAATCCATGTATGTCGAGAGAAATCATCAACAAAAATAACATAGTAAGCAAATCCTCCGTTACAAATTACTGGTGCAGGACCCAAAACATCCGAGTGTACTAATTCAAGTGGTCTTGAAGAAAAAAATGTTCTGTTTTGAAATGGTAATCTTTTCATTTTGCCAAGAATACAATCTTTATAGTCAAATGATTCAGAGTTACAAAATTTTCCTAGATTTGGAAAAAGTTGGATTTTGGCTATACGTGGATGACCAAGTCTCTTGTGCCACAGTTCCAACTCATTTTTTTGAATATTATAGCAAAAAGCATTCTTCGGCATTTTCAAAAAAATCATGTAATAGAGTTCTCCTTCTCTATGGCCTTCCCCAATCAGCTTGCCTGACCGGCAATCCTGTATCCAACAACCATGAGAAGAAAAGGAAATATTACACCCATAGTCAGAAATTTGAGATACAGATAAAAGATTTAAATTCAATTTGGGAACATATCTAATTTCTGAAATAGAAAAATTCTTTGTTTTATAGATTTTTTCAAAATTTCATATTCCTTCTATTTCAAGAGAAGTCTCATCGGTTGTAAAGACCCTTGACACACTTGTTTTGTTTTTAACACATTCGGATAGACTTTGATTATTTGGAGTCATATGAAAAGATGCACCAGAGTCAAGGAGCCAAGAAATTTTACCTGGATTGGAAAAAGATGAGACTGTTGCGCCGGTTGAAGCTTCAGATGAAGAAGAGGCACTTTTGATGAGAGGTTGAAGAATCTCCATTAGTTGGGCCATAGAAACTGGTGCATCTTGATCTTTGAGCTCCGATCCAGCAATTGCAGTTCTTTTCTCTCTCAGCTCCTTAAGTTTGGGATATTGTGGCCTGTAGTGTCCCAGTTCATGACAATGATGACAAATAACTTTCTTCTTGTCATAGTCACCATTTTGACGATTGAAGTGAGGAGGTCTATAAGATCGAACATGATTCCTTGGTCTAAACACAGCTAGAACAAAATCATCTTCAGTTTTAGAAGAACCTTTCCAGAGACGATTTTCTTCCATTGTTAATTCTTTAATAGTTTCAACAATAGAAGGAATTTTTTCCCGGTGAAGGAGGGCCGATTTAGTGGTTTCAAATTCCGCCCTCAAACCAGTTATAAACTGGTAAAAATGTTCAGCATCGAGCTGTTTCTGACGAAGCTCGATGTCTTTGGCACAATGCCACTTAGGTTCTAAGAGGGAAAGTTCATCCCAAAGTTCGGACAAACCATTGTAATATTCACGAATAGTTTTGTCCCCTTGGGTCATCATTCGAACCTTTTCTTGGAGATTGCACACATGTGCAATATCTTTAAGGGAACACATATTCTTAAGGTATTCCCATGCCTTATCGGCATGATCAAACTTGGCAAGACTGCATTTTTTAGTGTCAACGCTATTAATAAGCCATGATATTATCTTCGCATGAGATATTCTCCACTCTTTCCATTTTTTCTCGTAAGAGGCTAGAGTCTTGATTTTCTCTTCTTCCGATAGAGGAACTTTTTTATCTCCCTCCTTTTTAGTAAGTGATAGCTTAGGTTCTGAATCGGAACCATCCACAATCCCCCATAGGCCTTTTCCCCATATATGGTGCTTCATGATTGAAGCCCATGTTACATAGTTTGTATCACTCAATTTCATAGGCACGATGGTGACTTTATCATTGTCATCCATCGATTATAAGGAGAGAGAAGGAATAAGGATAGAAGAGAAACAAGAAGAGAAGTGAGAAAAAGAAAGAGATACAATACAACAAGACGTGGAATCTTTCCCAACGAAGTGATAAAACACTTCTTCAAGTGGCGAACACTTTTGAAAGTGGGCACAGAAACCAAGGCAGCAAGATGTAGAATCTTTCCCAACGAAGTGATAAAACACTTCTTCTTCAAGTGACGAACACTTTTGCAAGTGGGCACGGAAACCGAGACAGCTTTTCTTCAAGAACTAATATTTCTGCAGCTCTGATACCATAAAATGAGATGATGATCTTCCAAACACGAGCACACGAGCTGAGATTCGAAATGATGTCTTAACAAGACATTTAAGCATAACCCTTAAGAAGGGTATAAAGGGAACAAAAGGAAAAAAATATTCTTTTATTAAACAAAGAGAATGCAATGCAGAAGCATTTTTCAATGTAATACAAGAGGGGCTGAACCCCTATATATACACAGTATGAGAGAGGGAGAGTACGAGAGACTCAATAAAGTCGTTGGACTCATTCCAACGGCTCTAAATAGAGTTGTTGGACTGGAGTCCAACAACTCTATTGCTAGTCAAGTCTTAACTAAGACTTGACTAGTTATGTCATTCTAGTTCAAATTGAACTAGATGACAAAAAACAAAAAAATCAGAAAAATAAAAATACAGAAAAAGAAAAGAAAAATTATTATTTATATATATAATAATATTATTATATATATATATATGTTTAGAAATTTACATTTTAACAATATTTAGATTAGATTAGTTTAGATTCAGCATCTGAAAATATAGAAAGAAAAAATATATATATATATATATATAATATTTTAGTTTAGATGTTTTTTCTTGATTCTCGTGTAGAGTGAGATTATTTTATTCAAATCAGTAGATACTTTCTTGAATTTTACTTCAGTTTAGGTTCAAATCTAGGTTAGATTTAGTCTGGATTAAGTTTCTTTTATTTCGGGTATTAATTAGATTTAATTTAGTCATATTCTGGAAATAGCCGATTTAGGAATAGTGTGTTATTTTGTTTAGTTCTAAAATCCTGTTTACGTCAAGGTCGTTCAGCAGAGTGGTCTGGTAGCTAGTAATTCATTAGATTAAATTAGTTTAGTTGTTGGAAAATTAATTTAGTTAAAATAATTTAGCACGATTTTTGTCTTTATCGTTTTTCTTAGCGTTTCTTGATAAATTCTGTCATCAGCCGATTACATAGGTATAGGTAGTGTTAATTAATTGATTTCTTTTATCAGTCGTGATTCACTTGATGCTGTTTGTTTAGTTAATTAGATCAGTAACATTTGGTTTAATTCGCGTTCATTAGTTAGTTTAGTTAATTAAAATCCCAGCCGAGTCCCTGCTTCTGATTGTTAACAGATTTTTGTTTAATAGTTTAGGTTAGTTATTGCTTTATGTTGGTTAGTTATATTAGGCTAGTTGTGACTTTCGTACACTATGATAAGATGTTAGTTAGAGTTAGTTTGCATTGTCTCATGTTAATTGAATTAGAATATAATTAGATTAGATTGTTTTATGCCCAATTAGTGAATTAGATAGTTAGTTGATTTTTATTTTCTTACTACATTTGATGATTGAATAGCTTAGGTTAATTTTATTTTCCAGTTTTATTGATTAAGTCTGAAAATCTGTGCAAGCATATAGTTCATGTTAATTTAGTTTAATTTATCATTAGTTAGTTTCTTGAATTAGTTAATCATTAGTTGTTACAAGTTAGTTCTTGATCTATAGTTAGTTAGGTTGTTTTGCTATTTTGTCTTTTAGCACTTTAATTTGTTATTAGTTGGTTCATAGTTAGTTACATATTTAGTAGTTGTTTCTAGTTAGTTTAAATCTTGTTTTTGTTGATTTTTGGTTCATTAGTTATTAGATTTTTGTTTAATTCTATTCGTTCTGTTGTGTTTTGTGATTTTTGTTTTGCAGGAGAGCGATTGAACGTGCAGTGAGCCCCATTTCGAGTCCTCGAAGTGCCCTCTAAGGTCTCTTCAAAAAGCCCTTCAGGCGCCCAGAGAGCCCTTAATCAAACCATGCAAAAGTGCTCAACATAGAAGAAGATCAAGGGGACAAAAGACTCAAGCACTTAAGACTTTTTCTCTTATTTTTAGATTAGGGTTTATTTCATTTATTCAATTAATTTGAGTTTGTAATAAAGCACTATTATTTTATTTGTTTAAGCCCTCTGCAGGGGCAGCACTCTCTTAGTTATTTATTTAATTAATTCTTTTTATTTTTGGCAATAAAAAGTACTTAATTATGTGTTTGAATACAAAGTATTCCCCGTTCCCTGAGTTCGATGCGAACCGGTTTTTAGATGCACGGTTTGCACAAACGTTTTTATCAAAAATATATTTTTAAAATGCTTTATTGAAAAAGTTGTATCAAAAGTACTTCATTTCTCTAAGGTCCTTCATTTTAAAATTTTGACTTAAGAATTCCTCTAAGTCACACGGACTCGGCTAAAAGGTCGACGCACTCGCGTCAACACGCCCCATCACGGGTGCGGCTTCGAACACGGGGCGAACATGGTCAACTAAGTGTCGGACTCAGTCAACGCACCGGAGCCGAGTCCGTCCACATTTTGGACTCGGTCAACTTTGACCGAGTCTATTTTTGTCTATTTATTTTTTGTAAGTTTGTGTTGTTACTTCAATAAAATTACTTTTTATTTTTGCTTTAAAATTTACAATCTTATTATTATTATATATATATTTTTAAATATATATATATATATAGTCGTGTCCCCGTGTCCAAAATTTTTGAAATTGCTCTGCACCCGTGTCGCACCCGTACCTGCACCCATTGGACATAAGAATTCCTTGACTTCCTGGATATGACTGCAAGAGTTGCCCGTAATACTTATGTCATCTACATAAATTAATAAGAATGTGGTTGTATGCTCATCCTTGAAGATAAATAGTGAGTGATCAAGAGTGCATCTGCGAAAACCAAGATTTTGAATTTTGAGAGAAAATGTCAAACCAGGATCGTGATGCTTGCTTTAGACCATAAAGAGCTCTCTTCAATTTGCATGCATATGCCTTAGGGTCTCCTTCTGCATATCCAGGCGGTTGCTCCATATAAACTTCTTCTTTAAGGTCCCTAGGAAGAAAAGCATTCTTCACATCCATCTGGATCAATGTCCATTTGTCATGAACGGCTAGAGATAATATGATACGAATTGTTCCCATCTTAACCATAGGGTTGAATGTCTCATCATAATCCTGCCTATATTCTTGAGTGAAACCACATGCAACAAGTCTTGCTTTGTGTCGTTCAATGCTCCCATCAGGTTTGTACTTGATCTTATAAACCTACTTAGACCCCCCAATATTTATGTCCTTGGGTCTAGGAATAACTTCCCATGTCTAACATTCATGTAGCGTTTCTATTTCGTCATTCATTACCTCTATTCACTTGTGTGACTTGACTGTCTTGCTTTTCAACCTCTGACAAAAATGAATGAAAATCCAAAGTGAAATTATCATAACTAACCCATCTCTGAATTGGGTGCCGAATTCTTTTTGATCTCCTGGCGGAAGAATGATTTTCAGGTTCATCAACAATGGCATCAGTAACGGTGGGAATACTTTTTGTTGCTCTTCTCATATAGACTGGTCCTGAAAACTTCTCAATCTCATTAGGCAGCAAATTATCAATCTCGATCCGAGTTGTCCAAGAGGTTTCATCTGGTACAAAGGTAGGCATGAGAACAACACTGCAAACTGATGAACACTCTCCATTGATGTTAGCAAACAACTCGGCATTCAACCATGGAGAATAAACTTCCACACTGTGATGCATATTTTGTAAAGAATGCTCATCTTCAAAATTTTGCTCATCAAATACCACATTTCTAGATATTTTAACACGCTTAGACAGAGGTTTATAGCACCGATATCCCTTATAATCATCCGTATATCCCACAAATCTGCACTTAGAAGCTTTATCCTAAAACTTATTTCTTAATGATTTGTTAATGTGCACATAACAAACATAGCCAAAAACTCGTAAACCATCATAATCTCGGTGTTGTCCAAAAAGAGTATAATAAAGAGATTTGTTTGCTAAAATGACCATCGATAAACGATTTATAATATAAACCGCAGAATGAAAGACTTCCATCCACAACTCAATAGGAATATGACTGTCATGCAGCATACTCATCGCACTCTCAACAATGTGGCGATGCTTCCGTTCAGCTACACCATTTTTGTGTGGTGTAAGCGAGCAGAAAACTCTGCAACTTATACCATTGTTTCGAAGGAAGGCAATAAAATCATTTGAAGAGTACTCACCTCCCCCATCACACTGAAAATTTATAATATTTGATGAAAAATGAATTTTGACAAAAGCATGAAAGGTTTTAAACAATTGAAAACCCTCAGATTTATGTTTCATGAAGTATATCCAAGTATAACAAGAATAACTATCAATGAAAACAATATAGTACCGACTTCCCAAAAAGAAACAAGTAGGTGCAGGACCCCATACATTAGAGTAGATAATCTCAAAAGGTCTTGAAGCTCTTTTATTAATTAAATTGAAGGGAAGAACACAACTCTTGCACAATTGACAACTTGTACATTTCTCATTGTCAAAAGTAGGACTCAAACCAGATAAGGAGATAAGATTATCTCTTACAAGCTTTTCAATAAAAAAGGAACTACATTGACCAAGTCGACTATGTCAAATAGCTGACTTATTACATTTGGACAAACTAAGAAGACACTTAGAAGAAGATTCATCGAACCCAATAAAGGCTTCAAGACAACAGGAACAGGAATACGAAGAGAAGGATCTTCCTTGAAGATATACATATTTCCTTGTCGCTCCCCTCTAGAGAACGTCTCCCTCGTTTGAAGGTCCTTGACATACACAGAATGAGTAAATTCAACAAAAGAATGTGTATCATCAACAAGTTTAGATAAAGAAATAATATTCTTTTTATATTAAGAGCAAGAAGAACATGAGACAAATTTATGGATGAATTCAAGAAGGGTATTATGGCATTCCCAGTGTGAGAAATGGAATGATGAGTTCCATCTCCAGTGACAATACTGCCTTTATCGAAATAAGGAGATAAGTTCGAGAGTTTACCTGCATCTCCCGTGACATGAGTGGCTCTCCCAGAGTCTATATACCATACTCCCTGGTCATTTTGTGTTATTGTCATCTTTGAGAGAACTCCGCCTGTGTATAACTGTTTAATTATCCACTGCCAGTCCCAAGCTCGGATAAAGGAGGAGGGTTGCGGTAGGCCTGTGACAGCCAGCATAAAAACTTAGTCATACCTTATGAATATGAACCAATATGAGAATTTCGTTGAGGCGTTCCTTACTGAGCGACGCGTTGTACTCTATAGGCCCGAAGGCAGTGATAAATGGGCAAGGGTTGCTAGGTCGTCGCCCGAAAGCGACGCGTCACACCGGCGCCCGGGTGTGGTGTCAAATAGGCAAGGGTTCCCTCACTTTGTTGGACGTGTGGGGGTAAAGAAGTTAGTCCAAGACCATAAAATTAGGTTAACCACTTGGAACATAGGATCTTTAACTGGTAAGTTGGTAGAGTTAGTAGATGTTATGTGTAGGAGAAAGATTGATATTTTATGTTTACAAGAGACCAAATGGGTAGGTGAGAAAGCAAAAGTGATAGAACCTTGGGGATATAAGATTTGGTATACAGAAATAAATAGGAATAGGAATGGAGTAGGAATTGTTATGAGTCGTGAGTTTATAGATAATGTAGTTGAGGTCCATAGGAAGGGTGATAGGATTTTACTTATTAAATTAGTATTAGGTTCGGAGATTATTAATATTATTAGTGTTTATGCACCTCAAGTAGGTTTAGATGATTCCATTAAGCGTCAATTTTGGGAAGATTTAGATGGAGTAGTACAAGGGATATCTTATGAAAAAAAACTTTTCATCGGCGGTGACCTTAATGGGCATGTAGGCATTAGTAGGGATGGATTTGAGAGTATCCATGGAGGCTATGGTATAGGAGAAAGAAACGAAAGTGGAGAAAGGATTTTAGATTTTGGTTTGTCCTATGATATGATCTTAGCAAACACTTAGTTTAGGAAGAGAGAGTCTCACCTAGTAACATTTAAAAGTGGGGTTAATACGAGTCAGATAGATTTTTTCCTACTTAGAAAGAGAGATAGGGGTTGTTGCATCGATTGTAAGGTTATACCAGGAGAAAGTGTAGCTACACAACATAGAGTCTTAATTTTAGATCTTAGAATTAGACAATGCCACAAAAGGGATAGACATAGGATAGATCCTAGAATTAAGTGGTGGGCATTGAAAGGAGCTAAACAAGGAATGTTTGTAGAGAAGGTAGTTAAGGAAGCTGAGTGGTGTCTCGAGGAGGATTCAGAATCAATGTGGAATAAGATAGCGGGTGGCATGAGAAAGGTGGCTAAGGAGGTATTGGGTGAGTCTAAAGGGGGTGCCCCGCTAGGTAAGGATTCATCGTGGTGGAATGAGGATGTCAAATTAGCTATTAAGGTTAAAAGAGAGTGTTATAGAATTCTAAGTAAGAGTCATGATAATGAGAATTTGAAGAAGTATATGATAGCAAAAAAGGAAGCTAAAAAAGTAGTTCGGAACGCGAGGGATAAGGTATATAAGGAGGTTTATGACAAGTTGGATACCAAAGAGGGCGAGAAGGATATTTATAGGCTTGTAAAGATGAGAGATAGGAAATCGAGGGATCTGGGTATGGTTAGATGTATCAAAGATGAAACGCAAAGGGTTTTAGTCAAAGATGAGGAGATTAAGGAGAGATGGAAAGATTATTTTGATAAGCTATTTAATGAAAGTCATGCTCAAGATCTTGGAGACTTGTCCATTCCTTTTCATGAGATGAATCGTGACTTCATGCGCAAGATTCAAAAGAAAGAAATTGCAGAGGCTTTGAAGAAAATGAAATCAAGAAGGGCAGTTGGCCCAGATGGTATACCTATCGAGGCTTGGAAATGCTTGGGAGAGAAAGGTTTAGAATGGTTGACAAATCTTTTTAACAAGATTTGGCGGACAAATAAGATGCCTAATGAGTGGAGGAAAAGTACTTTGGTGCCTCTATATAAGAATAAGGGTGATATACAAGATTGCACAAACTATCGTGGTATAAAACTCACGAGTCATACTATGAAACTTTGGGAGAGGGTGATTGAGTCTAGGTTGAGGAAGATTGTCATGATATCGAAGAATCAATTTGGTTTTATGCCTGGAAGATCAACTATGGAAGTTATACATCTTCTTAGACAACTTATTGAGAGAAATAGAGAGAGGAACAAAGATTTGCATATGGTTTTTATTGATTTGGAGAAGGCATACGATAGAGTACCTAGGGACATTCTCTGGTGGACAATGATGAAGAAAGGTGTTGTAATTAAGGATATGTATGAAGGAGTAGTAACCAATGTCCGCACTTGTGGAGGGGTGACAACCAATTTTCCTATAACGGTTGGGTTACATCAAGGATTTGCTTTAAGCCCTTTCCTATTTGCGATAGTGATGGATGAGCTTACGATATCAATTCAAGAAAATGTGTTGTGGTGTATGTTGTTTGCTGATGATATTGTTTTGATTGATGAGTCTAGAGTTGGGGTTAATGATAAGTTAGAATTATGGAGACAGACATTGGAAGCAAGAGGTTTTAAGTTGAGTAGGAGTAAGACAGAATACATGGAATGTCGGTTTAGTAAGCAACGAAGTAGTGATGGGAGTGTAGTGAACCTTGGTGAGCAAGAAATATCGGTGGATGATTGTTTCAAATATTTAGGATCCATTGCGGTTGAAGGGAAAGTTTTATAGGACGACTATTAGGCCCGCTTTACTATATGGTACGGAATGTTGGGCTGCCAAGAGACATCATATTCAAAAAATGAGTGTAGCTGAGATGCGTATACTGAGATGGATGTGTGGAAATACAATAAAAGATAAGATTCGGAACGAGGAGATACGTAAGAAGGTAGGCGTTGCACCCATTGAAAATAAGATGAGAGAGAATCGTTTACGGTGGTTTGGACATATTCGGCGAAGGCCTAATGATGCTCCAGTTAGAAGGATGGAGAAATGGAAAAATATATTAGTTAAAAGAGGTCGGGGTAGGCCTAGGAAGACATGGATGGAGGTGATAGGAAAGGATATGAATGCTTTGAACCTCACCGAGGACATGGCATTGGATAGAAATGATTGGAGGAGAAGGATTCATGTGGAAGACCCAGAATGATTTTCTTTTTTGGTTCATATCGCCGACCCCAATTGTTTTGGGATGAAGGCGTAGTTGTTGTTGTTGTTGTTGTCATCTTTGAGAGACCTGCCAATAAAAGTTGTTGCACATCTCCACTAGATTTACTCTCATCAGTCTGCCTTTTCGACTGAATGCCTTTGTTCTGAGGATTGAACCAACAATTAGCTTTAATGTGCCCCCTTTTATTACATAAGCATGTAGGAACATTTCTTGGATTTCCTGCGTGAGAATTAGGAGGCATGTTTGGGGTAGGAAGCAGCCCATGTCCACCATATCATCCTCGACCTCTACCTCCGCGATAATTATTTCCTCCACCACAACCTTGACCATAAGTCAGCCCGGTAGCCAAAACATTTTGTGAGTCCAATTGTCCACTATCATCATCAGAAAGACTCTTCAAACTGATCTCATAGTGTAAAAGTTTGGCCTGTAAATCTTCAAAACTGGGTAAAACAGGTAAGCATGTGAGGAACGTGACAAGAACGTGATAGTCTGCTCCCCGTCCACTTAAAACTTGTTGCACTTTATCTCTGCTCGAGACCGCACATCCAACAAGAGCCAACTGATCTATGATGCTTTTTGCCCTATTCAGATATTCTATAACAGACATGGTTCCCTTCTTTAATGATTGAAATCCCCTCTTGAGATA
The DNA here is from genome assembly GCF_984573655.1 of Nuphar pumila. Lineage (NCBI taxonomy): Eukaryota > Viridiplantae > Streptophyta > Magnoliopsida > Nymphaeales > Nymphaeaceae > Nuphar > Nuphar pumila. The sequence goes on along the minus strand of NC_143258.1, from coordinate 29,178,022 downwards.
CAAAACCTTTGCTTCCGACATTTGAGAATAAATCTGAGCCAACATATTCCATAGTTTGGCGGCTGAACAATCATATGAAATCGCAATTAGTATCTCCTGAGATAAAGTAGAAGTGTTGTACGCGACTAATGCTTGGTCTCTTTTCATCCAAGTCGTGAAATCAGGATTTTGAATAACCCGAGATGAGACAACCCCTTTATCATCCTGTATTTCCTGTGTGATAAATTGAAGCGGGGCTGGAGTTTATTCATCTAGAGGCCCAGAAAGATCTTGGCTTCATATGAAAGGGATTATGTCTTTTCCAAGTCAAAAAATTTGAATGGTTGAGTTTTTCAGATACAAGTTGACTCAGAAAACTGGAGGAAAGACCAGAATGACTAGAAGATGAATCCATATTTTTAATTATGGATTGCAAGAAAAAAAGGGGACTTTCAGATGCCTTTAATTATGGACCCCGTGCTGCGTACCCTTTTTTTTTTGCGAATATTAGTTCTGGTTATGTACCAGAACCGCGGCTCAGGTTTTTATGAAGGTCCAATATGCCAGAATAATGGATTGCGTGATTCCAAAAAATATGACGTCAAATAGAGAAAATTCAACCCAACAGCAATAAGATGCAGAAACAGGATTATTTTTGTGGGAAGCTGAGAGATAATATAACGATCTAGATAAGAGAAATAAAGGAGGAAATAAAAGGTGAAGGATGAAAACGATATGAGAAGAAATAGGTATTTAATCGATTAAGACAATAAAGAAAAAACATATCAGATTTAACGTGATCTGATTTTGAGACGACCCTTTAATTAAAAGAGAATAAGAAAATGCAGATCTTCAAAAGATAGATCTAAAATGGTGATAACAGAAAACAATACCAGATCTGACGTGATCAAATCTATCTTAGATTCAATGGAGAAAATGAGAGAATATAGAGATTAAGACAAAAGAAACCCAGATCTGAAAATCAGATCTGACGTAAAACAGAAGAGGAAAGAAGAAAAGAAGAATTGAGGGACAGAGGAAAAGAAAAAAAGAAATACGAAGATAACCTTCAATGAGCGTAGATCGATTTAACCTTGCTCTGATACCATGTCAGAATTTGGAGTTCCAGTCACGTCAATCAACATCAGCAGAAAAGTAGATGGAGGGAGACAAAGAGGCTGCGCAGAAAAGGTCATCAATCGTGACCTAGAAGCCTGTGTTTATATACAGCACTTTACAAAAGATCATGGACGATAATATCCCTAAATATAAATATAAAATACAAACATGTGCAAAATATAAAACATAATATATGGGTCTGGACCAGACATGGATCCAGAACCATATCATGTCTTAACACTCAGTAGAATTGAGAATGAGTACAACACCATATATGAGGGTCGACCCCTTTCTACAAAGAAAACTTAGAAAAGAATATAGAATGGAGCATAATAGTCCTCCTATGTTGACTCTTAGGTAGACTATGCACAAAAATACCCCGAAGAAAGATAAAATTACATCAAAAAATCACACCACACACATAATACATTATATCATATGTTTCTCCACAACAATCTCTTGATATTAATCATGTTTTGCATGATCACTTAAAAAATTAAGGAAAGAGAGGTGGAAACTAAATTTATTGGTTCATACCATAAGTCTTACACTTATAGTAATATAATAGTACCGTTATTATACTGTTGCAAGCTCCTTTGTATGGGGATGCCAGCCATAATGGTATGAGTTTGTAATATTTGTTAGTTCTACTACTGTTTGTAATAGACCCTGATTTGAGCACCACACATATTGCGGGAGTCATCCAACAAGGTGATGAAAGCATATAATTCATACAATTAATTAGTAAAAATATGAAAAAAGGCATCTCAGCAATATTCATGATGTATTAGCATTAAGTGGAAATAAAGTATCACTATTACAATAATTGGCAACAAGTTAAGGTTGACCCTTCGCATAGGTGAATTACCTTAATTGGAGGGATACAAGTGGAGAGATTGTGATCAAACTAATTGACAGGAGGATTGCATGAGCCTAGAGAGACCAAGGATGAGAAGCAAGTAAAGAAATTTGATTAAAGAAGAAATAAGGTAAAAACTAATTTAAACCTTTTTATTAACAACTTACTTGTCATGTGCTACGAGGCTTGTCTACCTCATTGTTATCCTTCTCAACAAGTGACATGGGGCATATTTAATTTTCTTTAATTCATTCACATTGTGTTATTTGTCATATGATTTCCTTAATATAGTTATTGATTGATACTCTTCTAGCATTTTCCATATTGTTTAAACATAGAAGCTCCAATTTTTTTTTTTTGAGGAAAGAGAAGTGAAATTCATATTAAGAAAAAAGCAAGGGAACAAGTCACAAAACCAAACAAGATGCAATACAAAGCACAACAATACTGAGGGATAAAATAACAAAATCCCCCTACCTACAGACATACAATAATCAATCCTTCCCCATAGACCAATCCCTACGGCTTACAAAACAAGTCTGACTATAGCCACTTAATATTAGCCCATGTCAAGGCTTCATTTTGCACAATAAGGTGGATAGACATTATCAATTTGGACTTTAAAAATTTTTCCATTGTGTTGTTGCCATATCTCCCACCAGATCCAAAGCAGCCACCACCTCTTCTCAAAGCCCCTATGAAAGAATCATCGATCTTAAGTCTTTGTCCCTTCCAAATCACCAGACATATCACGACAATACAAACGCCGAAGGCACAAAAAGAAGATGCAACTGGAAAACAGGTGTTGTAAGGTCTCTTACTTGGCATAACACAAACAGCACTGAATGGAATCCCACTCATTTCAAATTTTAATGAGTACATCCAACAGAATTTGTTGTCCAAAGAACCTCGCCTTGGGGTAAGGTCCTGGAACCCATATTGATTTATTTAGGGGGCTGTTATGTGTCTTGAATTTCTTGACCCGCTTTGCTTCATGACCCAACCTGACAAATTCGGAGAAAAGTCTGAAGGGAATTTCCTATGAGGTTTGTGGTGGTCACTAAGGGCTTGGGCTGATAGGCCTAAGCCCAGAACCCACTACAAACCTCTCACGGGAGTGCGGGGGCTCCATCCCCGTGGTATGGACCAGTCCTATTTTATAATTTTCCTTCATGTCCCAGTTAGCATTTTGTTTCTTTTTCTTTTAAGAAAGCCACCTTCTTTAGTGCGGCTAAGTGAGAATTTCGGGTAGATTGGGGCTTTAGGGTTTCCTTGAGAGCTCTTTCTACATAGTTGTATTCCTCTATTATTCTAGTGGATTTCTTGTTTGTTTGTTTGTTTGGTAACTCCACAACAGGGGCCCCACTAGGAAAGTGTGACTGATAGCAAGAATGGACAGAAAATATACCCACTGGAGAATCCATCCATCTAACTGAATCTTCGGCAATAGATGGTTGCCAGCATCAGAATTCAGGCAAAAAATTACTTCATTCCTCTACTTCCTTGTGTCCCAATGCTCCTCACAAAGAAACCACATCCCTACTGTTCAATCCAATTTTAAGCAACCATAACTCCCTGAAATCTAGATGCTTAGTAGAAATCATGGTTTCTTTAGATTAACTTCTTGTATTTTCATTACAATTTTTATTTTTACAATTATAATTTACTATTATTTATAATAAAATCTATTAGAAAACACGATGGCAGGTTTGAAGAGGATACCGATAGCAAGATTTATATTGGTTGGACAAAATGGAGACAAGCCAAAGGAACATTGTGTGATAAGTCCCTTTATGACTAAAATGGCATTCCTACAAGACAGCAATAAGGACAGAACTTTTATATTGTATTGGATGTTGAGCAAGTAAATTGCAACAACAAAGAGAAGGCACATCACAAAGATGCACACATTTAGGTGAATGTACGCAATAACAAATAAGGATAAAATTATAAATAAAAATATGAAAAGACATTTTAGGATAGTATTAATAAATGAAGAATCGAGAAGCATTTGAGATGGTCAGAGCATCAGCAAAAAAAATTGATGTGTTGCATGTAGAAAAAATTACAAAAAGAGGAAGACCAACAAGAACATTATTTTCTCATATGAATCTCTTGTCTCCAGCCATTGGGGATCCCATTCCGTACCAACTCAAGATATGCTTATGGGGCTCTATGTATTAATGATGGAGAATCGCAGAGGTATTTGTGCAAATAGGTATAATCCATGTAACTCCAAAAAACTACCAAAATGAAAGAACTAATCATAATAACTACAAGTATAAGAAAGGGAAAGAACCTTATTTTTGTATTTTCTAGGATGCACTTGGGGATTATCGGTAAAAAAGGATCTAGAAGAGGAGATATAGATTGTGGGTTGACTCAATATCTAGACTAGAAAGAATGGAGAAACAAGACTTGTTCGGCGGCATCATGTAGATGGGATGAAGCATGTTGATGATGATGAATAATTTATGGTCCGGTATGATAATGAATTATCTAACTTTCAAAAATAAGAAAAGGATACAATCCTTTGGAAATATTAGCACTTCACATTCATGAAGAAGTAAGTCCTTTAAAACAATATTGGAAAATAAGCATATTTGGGCTCACAAGTTACAGAAAGCAACCAAATATATCCTTCTTGAGAAATTTTCTCCCAAAGTACATTTGGCATAGCAAACATCTAAGGTGAATGACTTTGTGATGTCGTATCTAATGTTTTCAAATTTCAACTTGCAATGAAGTTATCATAAAAGGAATATTTATTTCATTGTTATGATATTTTTGAACTTTTTCATGTCAATGTTAAAGATAGAATGATGCTGGAAAGGAAGGAGTTGACCATGTTGATGAATAAGATGAGAGCGAGAGGTGTAATTCCCAATGTTTCTGTAACTATATTGAACCGGCTTGAATTGGCTCTTTTGTATAGAATCGGACCAAAATCAATTCTAAAGGGGCTGATTCAACTTAATCATTTTTTATATTTTTCATATTCTTTAAGAAGGTTTAGAGATTTTTTTATCATTATTTTGTTTTTTAAGGATGTGTTATTTGATGGCAAAAAGTTGACCATCCCAGCTTGATTAGGTTCTGAGTCCAAATCAGCCGATTCTTTTAATTGGTTTGAAAACCAATTCAGCCCTTAGTTGTCAAAGGCGCACCTAGGAGCAGCCCCACTACCTGGGCGACCAGGTTTAGGCAGTGGGGCCCTATATTACCGCCTAAGCATTGCCTAGGTCGCCTAGGCATTGCCTAGGTCGCCTAGGCATTTTTTAGAGCCTGGGATTTTTTTTTAAGACATCATTTGTTTTCTTCTTCGAGGAGAAGAAGAAGGAGAAGACATGTTATTTTTATATTGCTTGTATTATGTCTATTGTTGAGAAGAATAAGACATATTATTTGTCTATTACTTGTATTATGTCTATTGTTGAGAAGAAGAAGAAGACATTATTTTCTATTGCTTGTATTATGTCTATTGCTGTTGTTAATTTTTTCGTATACATGATTTTATTTTTTGTGTATTGTTCATTCACATTGTTAGTTGTATCATGTATAGTTTGTTTTTTTCAATTGTTAATTTATTCTTAAATTGTTTGAGCAGGTTAAGGTTATGTAATATAAAAGGGTATCGCCTAGGCCTTTTTAGGGGCTCACCGCCTAGGCTCCGCCTAGCGCCTTTGACAACTAAGATTCAGCCTCGATATTGATTCTGAAGACATTGGTAATTTCTACAATATCTCTCCAGATATACCAGGAGGAAAAATCCAGTCACCCGTTCTACTGCAAGAGAGCTTGTTCCAGAAGAACAGGTCAAACCCATACAACAGGTGCACAAACAGAAAGATGTCTCAAACCCTTGGGACTCAAGCCCCATGCTCATGGAAAATGCAGAATTCTCTTAAAATAAGCCACGATTTCGTTTGAAGCAAATAATCAAGTTAATTAGCAAAAAACACGTCACTGCAACCACAAATTTTCATCTCCTAAGTGCTGAAGTTTACTAGCGCTTCATCCGCTACGCTCCATGGTGGAAATCATATCCCTTATAACAGAAGCAATTTGCAAATGCTGGACTCAGTCTTTTATGCTGAAGTTGAACAGTTAGACTGGCACAAATTATCTAATAACCCAAGGTAAAACAACACTCAAATGACTAAGACATTGTGGCGAACACGAAAAAGAAATGCCAATAAGCAAAAGGATTCCAAGCCTACAGTCGAAGAGAACATTAAAAAGAAAAGAAAAAAAGGGAGCAGTATGAGCAAGGTATGCATCTCTTACATGTTGGGATCTTCCACTGTAACAGCAGTCTCTTGAGCGAAGGTGTCCTGTAAAACCAACTCTTCCTTTTCGCCGTCCCCTTCACTCTTGTCGCTGGGTTTCGGAAGAACGCTAACGATTTGGCTTATTGGGATCGCTGGGATACCGGACTTCCTCTCCCTCTGCTTCTGTAGAAACTTGACCTCCTCCAGTGCCAACCTGAATATTCACCAAGGCAACAATTTCAAATAACAGCGACGATAAAAGGACCAACGCTGGCATGCCTACGATGGAAGAAAACCCATAAAAGCCAGAGAAGATAAGGCATTGGCCTTGCCTTGAAAGTTAGTTAATTGGAGGGGAAGAAAAGTACGAATCAATGAATGGTCAAGGGGAAAAAGAGGGAGGGAGTATCATCTTATTACCTCCTTTCCTCTTCGTCTTCCGACTCATGATCGACTTCCTCCACACTTCTTTTTCTGAAATTTTTCTTCATCTCATCATGTGCTGATGAAAATATAAAAGATTTGGGCAGGCAGAGAGAGCGAACCCCTTCTCGGTGCTCTCGCCCTTTCTTTTGCAAGTATGATTTCCATCTCTCCTTTTCCACTAGGAACCCTTTATAGTTTATTTTAATAAATTGAAGAAAACCTCCCAATTTATGTTTTATTTATCTACAGCTCCTACTATTTTTCTAATCCCCTTAGACGGCGCTGCTATTATTTTTCTTTTTTAAAAAGGCAAACTAGGGTCAGTTATACCCCCTACCGGATTCCATTAATCAAAGAAATCAATACATGAGACTATATTTTATCCTTCAGTGGGGACCATTCCGGGGCGTGGTCCTTTCAGGATTTTTGAAGGCCCCCCTTTAGCCAGTTTGGCAAGTTGTTTAACTATTGAGTTCGAGAATAAAGGGAAATTGAGTTACAGATACGTTGAATTTTTTAGATTCTAAAGGGGATAGGCGAGGAACATACTGAGTAGCGTTACTTCCTCAGTTCGCTAATATATAATGCCTTTCATGTGTTTATGTTGAAAAGGTATATTTCAAAACCCTCACACGTGATCCAATACGAGTATGTGAGCATAAGAGAAGATCTGACCGTTGAAGAAAGTCCTGTAGTGATCATCGATTGGAAAAAACAAATTTTGAGGACAAAAATTATTCCCCTAGTTAAAATACGATGGCAATATCATGGTATCGAAGAGTGCACTTGAGAGCCTAAAGCTAGTATACGAGAGAAATATCCCTATTTGTTTTGAGTAGATCGAATTTCTTTGGCATTGAAGCGTATATTGAGTTTTGAGAACACATTTCTTTTTAAGGGGGTAGGATGTAAAACTTGAGATTTTTCTTTGGCAATTAAAGTGAATAAATGATGAATTCTTAGTGCATCTGTGACTATAATGTGAATTCTTGATTTTCATGATTTTCTTGATTTTGAATTATTATGAAATTAAGTCTCAAGTTATGAAGAACATTGCAAGAATAATTAAAAATTTTAAAATATGTGGACTAAACATGAAAGTAAATGATTTTATATTATGGATATTAGATTTGGATCTAATATGGATTTGAGGTAATATTTAGATTGAATCTAATTTAAAATATTAATTATATTTAATAGCAATAGATTGGACTCTCATATGGGACGTCCGATGTGAACCCCATTTGGATCCAAGAGTCCATGTGGTTTAAAATCTCATATAGTTTTAATTAAAAAAAATAAATAAATAAAATAATAAAATAATTAAGACTTTATTTGAGAAATTAGATTTTTTTAAAAATATAATTAAATTATTAATTAAGAAAATAAAATGGGTGGGACATCCCACACCTCTTAGATCAATTAAATAAGTTGGATATTGTTAGTGTTAGCTTATGGAAAAGTCAAACACGAAGAGTCTTAAGAAATTGATTAACTAATTACGAAAGGAGTTTAGATGATAAAGGTAGGACTACTCCTCCCTTTTCATATAGTTTTGGAGGGAAGAGTTCTAACCAAGTTAAAACTGTGGGCCAGGTGAGAGAGGGTTATATAACCCCCCTCCCACACACCCCTCTTATTCTTATATATTAAAAAAAAACAGAGAGAAAATATTTTTCTCTCTCTCTCTTCTTTATTTTCCTTTTCTTGCTTTTTCTTCTTGCTCCTCTCCTATTCATGCCTAGGAGGTCTCGAGTGTGTGGTGAGTAGCCATTACACCTGCATAACTCTAGGAGGTGATGTTGGTGAAGATATCGGATCACTCGATTTCCTTTCGGTTTAGTAAATCTATTAATTTTTCAAGTAAGATTTACATAGTATGTGCTTTGTACATACATCAAGCATGCATATATGTATAATATATTATCTTACGTGTGTATTTGCATTATTAGACCAGTCATACATGTTTTTCTTTGTGAAGAAATTTCTTATTTGGATTTGCAAAACATGAATAATGGGTTTTTCTTTAAAACATTTTTGAAAGGCAATATCTAGATATGGTTTCATTGTTAATTTAGGTTAGATTTAGCCATAACATATTTCTTTTTGGTAATATTCATAAGTTGCTCCTTTTGAGATCTGGTTGACCCGAGCCAAATCTTTTGCAATTATGCTAGTGTTTTGGATTGTGAACATTCACATTTATTTTATAGACTTTGAATAAGATTCTGATATTATTTATTAAAATTTTGTAATGGACTTTATTTAAATGTGGATTTTGAATTTTAAATTTATATGTGAATAATATGATGGATTTGTAACTCGCCCAAAGCTTTTATCCATTTTGAATTTTCATTGTTATTTCTAAAAGCCAATAAAACAAATTTCTATGATTTTTGGGATAAAAATTTAGGGTGTTACAACTTGGTATCAAATGGAAAAGTTTGGCTCAAGACTCATCCAACTGATCGACATCGCTTGGTGAGTGTATTCTTTTTTAATTTTATGCATATGAACTGTTCCTAAAAAGTTTAAATTTTGTGTTTCATGCAAATTCTGAACTTAAATGCTAAATAAGGACATTAATAGTCAATTTTGGTTATGCAAACATAGAAAATTTATGTATGTTTATGAGTTTTTATGAATGTCTATGAAATTTCGATAATACTTGTATGAATTACATATGTATTGTAACACCTCAAAATATTTAATCGAAAATTCAAATATTTTTTTTAAATCATAGTGAAAACTTTATACTAATCGAAGTAAATATCTTGGGCGACTTACAAGCATCGAAAATAGGAAATAAAACATCATTCTAAATTATTACAACCCAAAGAATAATCAACAAGTCTTAAAGTTTTTAAATGACAAATAAACATTCAAAGTTTAAACAAGACACCTCAAAAAATTTAGGTTTTATGGTGCCACCCGCAGTGATGCCCGCAATCGCTCTAGAAGTATCATTTGCTTCCTAGTCAAACTACTCTCAGTCTGAGTAGGAAACACAACATCAATATGAATGTGCACAGTGTCATGTGAGCCAATATAGGTGCATCATATCTTACTATCGTTTCTGAAAGCCAAGGTTCATTTGAATCACATATGTATTCATTATTGCAAAATATTGCATGACATAAAAGAGAAAAACTGAAATAACAGTTGCAAATGAAATAACAACATAATTCAAGGTAACTATAATGCTAACCAAAACAAATAACTCAGACCACAAGGATACAGTTATGTTTCTCTTTTTAACTCGCTCTGTGAGTACGCGCACAGGCTTAGACATCGTAGCGGACTGAGACCACACAGGGATTTGTTATTAATATCTCATGTGACTAGCTATATGGGTACCCAAAGGGGATGATCAACAACCGAGATAATATTCTCCAATGGCATAAATTAGAAACAGGATGCATCCTATAAGCTTTTATAGAGGACATGGATCTACTACCTATGATGCATCGGTAGTCCTGGCCCCCTAACTCTGAGGACTACGGACTTGGTGAGATGCCTTACTCTCACAATAACAAAGATGTCTCACAAAGTTTGTATCATTTACCCTCTCTAAGGTAGAACATGAGTCTGGTAACATACACAGTCTTTCAGATGTACCCAAAACCCTGAAAAACTAGTAACATATATCGTCTTTCAAGTATACCCAAAATCCCACAACTTAGGGTAGTCGAGTAACATATACCATCTTTCAAGTATACCCAACACCCTCTATTTTAGGTTATATGTGTAATTATTATTTTTTTTTTAGTGTGATTTGTAGCACCTCGAGGGTTAAATTAAAAACCCAACCTGCATTCGGGTAATCCAATAATGTGCACAACCTCAAACTAACACCAACACGGTTTTCTCTCAAAGCCAAAGGCTCGTACAAGAGTCAAGCATCTGTGCAAAATAATTAGCTTTTATAATTCTAGGTATACATATCATAACCCCTTGATACTCTTTAGCAGTCGCATACCCAATCTAAGGTTATGCACAAATACATGTTGTACGACCTAATCGTGACGTATCACAAAATAATTTTGTTTGCCAATGATCATATAGCACCATAGGGTTGTGTGGAGCCATGTGTTTGGTTCTCTTTGCATAACACTAACCTTGCACAATATATAGTGGTTCATGCTTTGAACCATAATCAGTGTTGATGGATTCCCCCTTTTGTGGATATCAATGAATAGTTATATCTACCAATCAACCTATGCATAGATCTGAGGTATATCTTCTTGAGCACGCGTATATTGGCCAGACTTAGCCTTCAAAAGAAATGCTTCACTAGAAAAAAAAATTCCATAGCTCATTGAAACAGATTTTGCAGCAACTTAAACAACTTTCTGTTAAGACAAGATAGAATGGCAGCAGCTATACCTATACGGTGGGTAATATCTAAGGATAACATGAGATGAGATTTAAATATCAAGATAGCCTTTCAAACAGTATAATTAATCCATATTGTAAAATTAAATCATGGGAAACTCAGTGAATAAAAAAAAATGTGTTGTGTAAAACTTCAGTGAATACAAAGGATGCGAAACTCCGTGAATACAAAAGAAATATGCTGTGTAAAATTTCAATGAATACAAAGGTTGGGAAACTAAGTGAATACAAAAAAAAAATATGTTGTGTAAAATTTCAGTGAATACAAAGGTTGAGAAACTAAGTGAATACAAAAAAAAAATATGCTGTGTAAAATTTCAGTGAATACAATGGTTGGGAAACTAAGTGAATAAAAAGAAAATTCCCCCTTTTTTTTATTAAATGTAATACATAAAGATTATACTTAGAACATAACACACTCACGTTGAGACAGGGTAAACTGTCATAAGCTACAGAAATATGACGCAAAACATGAAAATCTGTGGTTCATAACTATTTTTTTTTTTTTATATTTTGCAAAAAGCACTAGATGATTAATATAATATCTACAGAGGTGGGTTGCATCTAGATATAGCCAATATATACACTAGAAGCAAGACAAAATGAGGTAATCCTATAAACTCAACTTGAATATATAAAATTCAAAATGCAGGAATATAAGACATAGCATGATAAGGTGCTGGAATCATCTGCAGCAAAGATGTTGTCATAACCATTGGCAGCAACAGGAAATAATGCAGGAAATTAATAGAATACAGGAGTATACAGAAAGAACTGAAATTCAAAACCTCTGAAACATGGTTGTTTCACTTGTTACTCATGAATGCTATTGCCTAAACAAAGAGATCGGATTCATAAAATGAACCAAATATGTCAACCAGACCATAATTGAGACAATATGTCATACACACAAAATTTTCTTGATTCACCTAGCATATATGTAATGTCCTTACAAAATTCAACATTTTTAAAACTTTCTCAAACCCAAAATTTTGAGAAAAATTTAAAACTTTTTATTTATTACAAAATTCTGCATGATTCTTGAAAGTAATATATCAACAAGTTCATCTATCGCCATATTCCAACTATTCCAAATACTAGACGACCCATATGAGCGCAAGTGTGAGTATATATTAGACTCCCAATGTCAGATTTCATACAGAATCATCTATAGATACAACTTGATTGAGGTTATTACTCTAAGGACCTTCACACATAAAAAAAACATGAAAGACAAAATTTATTTAAGGTTTAAGATAATTGAGGAGTTACATAAAGATTTAAAATTTCCAAATCATAAGCACAACCATTACACAAGTGAAAAAACAAAATTCATAAATATTCTCATTCCAAAATATTATAATTCTTCAAATATAAAGATCCAGACATAACAGAGTTAAATTGGTACAAGTTTATAACCATCAAAACTTACTGGATTCTCTAGGAATCGTAATAGGTAAGAGTAGAGCCTTCAACCATGCAACAACCCGCACTTTGCTTCAATCCTCCATGAAGTTATATGTAATGTTGTAGGGCATCAACAATTTGCCTGTAGGAAACCCAAAACTAAACTTGGAGAATACATATCAAGTTTGTAATGGTACGTTCAAAGCATGATTTTCATTATCTAAAAAAATGAGAGCCATGGGAATCCACATCCAAATATGCATATAATATTCAATCACATTTATCATCATTCATTTTATGGTATTCATAATTGCAGAAATTGCATCAGTAACATTCAAAATAACATTAATTCTCGTTTATGGCATTAAACATTGCATTCATTCATATCCCTGGCATGTATTCACACAAATGAATGATAATATGCAATTTATATACATTTGCATAAACATAATAGGTCAAAGCTCATTTGACCGTGTCTAGCGTGAAACATACGCACATACATTACAACCAATTTAGGGCATCAGAGTTCCTCACAGACATAGCATATGTTTATAAAAGAACGCATATGACCAATAAGTTAAAATCCCATTCCACCATTTCAGCGTACTTGATACGTGCATGCTTTCAAGTGTAATAGAATATAACAATTTATAAAAATGTAAACTTTCACATTCTTTTTTCTCAAAAGGGCATACTCATATCTAACTCATGACTATGATATGCATTTATTAAGATATCAAATTCTCATGTCCATTCTTAAGACATTAATGCAACCATGAATTAAAATATATAAGGAACTCTAATTCGACTTTTTCTTATATGTCTCTCTCTCACACACAAGCACCTCACGTGCATCAAAGAAGTCTGTGACTTGTATCAATAGGTCAATCACATAACCATAAACATATCATTTTTCCTTTATATTTAAAATTTTATATGCAATGACATATGCAAACCTTAGTACTTTTTACATGTACATATCTAAATGTTTATTCATATGATAGTAGTGATTCTAAAAATCTAATTCATTGTTTCTCTTGTTTATCCATACTCACCTGATATAAAAGAGGGTATAGACATCCAGAAACAACTATAGGAGTATTTATTATTCTATGTATTTTATTTGCCCTCCTATGGCTTAATTGGTTCTTTTCTGAGTGATTCTACCATGCAATGCAACGGTTGAAAAAATGGACTCATAGTCTCAGATCTTGGCCTATGTCAAACCAAAATCGTCGACAAAAAATCAAGCATGCATCCGTAACTCTTCAGAGCTGTGATACTACCACCTTGGACTCATTGGTAGACCTGTCCCGTAACCTTTGTGGGACGAGGACAAGAGGTGCCTTCAACCCTCGAAAACTTAATATGTCCTACGAGGCTTGTAACGCACTTCCCTCTCTCGGGAGGATAAAGAGATCAGAACAAAGTCAGCTATCTCAAAGAGCCCGACTTCATCAGTGCTTCAAATGGACCCATGGTCCAAGGTTATCTTTATTATTAAGTCATAGGTCACAGCCAAATGTTATTATTGTAACGCCCCAAAATCCCAACTTGGAAAATCCTTAGATTTTTAGAGTATTTTTTTTTTTGAAATCATTGCGCAAGCGAGAAAAACCATAAGGGAAAAATAGTTGGAAAATATTGAGTGAGTTACTATATGATCAACAAAAAGAAGCATTTCATTACCACAGTTTTAGAAAATGATACAGGAGAAATATACATCATTTCTCTTTACAAATTGTCTCCCAAAACAGGAGACTTCTCAAAATCAACTGCCGAAATTGCTAAGTTCTAGAGTGTGGGTTCAATTCTTCGCCGCACATCGATTGCCATCACACCACTAGTAGTCGTCACCTGTATCTCCATAAAATGGGATTAGTACTCTTGCGAGTTGGTGAGATAATATCTACAACTATCCATTTTATATAAAACATAAACATCAATAGCATGGTATGTAATTATCAATAAGGCTATACATAAGTAACTTAAACATGATGGAACAGTTAGAAACATTTGCAGAAATTAACAAGTGAAACTACAAGTCATAAACAATAAGCAGGAAACATACCACTCTAGCTACATGGTCAAAGATAATTGTAAGAACATTGTCAAGCGACTAGCATGATTATGTGATTTGATAATTAACATTCAATTGCAATAGTAAACATTTCAGCAATTATAACTATGAGCAGGGAAATACAACTTTAATCACAGAGTTAATACTAAGCAATTAGCGACACCATCATGTAACATGTATGCATCTAGATATATAACCCAGTGTACTTGAGCATTTAAGCAATTCAACAATTTATCCATTGAACAAATAAATAAGTAAGCAATTGAGCAAGTGACAATTTAAGCAATTAACTATGGCAGAAATCATCAAATTCATAAGTTAGCGATTACCGCATTAGTTTAATTGCTCTATCTTGATTACCGCTACGTGTATGCAAAGAAACTTCGCATTCTGCGAAAAGTATCACCGGCGTTTGTTATTTCAACTTATGTGAAGATGCAACTAGGCTGTTTATCATGATTATGCTTATCTAGCAACATTCCTTCCTTTTGTGGTACTTATGCCTATTTGGCCTTGTACTCCCCACAAGGCAACATGAATAACTCGACGAGGTCATGCTCGTACATCACGTGCTCTAGCACAACAATCTAAGAGGAGCACTTCGCCGGTGGAGGCGACATGATCAATCAATCATCACTCAGGGCTGTATGGCATTCTTAACAAGTGAGCTTGACTCACAAGGTGGGTCCATCACCCACACTTAACTCGCCACTGAGTTTTCATTATATATCAAGTCTCAAAATACCATCATACCCCTAAAATGTGCTCCCCAAGTCCCCTTTGCATTTTCAGGATGAACCAAGTGTCAAGTGTAAACCTACATGAAATTATTCAAGCATTCATTGCATGCTAAGAAACATGATTAACATAAGACACTTGATTTAAAAACATGCTCAACTATACACAATAGGGCACTTGATTGTAAACATTATTCATTCAATCCATCTAAGTTCGGTGACATGATGTACAAAAGTACTTATGAAACTATCAATAAGCATGCTGTCATTTCTATAATTCATCCGACAAGTTATAAAAACTTACAAACTGGAACCATTGTGCTTATAAGGTGAAATTGTAACCATGCCATGTAGGGCATTTCATTAAGCATAATTCAAAAATATCAAAATGTTGAATATCGTGCATATGATAGAAATCTCACAGTCGTGTCAAGTAATGCATGTGTGATAAGGCATAATCGTGTGTTGCAAAAAGTGTGTTAATTCCCTTTACAACATTCATGAGCCAAGTGCTTGTGTAAGTGTTTCGATTTCCACCGGCATGCCTTTGACAATCTCTTAAACGTATTCAACATGAATTGTACCAACTAAGTACGTCATAAATGTTTCGCATCAAGACCGTGCCAAATTATGGAACGTATTTTAGCAACCAAATTTGTTGCACAAGCAACCATAAATTCTTTTGCATACGATCTTTGAAACATACCATAACATCCATTTCACGTACTAAAGTGAATTATCAAGGTATGGCAACCCGCAGGGTGCTACCACAATGGTTGGGAGGAGGGTCAACCGAATCCCTCGCCTACGTAGCTCGCAAGAGGATAGGTTGGTGCCATATTACCTAGTGGCTGCAGCAAGGAAGGGCAAACCTCCACTCGGTCTAACCAACTGGTCTGAGTTCACTCGCTCAGCCAACGAAACCAAAACACCAAGATTCGAAAGCTACAAATCAGTTTGCATGCAAACCAATTTGCCTAAACATACCTTATTCTTCCCCTTTCTATTTATTTTATTGTTTCATATTATATATATATATAAATAAATAATATATATATATATATATATATATATATATATATGTGTGTGTGTGTGTGTGTGTGTGTGTGTGTGTGTGTGTGTGTAACACCTAATTGCAACCTACTCCTACTGGCATGCCTTAGGACTGAGCACGTCCACAAGGAAGTTGGGCTGGCCTAAGGTCAGCATGCTGGTGCACCCAACTCGGCCCAGTCGAGTGGTGTGGCAGCCGCCCAAGCTGAAACAACTAGGCGCCTTGTTCTGAACCGAAGGGATTCAGACCAGGGTTATGCTGGTCCAAACAGACTGACTCGGGTATGTTTAGGCAGGTAGCTTCGTAGTTGAGTAGACCCCAGAGTGTTGGGCTGCACCCAACTCGGCCCAACTGAGTGGGCGCACCCACCATGTGGCAGCCAACTGACGGCTGGGTGAGGTGCGGCTGAGCACATGAGCACTCAGGTCTGGTATGAATGGACCAGACCGAGGGTTTGCTGGTCTGAGCAAGGAGCCATGTGGTTCAGACCCAGATCAGGGTCCCCTAATAATGATCAAAAGCTGGAACTAAAAGGGAAATAGTCGAATGCTACTTAATCTAAATAATAATAAAAAAATTCTTTAAGAAAAGGGTGCCAGAATGACACTTCTTGCACCCATGGTTGAGAGTGCATTCCAGCCACCCTACGAAGTTGATATTCTTGAGCTTGGGGTCCACACGACCATGGAAGGGCCGTGGGACACCCAACCAAGGTGTCGGCCGAACTACATAAAAAAATGAAATATCACATCATGTGGTGTGTGCGGCAAAGCTTGTGGTAGCATGCAAGGAAACTCAAAAAAAAATGTCATTATATGCTAATCCACCGAATCTGTAATGCCCCAAAACCCCAACTTGGAAAATCCTTAGATTTTAGAGTCTTATTTTTTTTTTCGAAAACTTTTGTGCAAACGGAAAGAGAAACAGAAAAACAGTTGGAGCCTTGGACGAGTTACAAGAAGATCATCATATAGAATCACAAAATCATTAATGCTTTACAAGTATGAGACAAAAGATATACATCTGGTCATTCTAGAAAAGTCTCTCAAGATCCTGGAGTTTTTTCCCAAAATAAACTGCCAAGACCGCATCTGTTCAAAGTGTGGGTCCCAAGGCTCTGTAATGAAACCGTCAACATCGCAGCTCTAGCAAATATCACCTGCATCCCCATAAAATGGGGTCAGTACTCTTGCGAGTTGGTGAGAAACCATATAGCTACCATCACATGAAAAACATATGCATTTTAGTATGATGAACAAATAGACACATCTATCTATTTAAGCAATATCACATGGAAGCAAGTATAACTATAAGCATATGCAATACTAAACAGTATATAACAATCATGCATTGAAAATACATCCCATATAACTGAGTAACTAAACAAGGCATGTAACTAAGAAACATGAGTACAATGCCAACATGGTCGCGAATATCAACATAGTCTACAATATACGACAACATGGTACAACTAATCATGATAAAAATATATAGTTGCAGGATGAGCATATATAGCCAAGGACTCATAAGCAACATAATCAACTCAAAGGAAGCTAAGACAGTCACAACAAGATATCAATCTAATGATTGTAAGTAAGATCTATAATGCACACGAGTATGAACAAAAGTGGAAAATTAATTTCTTATTCCAATATTATAATTTAATTTACTCAAAAAGGAAAATAAAAATAAAAGAAAATACAATCTTCAGTATCTCTGCAAAATTAGCAAACTTGTTAGTGGACAAACGTCAGCTTTTCAGGATTTATCCAATAATATCCGAAATTGAGAGATTTATCCAGATACAAGCATTTTTTCATGCTTCCCTGAAATAAAAATTATTAAATAACATATTGGATGATGCAGAACTGAATGAATAATAAAAATAAATAACTTTGTAATTTGGAATTTAAGGAAAAAGGACTAAAATACCCTTGAAATTGACATTTATTGCAAAACAGAGTTAAAAACAAGGGTTTTTCATAAAAAAATTATAAAATGCTTAATCCGGGGATCAAACAGATTCAAAACATTGCAAAATTGGGTGGAGAGCACCCTAGCATGATTATGAACATGATCAAACCCTAAAAATATGAAAATAATGGATAAAAATAATAAAATATGCAAAAAAATGAAATTTGCCCGTGTTTTGATAAAACTAGAACTCCGCGGGCATCCTGTTTTTATGATTGCACTAAATAACACATCAAATGAATTTCAAAAATCATAAAAATCAACATGGACACTTCTAATAATTTTAAAAATAAGATTCAATCGAAAAATATATTTTTGAGATTATTTTGAATATGAATATTAAATAGAAAGATGAAAAATATGTTATTTTACCTGCGGTCATGTACCTGTCACAGTGTCAGACCAGAATCGGATATCAAACAATAATAAAATTTATGAAATTTGGCAGAGAAAAATTAGACAAATTAATGAAGATAACCTTTTTTACATATCTAGAATATGATCTTCGGTTAGGGAGATACGACTCTGGCAATATGTACCTGATTCTGGCGTATGCATAACTATGTAATAAAGACAGATTCATATTCGGGTTTAATGAAAGGTAGCAAAACATAATAAAAAATTATGAAAATTTCACAGAAGATAGTAAACATGTAGATGAAGACATGGCTTTTTATGTATCATCAATACGATCTTCGGTTAGGGAGAAATCGTTCTGACAAGTTGGCTTTGACTCTGAATAATGATTGATAGTTGCAAAAACACAAACCCTGATTTTTAACTAAAATAAAATAACAATCTACCATAAAAGTTTAAGAAAATGTTATAAAATAAACTGGAGATTCAGATGGAAATAACCTTTTTTAAGGATCAGATAGATCATCTTTGGTTAGAGAGATATCGCTCCGACAATATGGTCTAGGGTTTAAGCATGCTTACTGGTTCCAGGGAAAGAGGTTCTGGTTTAGGTTTAAATAAAAATAGAAATCAACCGTAGAAATTTATGAAATTTTTACAATATAAAATAGACATGCTGATGAGCACACTGTTTTTTACGGATTAGAAAATCAATCTCTGATGAGAGAGATATGACTCCAACAATATGACCTTGGATTTTCACAGTGTTTTCCTAGTTCAGAAATAGTTTTCGGTTTGGATTTTTGAAAACAAAGTATAGACCTCAAAAAAATCAGATTTTTTTATAAAAAACCGTGGACATATGCATAATTCTACCATAAAATTTTAGAATTTAAATAACAAATATAAATAGGCAAAACAACATCATTATCAAACGGCCAAAATTAAATATCTCAAAAATAAAACCCTAATCATGATATATTCCTATTTACTCATGTAAAAATCATAACAATATGAGATCAAGGGCTCTTGATCATGCTTGAACATATAGATGATGAAAATAACATAAAAAGCAAATGTAAAAAAAATAAAAAATTATTGGAGCATGGATTT
The DNA here is from genome assembly GCF_984573655.1 of Nuphar pumila. Taxonomy (NCBI): domain Eukaryota; kingdom Viridiplantae; phylum Streptophyta; class Magnoliopsida; order Nymphaeales; family Nymphaeaceae; genus Nuphar; species Nuphar pumila. The sequence continues at coordinate 29,158,251 of NC_143258.1, read as the reverse complement.
GCATTAATCTAGCCATTAAAAGAAGGATTTGACCTATAGAAAGGTCGAATCTCGATCTTTTTCGGGCATTTAACAAAATAAATACAATCTAAACATTTTTTATGGATCAAAAACATGTAAAACACCTTAGATGATCAGTGTATCATATTATTGAATCATATATATGTTTTCTTGAATGAAAAAAAAGGGGAAGATGCAACAAGAAGGGGCAGCAATGGGTATTTAATGGAAAAACATGGAAAACAATAAAAAAAAACTAAAAAAGGAAGGGATGCTCACCTTGGGATGCTTAAATGGAGGCTACTAGACTTGAGGGCTGAGAGAGGGTTGAGAAAAAAGAGAAGATGATGTGGGGGTCAAAATCCTAGAGGGCCCTATTTATAAATTTTTTAAAACTCTTAATTAAGAGTTGGATTTGTTTAAAAGAGTTTCAAAAAAATAAAACTAGGGGAGGCAATTTTTCTAGGGAATTTTAACCTATTAAAACTCTAACTAATTAACCTAATTGACTTCTAATTAAAACTATAAAAATCTCAAATGTGGCACCACCTATGTGGGCCCACATTTGGTTTTTAAAACTTTAAATAAAGGTTTTAAAACAAGGTTAAAATACCAAAATAAAGATGGAGTTTTAAAATCGATTGGACTTTGACTTTTCAAACTTCAAACCTAATTAAAATTCTAACTCACATAAAGTAACCTAAACATCTTCAAATGTGGCAGCACCTAATGTGGGCCCCATTTGATTTTTCAAAAATAATTTTAAAAATGAGAAAATAAAGGGGTTAAAAACAAGATTTTCTAAAAACTTTAGAAAGACACCTATATTTATGATTTTTTTTTTTGTATTTTTGAAATAAGTAAGACATTAAATGAAATAAAGATGGATAAAGAATGGGAAAATTAGGTTTTTCACCCTGCAGGGTGGGCCCCACTTGAAGAAAGTTATAAAAAATGGAAATTGAATTGAAAATCCGGTTTAAAACGAATCCAGATCACTTTTCTAAGAAAAATACTTTGAAATAAGGGAATATAAAGCCCTGGGGAGTTGCTCAAATGGCAAATTCCGGTTTAAAACTCAAGTTTTTAAAATTGATTTCGAAATAAAGGTTTTTAAACTCGAATATGCATTTGATATTTTAAAAAACAAGAGTGTTGGATCTCAAAAATGACATGTAATGCGATAAAATGTCATAAAATGACAGTAAATGACATGACATGATATGAAATGATATGAATGTGATGCAAAATATGAACCATGGGTGAGGGATTTGAAGTCCCGGACCCCTGGCAATGACAAGGAATTGGAAATTCCTGTCTGGAAGCAAAAATTGATGATTGAACATCAGATCCAATGTTGAATTCGATCCAAATGTAAATTGGGTCTCAAATATATCTAAAATTTTTAGGAAAGGAATTGATCTGAGCCCAAATTAGCAGTTATACCAGCTTGGAGAATGATAAAAATGATGTTTTTGGAAAAAGTGACTCGAAGAATGATTTTGCCCCTGCAGGGTAGAGAGTGACACTGAAAACAAGGTTTTAACTTATCTAAACTAAATCCTAAGGTTTCTAAACTCAGAGACACTAAAAAGATACTGACTCAACTAAAATCCTAGGCTGGAATATCGAGAAAATGGTACAATTCTCAAAGAAATGGTGAGAAATACACACTGGAGTGAAGTGGACCACAAAATGCATTGGGTTTGATCTAAAATAGAGGTGAGTAATACTGAGATAAACTAAACGTGAAGCTCAAACACTAGCTCAACTAATTGGATTTAGCTCAATTTCAGCTGAAATGGGCTAAAATGGACTTCAACACTATGGAAAATGGATTTGAACTGAAATGAGACCACTTGAACTCTCGGTGAGCTCAAGTTAGACTCAGGAGAATAGGATTAACCAAAATTGACAGACTCGGGAGCAATTAACTCGAATTAGCGCTAGAATTGAGCTCATTTCTTAGGAAATGAACTGATTTTAGTTAAAATGGTCAGAAATGAACATGATTCGCTGATCATGAGCATAGGGAAGCTAGAAATGACAGTCATTCTAACTGTTTTAAGCTCTAAAATGAGCTTGGTTGGATCTAACTAATAGGGTGTCTAAGGTGACCTCAGGGTAAAATGGGAATTTTAGTGACAAAAAGGGCGAAATGATACCTAAACTAGGACAAACCTGGGGTTAGACTCCTAAAGGGATTGGCATCTACCGAAGAAGAGGATGTTTAAGGATGAATGAGAAAAATTTAGGGTGTTTACAAATGCCCCTCTTTGGTACTAATGTGGCGCCCCAAACCCCGACTTTGGAAAAACTTAGAATTTTCTGTGAATTTTTTTGAAAGGTTTTACTAGAGAACAACGAAAAACAAGGTATAAGAAAAACAGCAAAGCCGCGAGTCTGGACGGCCATACGTGAGTGCAACAAGTAAACAACCATGTAAACAAAAGTACAACCACAAACGTAAAATGGGTATATAACCCAACAATTTAAAGTTTACAAAATGAAATAGTACAATACTCAAAATTTGGGAATATATATCCCAACCAAATATAAAAAACCCAAAACCACAAGGGACAGGATCTGCAGCTAAAGTGTGGGTCCTCCAAGCCTCCACCATGTATTGTCGCATCAACACTGGACCTGTTTGTCACCTACATCCCCATAAAACAGGGTCAGGCCTCTCGCGAGGTGGTGAAGAAACAACCACAAATATATATATATCAATCAAAAAAGAAAATAGTAACAAAACTAACAAGTGCTTGTGTCAGGTAAGTGCGAAAGTGACAAATACTAGTCAAGTAAAAATTAACAAAGCTGAAGTAACTGTAAAGCAAGTACTCAAAGCAGTAACTGAACTGTAACAAGTGCTGAACAAGCAAGTAACTAAAGTAACAGTTGAACAGACAAAGTAACTAAAGAGAAAACTACTGAACAAGTAAAGTAGCAACTACAGTAAGTCAGCTGATTGGTTAGTCTGTAAGTTCTTCTGATTACTCCTTTGGGTACGTGAAGGAACCTCGCATTCTGTGAGACATGCACCCGACGCCAGTTATTCAATTCTAGTGTGGTAACCGATGATGCTACAGACCGAGTAAACTTCATGCGAGCAGCACGCAACTGGGGGAAAACACTCGCATAGGCAAGGATTGCAATCCATACTACTGCAGTAGTGAGGTCCTAAAAAGGTAACCTCGACCTCCCTAACTCTGAGTGACTGGAGGCCAAAGGGCACTACGGCTCCTGTCAAAACACGTGTCGTAGTAACGACAAGTCACTCAGTGTTGTACCATCCACCCTCTCCAAGGTGAACCGTTTTGTGAATGGGGCGAAGCAGGTTTATCTTTCTTAGGCTCATTGTTCAGTCATACCTCTCAACGAGGAATTTGCCTCGTGGTCCCCGTGGGGTACGCAAAATGAGAACTTGGCATGCCTATCCACATGCCCAGCCTCACGCGGCCAACAGAGCACACTGCTCGTGAAAGCAGTCACAACACCATATTATTTCTTTTCTGATTCAGGGTATATTCACATAAGAGTCCATTCACAACACAAGGGCCACTGCCCAAGGACTCCAATTGAGCCCAAAACAAGTCATTTTCATTCATACCCTATGGTGTTCAAGTTTCAATCTTTTCATTTTATGAAGTAAGTGCACCTTGTGCGCTTACCAATGCCTCAAGCAATGTACCAACCGAGGTACACACTACTCAGTACCAGTGTCAGGATGTGCCACATGCAAAGCGTAATAGTACCACATGCTTTTTAACTTTTGCACAACATAAATAACAGAGACATTGTATAAGAGCGATTCAGCGTTGTGACAGCCGATTGGATGGAGTCACAGTGCCACAAGGGTGCCCACAAAGGGGTGTGGACCTGCTGCCATAGTGGCCTGCATACTTATGTGGGTCTGGTCCCCCGAACCAGACTACCAAGTTACCGTGCTAATTTGATCCAATCCGCAGTTTGGACCAGACTACTATGCTGGTTCGGTTGGGGCTGAAACAAGCCGCCAAATGGGGCAGCTGCGGTAACCCTGCCAAATGGATACTAAGGGGTTCGGTCAAGGGGTGTTTGGTCCATAGGACCAGACCGCTGCTACTCACATACGCAGGTCTGAACCTTTCGGTTCAGACCTGGACCAAAAGTCTGGCGCCCCACATGGCCTGGATGCCCAGCACCATGCGGCTGGCACCCGACCCCAACACGAGGTAAGACAAGGCTGGCACCTTGTGCCAAGCCCGAGCTGCCACACAATCAGGTCTGAACTTTGGTTCATACCTGATCCAAAGGTAAGCTAGCTGGGTAGAAAAGGGGTTGGGTGCTCAGCGCCTAGTGGTGCGCACCCAGTCCCGAACAAAGTGAAAAAAAACGGGGCTGGGCCTAGGCTCACACACAGCCGGTCAAACTGGACTGTAGTGCTGGTCTGAACCCATGGTTCTGACCGACACTTCAATCCAAGTCGAATATATAAAAAAAAAGAAACAATAGGACTTAATAAAAAAAAAATTTGAAGGCTTGTGCCGGGCGGGCGGGCCACCCACATGGCGCCCAACTCCAACTATGGTACAACTGGGTTGGCCAGAGGGTCTGGTCCGCTGGAAGGCATGAGCTGAAGCCTAGGGCTCAAACAGCTGCAGCAAGGTAGGTTGGGCGCCTATCATAGGCTGGCCCGAACCTGCTAGCCACTTGGGTAACCCAAATGCGCCAACCACGAACCAAAAAAAAAAGAAGCGAATAAGCAAAGAAAAGGGAGAGAAACCGAATGCTAGAGAGACCAGAGGCTTTCTCACATCCAATCGGGCCTGGTCACGCCGTGACCCAAGCCAAAAGCATGGCTGCAGCGCCAGTCCCATCGTGTTGGGACTGGGTTGAGCCGAACACGCCAAAGAAGGAGCTCAAGGTGAGGGGCGACAGCTGTAGCGCACCAGCCGGTGCTCCAGCACTCCAAGAGAGTGCCAACGGGCTGGGTGTAGGCTGGACGAGCCCATCTCGGTCCAGCACACCCCAGAAAAGTCACTATGGTTAGGAATATGCCATGAACCTAACAGAAAAACATAACAGCATTACATTGTTGGAGTTAACAGAAAATAAGCATAGAAGAGAAATAAAAACTGAAGTGAGATTGAAAAAAATCGAAAGAGACAGATTGTAAATGCATGCAGCAAGTTAGCTAATGTAACACCATGGCGAAACAAGATCAAAATAGCAACTTCTACAAGCTAATCCGTCATTGGGCCTGCATGCATGGATGCAATGCTCCGTCGACTTCATGTGTATCAAAATCAAGTTTGAGTCTTCACCTTCAAGCTGGAAACAGAGGTAAGGCTATAGTCCTTCACGTCAAGGAGAGGCTCCCACGGCTGGAGGAAGAGGGAAAGTGAGAGAGGAAAGAGAGTTTGGGAGAGAGTGAGGAGTTATGAAAAAAAATCGCACCCTAATGGGGCTCGACTTTTTCTAAGGGGTATTTAATATGGATGGGCTGAGATGAAGGGTTAGAAATCACTCATCCTAGATGAAGGGCTGGGGTGGAACACGGTTTTCCACCGCTGCCCAGTCCTTCCATTTAGCTCCAAGAGTTTGAATAGGCTACCTAGTATTTACAAAGATGCCACGAGGCTACCGCCCCTTGCATCCAATGAAAGGTAGTCTTACCTAATGATGGCTTCTCTTGGAAAGGGACCCTTGGGATTTCTCTTGAGTCCCAAGGCAAGCACTCCAATGCTTCCACGCCAAACCCAAGAGGGGATGGTGCCCTGCAAGGAAAACTTTTACTCCTCCTTCTATTGACATGACATATTACTATTTTAAAGTTTTTTTTTTTAATTTTTCTTTTTAATGATTTGGGTAGGGCCAATCGTGGCCCTCCCTTTATGAACTATCAAAGTCTCTTACATCAATGCCACTAACCCAACTGGTCAACGTGACCAGCTGGTTCCATGGCCTTGGTCGTCCCAAGGTCATCCAAAGTGGATGAATGGGGCCTTGGTCGACCTTGACCAATGGAAGAATAAATAGTTTATTTATCGATTTTATTTTTCAATTACATTTCAATGATTTTCCATGATGCTTAATAATCTTATTTTATAATATCAATGTAAATGTCATCACACAGCTACTCAAGCAAAGAAATCTTTGTTTCGAGCGAAATTGGTCTCGTTTAGGCCCTCGCTAAATTTCTAAGCGATTTCCCGTAATTCACATGCACTGACGAAGTTTTTTTTGTCGTTCGGACCTCAAATTTGAGGTTAATCACCATAACTCTATTTTAAACTTACTTTTAAAATTTCAGAAGTCAATTCGCTCTAGATTTCCCGCAATTGCCTTTTTACGTAAAATTACGCGATTTAACCCGATTCTCAATGTAGACTAAATTTCAAAAATTGCCAAATTATAAAATTTCATCGTTCTCAACACAATTACAAAATATTACATCAAAATAAATCGTGGATCTTACAACTAAGCCAGTTGAAGGCCGAGCTTAGTGGCAAAGAAAAACACACCAAATTTGGGCTATCAAAATACCCCAGTTAGAAAATCTGACTGGATATGAAAGAATTAGTACTGGTGATAATGGTAGATATAAAATGGAGAATGTAGAAGAAGATTCACCTCATCGAAATGAGGCTCATGCTTAGCTCTTACCTGAATGGGAAGAAGATACCTCGCGGAGGAGGCTCAAAAGTAACCCTTAACCTGAACGGGCATGGATATTACCCATGAAATGAGGCTCATGTATAACCCTTAACCGGAACGGGTATGGATAAAATACCTCACAAAGTGAGGCTCAAATGTAACCCTTAACCTGAACGGGTGTGTATTAAAATACCTCACGAAGTGAGGCTCAGGTGTAACCCTTAACCTGAATGGGTGTGGATAAAATACCTCACAAAGTGAGGCTCAGGTGCAACCCTTAATCTGAACATGTGTGGATAAAATAGGATTCTTGAATGAAGAAACCATGATGGAACGTCCAGATTTCGCATAATAAATCCAAGAGGGGTTTACAAAAAAGAAGAAAATGGGGTTTCCTAAAGCTTTGAAAAGGGATAGATCTTGGGTGCCTCATTGCTGAGATTGAATAGCTTTTAAGAGATGACCTTTTGCTGAAAACTATAAATGGTGTCTCGACCTTAAACCAAAAAAAATGAGTTGTCTATAACGGAACAATGGAAAACACAGGGAAGTGTGCAAATCTGAGAGCTCAGACACTCAGAATAAAAAGAAGGAAAGGATCTTGAAAACTCCTGTTATTATGTCCTAAAGAGGGATAACAACAACGCCAGGATATGTCAAAATGGACATCAAGTTCTTACTTCATATCGGGATAGCTGGAAAAGATTGCCAAAATGATAAAAATTATAGTTGATTTAGGATAATTGAAAAATGAGCACATTTATATGAAAATATATTCCCTCTTCTATCTAGAGTATTACCTCCAACTGGGCTAACTTCATAGAATCTAGAATCAAAGTCAAGTTATTGCTATTGGGTTTCTTCAATGAAGCTATCCATTTCCTTGATCTAAAAAGAAAGGAATTTGCTTTCAGTATCATAAAAGCAATTTACGAAATGATATTGATAAAAGAATTTCACATAAATAAAGATAGTTCTTGACAGATTTGGCAATTTGATATCTGGGGTTTAGCCATGATAATCTTTTTGCACTCTTTTGAGACATAAAAATTGAGCTTTCTAGGGGTTTGGCAAGAATTTCATCGCATCAACCTTCAACTTGGTGATGTTTTGATTTTCTTTAGAAAGGCACGTCATATACTCATTCAACAAAATTGATTTTCTTTAGATTGATAATATTGTTTCTTTTATTGAGGTCTCTTGATGATCTTTTGCACTCTTTTGAGACATGAAAAGTGAGCTTTCTTGGGATTTGGCGAGAATTTCATCACATCAGCCTTCAACTTGGCTATGTTCTTATTTTCTCTAGAAGGACACGTCACATACTCCTTCAACTTGGAGATGATTCAAATATTCTTTGATAGCAAGAATCAAATTGATAATATGATCTCTTGGGTTGAAAATCTCTTGATGATATCATTGATCAAATATCTTTTAGGGTATGTCGGGAGGTTCATTGCATCAGCCTTCAACTTGGCGATGATTTAAACTTTCCCTGGAAGGACACGTCACATGATCCTTCAACTTGGAGATGATCTGAGTCTCCTTTGGCCTTAGGGGTCTAACTCATCCATGAGTCTTCATCTTGACGCTGATTGAGAGATCCCTTTTGCAGATAGTTAATTATAGCTTGAATGATTGAGGGGATTGAGATTGAGTGGATTCTTTTTATCACCCAGGATATTTTATTGCCTTATTACCAAAAGAATAGTCTTTAAAAATATGCCATAGCTATGATCAATATCAATTCACTTATGACTTTTCAACATAATTGGATTTTTCCTTGCTAGTCATATCGAGGATTTTTCTTCATCCTGTTGGTTGACCAACAGAAAAAGTTTGAATTTTGAGCATTTCTTTGCAAAAGCTTTGTCCTTTTGGAAGGAATACTGAAGGTAATTTGAGATAAAAATTTTGTGCAATAAAACTTTTGAGATCAACAACTGTTTTGATAGCAAATTGACAAAATATTCTTGAAATCCTTGGTGAAAGAAATTGCTTGACGTCCGGCTGACATATCTGTGACTAGATTCTCCTCTCCTTTCCCTAAAGGAGAGACTCATGATTGACCCTTACCTAAATGGGTAATAAATGATACTCTTCTCTTCCCTAAAGCGGAGATGTTTGCAAAATGAGACTTTCGAAGAGAAATCAAGCTTTCGTCAAAGCTCCCTAACTTTAGGCTTCTCTCATGGAAAGGTGGTCGATTAGATAAGGTCGATGAATTGTCATAGAGGAGCGAGTTCATCATACTCTCCCTAAAAAAGGGTCCTCGATCACGGGATGGCCAAACAAAAGACATTGGGTGGGCCACGAGGAAAATGAGCTTCCATCAAAACTCTCCAAGGAAAAAGGGTTCCTTGTGTGACAATAAAGATTGTTTTGCAATCTGTAAGGTCCAAGGTTTATTTTGTGATGATATTACGTAAATTGTGTTGAGAACGATGAAATTTTGTTGATTTGACAATTTTTTATAATTTAGCCTACATTGAGATACGGGTCAAATCGCGTAATTTTATGTAAAAAGGCAATTAAGGAAAATCTAGAGCGAATTAACCTTCGAAATTTTTAAAACAAGTTTATAATAGGTCTATGGTGATTTACCCCAAATTTGAGGTCCGAACGATGAAAAAACCTTGTCAGTGCATGTGAATTACGGGAGATCGCTTAGAAATTAGCGAGGGCCTAAACGAGACCTAATCCGTTCGTAACGAAGATTTCTTTGCTTGGATAACTTTGTAATGTCATTTACATTGATAATATAAAAAAAAAGACTATACATAAGGGAAAAATATTTGAAATTTAATTGAAAAATAAAATCGATATAAGAAATTATTTCTTCTTTCATTGGTCAAGGTCAACCAAGGCCATGACTGTCCTTTCCGGATGGCCTTGGGACGACCATGTGTAAATACCCCAAATTTTCCTCATCCATTCTCAAATAACCCTCATCGTGCAGTGCCAACCCTGTTAGGTCAGTGTAGGAGTCAAACCCCGAGTCAGTTTCAGAAAATTACCATTTTACCCACTTTCATTAGGAAAATTACCATTTTACCCCTAGGTCATCCCGGACCCTAGTCAGTCGGAGTCAACAAAGCTCACTGGTCAGTTCAGAACATTTAGAATATCAGTCATTCCAAGCTCATCTGAGCTCACAGTGAGAAGACCGTTTTCATTTCTGACAATTCCTGCCAAAATGAGATCATTTCTTCAGAAATGAGGTCATTTCTTGTTCAAATCCAAGCCAATTGTCTCCGAGTCATTCATTCATAGTCAGTCATACTCCCCAGAGTCTAACTTGAATTCACCAGGAGTTCGTGTGCTCCCATTTCAGTTCAAAACTATTTCTAAGTGTCCAGGAGCCCATTTTAGTCCATTTCAGCTCTTTCAGCTGAAATTGAGCCGAGTTTAGTCAATTGAGCTAGTGTTCGATCTTCGATTTTAGTTCATGTCAGTATTACTGACCTTTGTTCTAGCTCAAAGCCAGCTCAGATTCCTAATTCACTCCACTCCAGTGACCATTCCGTACCGTTTATCTAAAAATGACAGCTTTTCTTGAAAAATTAGTCGGAAAGGTCAGTTGAGTCAGTGTCTGGTCAGTTCATTTGAGTTCTGAAACTCTAAAACCCAACTCAATCCAGTTCAATTCAGCTGAGACCCAAATTTCTAGTGTCACTCTAGCTCGGTAGGGCCTGAAAACCATTTCTTCAACCATTTTGCAAATTTTATCAATTTTAACACCTTTTGAACTGGTACAACTGCCAATCGGGGTTTAAAATCCAAAATTCTTCATTCAGGGTTAGCATTTCGCATGTCATTTCATGTCATTTCTCATCATTTCATATCATTTCTCAGCATTTCATCACATTTCATTTTATTTCATTTTCGAAGTCCAGAACTCCAGTTTTATAAATTTCAGTCCAGATTGAGTTTTAAAAGATTTCAGAAATCAATTTCAAACCCTGGGTTTCTAACATTGACATTTTTACCCCTGGGAGTCTAAATTTGGAAATATTTTCTCAAGAAAAATAATCTGGATTTATTTCGAACTCAAATTTTTGAATTCTACACTGGATTTGCTTCGCAACGAGGTATTGAACTTCAAAATCCGAGCTCGTTTCAAAAACTGCCAAAAATAGCTTGTTTCATTTGAAAATAAATTTGGAAGTATTTTCTCAAGGAAAATAATCTAGATTTCTTTCAAAATTAAAATTTTAAATTCCACATTGGATTTGCTTTGCAACGAGGTATTGAACTTCAAAATCCGAGCTCGTTTTAAAAACAGCCAAAAATAGCTCATTTCGTCTGGAATTTTTCTAAAAAGACTATTTTACCCCTTTAATCGTCAAAATGAATTTCAAAGGTGGAATTTGGACCCGCTCTGAGATGGCCCATCCATTTGCATGTTCTTGTTTTAATTTATAAGAAAAGAAACAATTTTTTTATCTTTTTCTTTATTTTTTTGTTGTTTGTTTTATTTTATTTTATTTTATTTATTTTATTCTTCCTAAGGTGGGACCCACAAGGGGGTCAACCACCCTAGCCCACCTTCCAGCCCACTTTCTTTCTTCTTTTTCCTCTATTTTCTTTTTTTTTATTCTTTTTTCTTTCTTTCTTCTTCCTTTTTCTTTCTTTATTTCTTTCCTCCTTTCTTTCCTCTCCCTCCACTCACGTATGGTAGTCCAGCCCCCCTTTTCCTTCCTCTTTCCCTCTCCTTTGTTCCGCTTTCTTTCCTTTTCTTTCTCTCTTTCCTTCTTCTTTTCCTTCTTTCTTTCCTTCTTCCCTTCCTTCCTTCCTTCTTTTTCCCCAGCCTCCAAGCCCATTCACGTAAACTGTTAGGGTTGCTTTTCATTAAACTATCAAGACCTAAGTTAAAGAGAATATTAAAGCTTATAAGTTTAGATTAAAAAAAAAGAAGGGAACGACTGCCCAAGAGAGCCATTCAACGCCTCTCTCTCTCCCCCTTTCAGCTCCTCTTTGAAGCCCTTGTACCTTCAGCCTTCAACAAATTCCAGCAGCAGCCTTCACCACCTCTCCTTGCAGCAGCACACAACATCTTCACCTTGCTTCAGCCGGCAGCCATCACACAAGAGAAGTTTCAGCCGCCAGCCACCTCTCACTGCAACAACACACAACCGTCTCCAACGTATTCTTCAACACCAACACATCCAACATCCCCAGCTCCAATTGCAGGCCTCCATCTTCAGTCATCTCTAGCAGCACCACCAACTGTAGCAGCAAACCTCTCTACCACAGCCTAGCCCACCTTCAACCTTGCAGCAATCTCCAGATTTCACCATTGTAGCAGCACCATCTTTAGTAGCAGCCCCTTCAGAGCCGGATCAAGCGCGAGCACCTTCTCCAAGGTAAGATCTCCCCATTTTCGCTATATGATATATGGCTCTCTTCATTTTTTTTATATATGCCATGCTTTCGCTATATGAGAAAATAGGATCCGTCCAATTAATGGACCATATCCTCCCTTCTCATAGCAAAAAAAAAAATTTGATTTGTATCTCCCTATTTTCTTTTTTGATTATTTCACTTTAACATCATTTTCATGAAAATCATATGCCTTAGGTGTTTGGTTTAATTAGTTTTATTATCTTTTGTTTTGGTCTTTTTAGCTTCATTAGTATTTACCTAGAAATCTATAGGTTTTGATTTTATGTCCAGTCCAACTATGATTTCATGTTCAAATATTTGTTTATAATTTCTGAGTTTTTCGTGATAGATGTACTTATGAGTTTGGGATTTTGTGTAAAAAATCCAGATTGATTTGATAAATACCATCCTACTTTAAAAATCAAATCCCAAACTGAGATTTTGCATTTCTGGAACTTCCAATATCTGCTTTAGCAGACAAGAACCTACGGAACCACCCTCGTGAGAGATCCGGATCATCCGCAAAAAATCACAGTGGATTTATAATAAAATATACTAATGATGTGGAAATTTTGAGGTTTTTACAAGTAGTTTTGGCCTCTGTCAAAAATCGGATTTCCCAGACCCCTGGGAAAATCTCGATTTTCCTTTGTCAGGGTGTAGACAGACCCAAATGCACCTAGTCCGTTCAATCTGTAGTTCATCTGCAAAAACTTTCAACACAAAAGTTGTTTGTAACATATTTTCCTGTCATTTTCCAAAATTTAGGGATTTTTGGTACTGTCTCAACATTTTTCCCAAAATGTTCTTTTTTGTCTGACAGATTCCAATATCCAGAAATTTCAGAGATTTGGGTCTCTGATAACAGTGTGCCCTTTTCCAAACTGTAACCCGAATTCCAATGATGCAAAAATATCAAATTTTACCCTATTTGTCAGAGACATTTTCCCACAATTTCAGCCTTTTCCCCATCTGTTTACTATTTTTCCCACATTTTCTACCGAAACCTGTCTGTTTCCACCAAATCCTAGAGTCGCCGGATTCTGGTCCGACTTGCCGGAGCTGTACAGCTCTGACCATATGTCAAAACCAGAAATTGTAAAAGGAAAAAAACTTTGCCTAGCTTTCCTCTGTCGCCTCATAAAATTTGGGAAATTGTTATGGAAGTTTAATATCCGAAATACTCTTTAGAATCAACATTTTAGGAAAAATTTTGATTTTCTTAGGATTTTAACTATTTTCCATATTAAGAAAATATAAAAAAATAGATTTTCGAGCTTGATTATGTTTATAGAGTTATTTTAGGTGTCCACGCCAAATTTGGCTTAATTCCAAGTTCATTTGCTCCATGTGTTAGTTTATCTTTAAATTCAGAAGCAAAAATCATGCGAAAATCATGTTAAATTTGACATTTTATGATATTTTCGTCATTTTAGGGTTTTTTTCATGTAAATAAGCATGTCATATCATATTAGGGTTAATTTCAAAGTCATTTTCATTTCACATTTTCCATTTTTGCAAAATTTATTTTAGAAAACCCTGGTTTCAAGGCCATATTCTTATTATCGAGGGTATTTTGGTCATTTTAGCCTAAATTTTGAAATTTCAAATTACAATTTCATAAAATTTTCATGAACATCATCATATTTCATCATATTATATTTGATTTATTTCATTGGATTTTCAAAATTCCAAAATTTATAAAATTTCTTTCAAAAAACCCTGATTTTAAGGTCATCAAGGGTATTTTGGTCATTTTGACCCCAATTTCGAATTTCCAAGTTTATTTTCGATTTTTTTTCATTATTTATCATATTTATATCAAAGGGGTTATGAAATTGGGTTTATATCTGAATAATATCCGATAATTTCCCATATTTTCGGATAAGTTCAGAAAAACCTACATTTTTGTGCTAACTTTGTTTTCCAGTTTTGCAGGAATATTCAAGAAGAAGATTCAGTTGTTTTATTTCTTTTTTTTATTCAATTAAATGTAAAAATCAATGTAATATTTGGAATAAGAGTTACATTTCTGCTTAGAATAGGACTGCATTGCATATAGTTTAATTTATGCAAATTCTGATATTTGAATGTATCATTCATGCACATTTATTTCAAATTCACTATGGTTTACACGAATGACACGTGCACATTCTCTTATGAAGTTTATAAACTCGGTGGGATTCGTATTTATGACCATAGTCAGAATACGAAGAAAACCAAGATTTATGATCTTCGTATTGGCCACATTCAGCCTACACTCTTAGGCTAACTTCAAAAATGCACTGCATTTCTCAAAGTTTCAAAAGGATTTCTCAATTCCTCAATTGAAATTCCCTTTCAAATTCGTATTCATTCATTCATATTATTCAAATTGCATTATTTTCAAATTCATTTTCCAACTTCAATTTAAAAAAAAAACAAATTTCTAAAGGATTTACCAAGTCTTTCTCAGGATTGGGTTTTCTCAGAATTCTAAGTTTTCACATGAGACTTAAAAGTATTTCCCAAGTTCAAATCCAGATTTTCCAATGATTTAAAATTCTCAAATTACAAAATCCCAAGTTTTCAGAAATCGATTTTCTCAAAGATCTTATTTTCCTGAGAATCCATTTTTCATTTCAAAAAATTCTTTTCCAATGAATTTCCTGATTTTCTCAAGAATCTAAAATCCATTTCCTAAGAAAAGCTATTCAAATCTCAAATCGATTTTCCTAAAGTCCAAGTTTTCCTGAGAATTCATTTTCCAATGTAAATTTCTTATTTCCAAAGAAATTCAATGGTTTTCCCAGGAATTCTAATTTCAAGCACTTTTCCAATCATTTTTCCAGCATATTTCAATTTTCCAAAGCAAACATCATGTTTCTCAAACTTGCATTATTTTCAAAATTTCATAGCACAAGCCTGATTCTTTGTGCATTATAGGAAAAATAGAGCATAATTTAGATATTTGAGTCGAGTTAAAGCACATAATTGATCCTTGGTTCAATTACCCCTGGTAAAGGCGCCAGGAACGGTTGAACCTCGTACCGACAGACGGATCCCATTTCACAGAATTTTCTCGCAAATTTTCAAAACGGAGGCGAGTTAATTTTCAAAACCATTTTCAAAACTTTGGTCGAGTTTGACTCACGAAATTCGTTTCTCTCTCGCACGAGAGGGGAAAAAAATTCTGCGATGATAACAGGTTTGGCGACCGTGATGGGACCTGTCTTCGCCTGATCAATTATATGCTTTGACTTAGCTCAATTATCAAAATCGTGCTCTATGAACTGTCAGCTTTCAATTTCTGATATTATGCTAACATAGGAGCCTAGACTTGAACCCAACTGACATGGATTGCATGTAGACTAGGCATGGTTTGGTAGGACCATATTGAGGAGAATTATGCATGCTCACATAGACTTTGGACTGAAATACAACACTCCTAAATCTTGGAATTGTATGAAAACAATGTTTGCTTCTTCAAAATTCTATCTCTTTAGGACTTAGAGCCCTCTGTTTGCCTGCATGTGATCATATTTAAAAAACCACCCCACCTATGACTACCTGGTCTTCACGTTGCTGGGCTCTCTTCCAGAACCATAGTTCGGGACAAAGCCTCACAACTGGGCCACTTATTTGGGCTAACGCCCCCCTGCCACGTACCAAGGGCCATAGTCCAACGTATATCGGCATGCGCTCAAGGATGTTGGAAAAACACAAGCCTAGACCCGGAGATGAGTTTTATGCCACGTACATTGAGCCTCGGCTCGAGTATATTGACATAGCATGATTGGACACAGTTGATCTGAGCCTAGAGTCAGGATTAGGGTCCTAAAGCTCTTTCAAAATCAATGCACTTAGAGTTAGCTTCTTAGGGAATGTTGTATGTGCATAATTGTTTGTGATTGAATGTATGATATTCATTTCCATCTTATTTTTCTCATATTTTTTTCAAATTTTCCAAAATGCCGGACAATTTTCCAAAATACCTCATTTTCCATCTTTTGTGAAATATCTCCTTTTTCTCAAAAATCCTAGACGATTTTTCCAAATTATCCACCTTTTCCTCAAAATTCCAGGTGATTTTCCATTCTTTCGTTCCTCTGGACTTCGAATTTTCAGCATTTCACTTTATCCTGCCTGCAATTTTCAAAATTCTTGTATTTTTCCAAAGTCTAATTCCATTCTTCTTATCTTTCAGTTCAATGACATTCAGTCAGCTCGACTCTGTCTTTCCTGAGGGTCACATCTCCTATGAGGTGCGACAAAGTCTTCCTAAGCATCAAGCTCTTAGCACCAGACCCTTCTTTCCTCGGTGGTACTCTACTTGATTCAAGAACTTCTCTCGTATTTTTCTGGACCACTTGAGCGATTGCGGGTTGGAATTGGCATCCGCAGTGGGAAAGTTGACAGTCAACAACAATCTGATCCATGCACTGGCAGAGCAGTGGAATCCGCACACTTGCACATTCTGGTTCTCGTGGGGCGAGATGACCCTGCTGATGGATGAGTTTTCAGAAATCATGGGATTGCCCGAGCCAGCCGGTCAGCCTGGAGATCCATTAGAGCAACAATTTTTTATCAATGTCAAGGGTTTGGACCCCCGAGATGCTTTAGCTCTCATGACAGAGCGTAAGTCCTGGCCGCTGATTGAGGAAAATGAAAATGAATATGTGAACCTGATCGAGATCTACTGACAGTATGCGACATTCATAGAAGTTAGCTCATTATCCAGAACAGCTCGAGAAAAAATTCAGTATGCGATGGTCGTATGCACTGAAGGGCTTGCCTTCTTCCCAGATATACATATGTATATGGTAAGCAGTTCAAGCTACTTGGCCCGTTTTCCTGTACCTACTACTATCCAGAGTGATGCGTCAGGCAATTTTCTCGGAGACAGAAGCACATAGAAGCTCGGCTACTATCAGGGGTTATGCCAGAGTTCTACCTTGCACCAACGTAGTGGTCCGGAACATACCATTCTGCCAGATATGACTGAGATTCTTTCGTCACTCTCACTCTTTTCTCCAGTCCTTGTGTCTCTGCTGATCGTTAAGAGTGGTGGCAGACTGTCTATATGCCCCCTCTTTCTTAAGTCTACTATTGATGCAATCAAAATTTTCCTTCAATAAAAAAATCTTTCAATTTTCATTCTATCATGGTTTGACGACCTTGCCTATGTGACAAGGCATATTTGCAGTTGTTCGTTCTCCTCACAAAGAATGACAACACAATTGTCGTGACTCCAGCGACAACCCAATTAGTATTGGGATGTTCTTTCAATTATCTACCAAATTCTCATCAAATATTTTTCTTATATTCATTTCTATCCTGAATCTTCATCATCAAAATTTAATCATCCATCACATTCTGCAGAGAATACCGGTATTCCCAAGTGGTCCAGATCAGATAAGAAGACGGTACTATATCAAGTGCACCAATGATTTTTAAAGCATCAAGTAAAAAGAGATGAATTCTCCAAGAACTGTTAGAAGACAGAGTCCGAATGATAGGGATGACATTGATCCTGCTTCATATCAGATGTTCAAGAAAATGATGATTAAAATGATGTCTGAGCAAGCTGAAGACAGTTTCAGAAAGGCTCCCATCAAGGAGAAGACATCTGTCTCATTCTCTTAGAATATCATTGGTAAGAGTAACGAGCGATTCAGCGTGTGTCTACCCGATATTTTATGCTCGCTGATGTCATCTATCATCGTGGATTCAATTCTCAATATTCCAGATGCCTAGATGAAGATGAAGCCAAAGAAGTCGTGCGGGAGGTACACGAAGGCATTTGCGGTGATCACATCGGCTACCAAACTCTTATCAAGCAAATCATCCGGGCAAGATATTATCAGAAGACTATGCAACAAGATTGCTACCATTTTGTGAAGAAGTGTGCTTTATGCCAGATACATGCACCTTCTATTCATGCGCCAACAACATATTTGCAAACCGCCATCTCTCCATGGATATTTTTTTATGTGGGCCTTTGATGTTATAGGCCCCATCACTCCTGCTTCAAATGGTCACAAGTATTTTCTTTCCGCAGCAGAATATTTCACTAAATGGGTCGAAGCTATCACTTTGCGTACAGTAGAAGGTCGACACGTGGTCTCATTCATCCACAAGAATATCCTTTGTTGTTTCGACGTACCGCACGATATCGTGTCAAACAATGACAGTCATTTCAAGAATGAGAGAATGAGGACATTTGGCTCGAAGTTCAGAATTCAGCATCATTTCTTTGCTCCCTATTATCCTCAAGGGAATGGTCATGCAGAGGCTGCCAATAAAATTCTAATTAGAATCCTGGAGTAAACTTTGGAAACAGGCCGTGATTGGCATGAGAAGATCCATGATGCATTGTGGGCATACAGAACCACCATTCAAACTCCAACTAATGCTACTCCGTCAGAATTTGTCTACGGAACTAAAGTAGTACTGCCTCTACATGTTCAGAAACCTACCTTGAAGTTCGCATCACCGGTGGAGTTATCACTTGATTAGTATCAGCAGCAACAACTGGTACAACTTGATTTGCTCGATGAAAGAAGACTCAGAGCAGCAGAGCACGCTCAATCATATCGTTAGAGGATAACCAGACAATATGCAAAATCCGTCATTGAAAGGAAATTTTGAGTCAATGATCTAGTGCTCAGATCAACGGCTTATCTCAAGCACCGCCCAGGTGAAAAGTGGTCACCAAATTGGGAAGGTCCCTATGTTGTCAAAGAGGCATTACCTCGTAATTCATATCGGCTCATCAACGTCGACAGAGTGAAATTACCAGATCCCATCAATGCTCGACATTTGAAAAAATTCTATACTTAAATCATGTCTTATTCTTTGTAATTCCTCAAAAAAAATTTCTTCAATAATGATCAAATTCTCTTTTCCCAGTTACACTGGGGCATTTTTAAAATTTTGTTTTTATCTACAAATATCCTGTATGCAGGCAGGATAAACAAATCTCTCATTTCGCATGCATGTGCACTCATTTATACCATTTTCATATTTGCATACATCTGCATTCATTTGTGTCGGTATTCGTTGGCATGCATTTGCACCAAATTCATTACCGGTTCAGGATAAGGGATAATCCTGAGACCCCGACAATCATTCTCGTTACAATTTCCAAATACTTTAAGAGCCTAGGTCTCTTTCCGAATTTCAAAGATTCAATTTAAAAATAAAGTACATTTTCAAAACCCAGTGCTCGAACTGGTATATTTCCAAAATCCAGTGTTCGAACTGATATATTTTTAAAATCCAATATCTATGTTGACATATTTTCAAAACCCGGTATTCATACTGGTATTCTTTCAAAATTGAGCACTCATGATTAGCGTCTCACTGGTTAGTCGTGTCAGTCAACCTCTTGGGTTCAGTCTTCGCACTGATCATTCATCAAAATTCAAAATTTCAATTTCCAAATTTCTAATTTCGACCTTCGGGTCAATCAATTTCCAATTTCGACCTTCGGGTCAATCAATTTCCTAATATCAATTTCCAAATATCAATTTCCAATTTCCAAATTCCAAATTCCAAATTCCAAATTTCCAAATTTCCAAATTCCAATTTTCAAATTCCAAGTTTCCAATTTCAACCTTCGGGTCAATCAATTTCCAAATATCAATTTCCAAATTCCAATTTCGACCTTTTGGTCACTCAATACCAATTTCAATCATTTCCTCTTGCGAGAGACCCTTTGTATAGGGAGAGTTCGAGGGAGCTCGTTCTTTTCGCATGCTATCCTTTATTCACTTAGCCCCTTTTCAAGGAGAGTTTGAAGGGACTCATGTCCATGTGAATCGTTTGCAAAACAAATTTCCAAATTCATATAAGGAACCCTTAGTTCAGGGAGAGCTTCGACGGAAGTTCACTTTCCTTGTGACCACAATTCCATACTAGGCCATTTCATCATGAAAGACCCTCTTTTCAGAGAGAGTGTGATAGACTCGTTCATTCATGACCAATTCACCGACCTCACCATTACCGGCCCCCTTTCCATAAGAGAAGCCTAACGTTAGGAAGTTTTGACGAAAACTTAATTTCTCTTCGAAAGTTCATTTTGCAAACACCTCCTCTTCAGGGAAGAGAGGAGTAATTTATATTTCCAATTTCTGAATCTTCTCCTTTGGGGAAAGGAGAAGAAAATTTCTGTCATGGATGAGTTGCGTTGTGCTTCAAATGCTCGCTTTCACAAAGGATTTCAAGAACATTTTATCAATTTGTCGTCAAATATTTGTCGATTTCAAAATCCTTATTGTACAAAATTATTACCTCAGAATACCTTCAGTATTACTTCTGAAAGGACAAAGCTTTCGCGAAAAAGGATTCAAAATTCAAAATCTTTCTATTGGCCAACCAAAAGGATGAAGAATAAATTCTTGATATGGCCAACAAAGAAAATTCAATGTTGTCGCAAAGCCATAAGTGATTAATATTGATCGCAGTCAATGGCACATTTTTAAAGATCGTTCTTGAAAAATAAAGCAGTTGAAATATCCTAGGTGATACAGAAAAATCCATTTAATTTCCATATCTCCTCAATCACCTAAGCTGTAAATAAATATTTGCAAAAGGGATCTCCCAATTGTCGTCAAGATGAAGACGAATTATGCTAGTTAGACCCTCGAGGCCAAAGAAGATTTGGATCATCTCCGAGATGGAGTTTGTGACGGTGTAAACACCCCAAATTTTCACTCACCTCCCCGACATTTTCACCAAACACCATCATCCAGCCTCTGAAATCGCTGGAGGGCAAAATGGTCATTTTCTGAGCCCGGACTTTGCAAAAGTCCAAAATTTCATCTGAAACTCTCAAAATTTCTCTATTTTTAGCTCAGATGTTCAAAATTTTACTCCTGACAGGAGACAGACATCTCCAGAGTCTTGGTTCAAGATTGCATTTCATAAGACATGACATTGCATATCATTGCATGAGCATTTTAAATCACTGCACTGCACAGCATGTCATTTCGAGGTCCAGAACTCTTGATTTCAAAATTTTCAATCCAGGTTAGAATTTCAACTCTTTTCAAAATAGATTTCAAAACCCTGGGTCTTCAAAATTATCATTTTTTCCCATTTTACCCCCAGGACTCTGAATTTCAAAATATTTCCTCAGGAAAACCATCTGGATAGTTTTCAATATGGATTTCAGTCACTTCACCTCAGATTTTGCCCTTTTTGACAATTTCAAATATCTTTCTTTTACAAAATCGCCCTACAAGGGTAACTCTTTCCAAAATTCCTGTTTTGCCCATTAGTCCAAATTTTTATGAAAATTCCAAAAAGAAGTTGTTGTTTTATCCTTATTTCAATAAAGAAGCAATGTGGGACCCACACTGAGGTGGTGTCACACAAGCTTTCCTTTTAAAAATTTGAATTTTGAAAAACCCAAAAATATAGGAGCCTTGTCCCCTGGATTGGCGCCACTTGTCATTTCTCTCTCCTCCCATTTCCATGCCAAGTGTCAGTGTGGGGCTACCTTAAGAAGCCGCCACATGTCATCCCATTTTATCTGCCATGTGTCACCCTATCCATCCTGCGCCATGTGTCATTTCAAAGACTACCAGGAGATGCCAAGTGTCATAGGTTGTCCTGTCTAGAAAAAGTGGAGTTTGTCTCCTCTGAGGTGGCGCCACTTGAAGTGTGTCTCCTGCAGAGGACACGTGTCAACCCCTCCTTCCTTCTAGAAAAGTAGCCTGACACATGTCTTCTTCCTACTTTTTTTAGAAAAGTAGGAGACATGTGTCACTCCTAAATTCCTACAAAAAAGGTAGGCTTGTCTCCTCTGAGGTGGCGCCATCTCGGGTATCTCCTGCAGAGGACACGTGGCAAGCCCTCATTTCCTCAGAAAAAGGCAAGTGCCATGTGTCATTTTCTGCTTTCTTCAGAAAAGCTAGAATTCAAATATTCAAAAATCCCCATAGGTGGCGAAAATCAAGAACTCCTACCTTTTTCATCCTGTCTGAGATGGCGCCACATGGCTTGGCCCTCCTTCTCTCTCTTCTGCCACGTGTCATTCTCTGCTTCTTTCAGAAAAAGTAGAGGACACATGTCTTCTCCCTACCTCTTTCAGAAAAGTAGGAGACGCATGTCACTCCTGGCTTTCTTCAGAAAAAGCAAACCATTCAAAATTCAAACAAGGCACTAGGTGGCGAAAATCCTGAGCTCTGATTTTTCCAGATGGCCTGAGATGGCGCCACATGTCCTTTCCCTCCTTTTCCTCCCTCTTGCCACATGGCATTGTAGGAGCCACCCTGAGGTGGCGCCACATGTCCATCCTCCATTCCTCCAGGGCCAACCTCCATTTGAATTTCAAACTTCCCCCTGAGGTGGCGCCATTTGAGAAAGCCTCTCCAGACAGCTGACACTTGTCCGCCACATGTCCAGATCTCCTTTCTCCAGAAAAGGTAGAATTCAAATTCCTCTGAGGTGGCGCCTTCTGAGCCCACTGCTCTGACTTTCTGACATGTGTCAAACACCTTTTGAGGTGGCACCATTCCAGGACTCCACTTGGCTCCATTTTTATTTTTTATTTTATTTTTAATAAAGGTAGCCCACCATGAGGTGGCGCCACCTGAGGACTCCCTACAAAAGGTGAGTTTGAATTTCAAATTCCAAGAGCGCACCCTCTGAGGTGGCGCCTTCTGAGAGTTCCCTGCAGAGAGAATCAAGCAAACTTTTGAAAAATTCCAAATTCCCCCTGCTGAGGTGTCTCACCCACAAAATTTCCATTTTTTATTTTTCTCAAAAAATCAAAATAGCCTTTTGAGGTGGCGCCACCTGAGGGCTCCCTGCAGAAGACAAATTCGAATTTCAAACCCCTCAGATGACACCCCCTGAGATGGCGCCACATGGAGGGCTCAGATCCAGCCTGTTTGAATTTCAAAAAAATTTTCAGAAAATTTATAAAAACAAGGGTTCACGCCCAGCCTAAAGGAGATCATTTTTTTTTTAGCTCTGGTGAACTTGGAAAATCCGACCTAGCCTTCCTAGAATCAGATTTTGAACCTTGGAAATCGTGCCCCCTTTGGCTCATTGAAGAAGGTGGAGTAGAGCTCGTGCTGTGGCCAATCCGATTCCAATAGAGGTCGATTTTTGTGAACCATCTGAACCCCGGAGCGAAGAACGAAGGAAGCTCGTGATAGCTGCCCATTTCAAGAGCTCCTACGCTACGTAACGAAACAAGGTGCACTTCTTTTCTCATTGATTGGATTCCATAATTCGAATCGGGAGTCGTTTGAAGAAAGAGCTCATCCGAGAGATGGATTGAGCTATTCTCATAAAACGACATACATAAAAATGTTTCATTATGCTTCCTTGATGATTTTTAACATGCATGTAGTTATCTAGATTTAATTTGCATTTTATTTCATTCATTTAGCATATTTCATGAATTAATTAGGATTAATTTAGCCTTTATTTCAATTCTGCTTATTTTCAGTAGGTCTCTGTTTTTATCAGTCAGTCCACACGTCATTTCATGCATTTTTTTTTTATTAAAAATCCCAAAAAAATCACGGAATGCGCTCTTAGGTGTCCCTAAAATTTTGCCAAAAATTCGGAGCCATTTGAATTTGTTTACTGCGGTAAACATTCAAAATGGCAAGTCGGGTTTTGTTACCCGGGATATGTTTTGAAAATCATTTGCCGACTTGTAAAATCGAGATATCTCTCATGGGAGATCCGATTTTAGATCCGAAAGCTGTTCGGAACTCGGGAGAATGTCTAGTTTTTAATATGATTTTCTCAGATTTTTCTGATTTTTTTTAATGTCTGACAAAAATTCGAGTAGTCGGTACACGTGTCACAGCCTAATTTGGGCCTCTGAGATCGTGGATCGACTTAGGGCTATGGTTTCTCTTTGTGTGTTGCTCCAAATCCAAAACTGTAAAAAGTAAAAGTGGTTTCCGAGATGTGCTATGTTTGAATCTAAAAGCCTGTAATTTTTAGAACAGTGTTGACCCCTACTTAGAATTTTTCTTGTCAGCCCCTTGTTTTGCTACATTTGTCTGTTCTGTTAGTTTAGGCAGAAATAGTTATATTTTTATCTGTGTTTCCGTTGATCAAATGCTGAAGTCATAAACATGAAAGTTGTTCATGTAGATGTCGTGCATAACGCTGATTAATTTCATAAATTTCCATGGCCGTTTGGTATTTCTTTAGCATTTTTCATCAGATTAGTATGATTTTTACCTCTGTCAGAACTAAATCTCTGTTATTGAACTCCCCATGGATCAAATCCCGAGGCTATAAAAACCAAAAATGTTCAATTTCGGGTCTTTTAGCAGTCTGCAAAATATCAGAAGTTTCCATGGTGTAAATATTGCATTATCATATTAGGCATTGCATTTGGTTCGGATCCATAGGCAAAATCCATCATTTTTAGGACTTTCCTTGAATTTTAGCATTTAAATCATATCATTTTGTGATTTTTAGCATTCTAGGCTGTTTATCAGAGTAAGTAGATGCTTCATACCGAATTTGGTGCAAGTTGGAATCCATTTGAGATTCGGATCATCCATAATACCAAAACAGGGTCCTGCAGGACCCAGATCCAAGCGAAAAACAAGCGAAATTCGTTATTTTGGATAAATTGCAAAATGCCAAATTCTGATTTTACAGTCTTAATGTGTCTAGCAGCATGTCATCATATCTCTTACTGCATTTCATCATCATTTGATTCAATTTGAACTTCAAAATCTCAATTTTACCAAGTTTTCCTTCAAAAAAACCTGATTTGAAAGGTATAACTTTATAATTAGGGGTATTTTGGTCATTTTGACCCCAATTCCGAATTTCAAACTGTTTTCCACTGAATTCCCTGCATTTACACCATATCAAAACATCAAGGAAGCATGAGAATAGGGTTTATATCCAATTAAATCCAATAATTTCATAATATTATTGGAAAATCTTGGAAAAACCCACATATTTGAGCTAACTTTATTTCAAGCTTGGCAGGGACATTCCAAAGAAGGAGCTGAAGTCTGCAAATTTCTTTTATTTCCTTTATTTAGTGATGTAATAATGTAAATTTTGGAATAAGAGATTTAATTTCCTGCTTAGACTAGGATGCATATCATATAGTTTGAATTTATGCAATATCCTGTTTCTATGATTCATGCATTTTATTTCAAAAGCACTATGGATGTTCACGAATGGCACGTGCACCAACTCTTAGGGAGTTGATGGACTCGGTGGGATCCATATTTACGGCCCTAGTCGGAATATGGACGAGACCCAGATCCATCATCTTTCTACTAGTCACATTGAGCCTACACTCTTAGGCTATCTTAAAATGCACATCATATTTCCAAAGTTTTCAAAATCATGTGCATCAAATCAACTAAATTCTGAACATATTCATGGCCACAGTCAGAATATGTGAAGAATTTATCTTGACTTAATGCATATTTTTCCAACAAATCTCTTAGAAAATCTTTTCAAAGTGCATTCATTCACTTATGTCATTTGCATAATAAAATCATTGATTTTCTCAAGATTTTCTCAAGAAAACTTCATTCTCAAGAAATCGATTTCTCAAGAAATTCTAAGGATTTTTCAAAATCGGTTTTCCAAAGACAAGTTTTTCCACAGTTTTCCCAGGAAAATGATATTTTCTTAAGATATTCAAAAGAGTTTTCCAATCTTTCTTCAAGATCCAAAATCGATTTCCAAGTATTTAAAAAGGTAAAATTCCCAGGATTTCGATTCCCCAAGTTTTGAATTTCCTTCTCCAATGAGTTTTCCTATAAATTTTCCATCATTTTTCTAAGAAAACTCTCAAAGTCCAAGTTTTCCTAAGAAGTGTTTCCCTTTTCAAAAAGGTTCATCTTTTCTCAAGAATCACTTCCATTTTCCCAAGATTTTCAACTATTTCTGAATTTTCCACATCTTTATAAGCTTTCTCATGTTTTCAAAAACCCCTTTTTTATCCGAGTTTCCTGAGAAATTGACCTTTTTCCTGAGAGATTCTTTCCAACTCCAAATGTTTTTCTAAGCATACATCATGTTTTCCAACTGGCATTTTCCAAAATCTCATAGCACATGCCTGAATTCTCTGTGCATTTAGGATAGAACATAACTTCGATAATTTAACTAAGTCAAGCATAGTTTTGGTCCTTGGTTCGATTACCCCTGTTAAAGGCGGCAGGAACGGTCGAACCTCGTATCGACAGGTCGAGCCCCATCCCATGGATTTTCCCGCAATTTTCAAAACGGAGGCGAGTATTTCAAAACAATTTCCAAAATTCGGTCAAGTTTGAAGCGCGAAAGCGTTTCTCTCTCTTTTTCTCTTCCGCAAGGAAGGGAAGACGGGAGAAAAATTTCGCGACGATAACAGGTTTGGCGACCGTGATGGGACCTGTCCTTGTCTGACCTAAATTATGCTTGATTTAGTTCAATTATCAAAATTATGTTCATAAAATGTCAGCTCTTTTACTTTCAATATCATGTGAGCCTAGGAGCCTAGATTCTGACCCAGCTGACATTGAATGCATATAGCTTAGGCATGGTTTGGTAGGACCATATTGAGGAGATATTTTCATGCTCACATAGACTTAGGTCTAAATACAATCCTCCTCAATTTAGGATCTGAATGCAAACACTGTATGCTTCTTCAAAGATTTTCAAAAGTCTATCTCTCTAGGACTTAGAGCCCTCTATTTCTTGCATGTGATCATTTTTTCAAAACCTCAATTACCTATCATTACCCGGTCTTCACGTTGCTGGGCTCTCTTCCAGAACCATAGTTCGGGACAGAGCCTCACAAATGGGCCAACTATTTGGGTTAACACCCCCCTACCACGTACCACGGGCCACAGTCCGAAGTATATCGGTAGGCGCTCAAGGATGTTGGAAAACCTTACCTTAGAACCGGAGTTGAAATTCTATGCCACGTACCTCGGATTTCGATTCAGGTATATCGGCATAACTGGATTGGACAAAGATGATCTGAACCTAGAGTTAGGATTAGGGTCCTACAGCTGTTTTCAAATTGATGCATCTAGAGTCAGCCTTTTAGGGAGTGCTGAATGTGCATAAATGTTTGTGCAGGATGTGATTGTATGTGTATGATTTCCTTAATTTCTTATATTTCCCAATGTTTTCCAACTTCTTAGGCCTTTTTCAAAACATCTTTATTTTCCACAAGATGTTTTCTCAAACCCTGGATGATTTTCACAAATATCCAATTTCTTTCAAAACTCCAGGCGATTTTTTTATTCTACCTTTCTACTGGATCTCGAATTTCTAGCTGCATTTTCATCCTGCCTGCAAAATTTTTCAAAATTTCTCACATTTTCCTAAGTCTCATTCTGAGTCTTTCTCTGTTTTCAGTTCAATGGCATCCAGTCAAGTCGATCCTATCTTTCCTGAAGGTCACATCTCCTTCGAGGTGCGACAAGGTCGTCCTGAACATCGAGCCCTTAGCACCAGAACTTTCATTCCCCGGTGGTATTATTCCTGGCTAAAGAGCTTTTCCCGAATGTTCCCGGACCATTTGAGCGAGTGCGGATTAGAGCTGGCATCAGCAGTCGGAAAGCAGACCATCAATGGCAACCTGATCCATGCAATGGCGGAGCAATGGAATCCTCGAACGTGTACCTTCTGGTTCCCGTGGGGAGAGATGACTGTTTTAATGGATGAATTTTCAGAAATCATGGGGTTGCCAGAACCAGCCGGTCAACCAGGAGACCCCTTAGAGCATCAATTCCTTATCAATGTCAAGGGTTTGGACCCCCGAGACTCCTTAGCTCGTATGACAGGCCGCCGATCTTGGCCCCTGATCCAGTTAGAAGGAGATGAATATGTTGACCTACTTGAGTTGTACCGCCAGTACGGGACCTTCGTCGAAGTCAGCACGCTTTCAAGAACAGCCAAAGAAAAGATTCAGAATGCAATGGTTCTATGCACTGTAGGACTGTCCCTTTTCCCAGATGGACAGAATTACATGGACATCAGAATAATACAACTTATGAGAAGATGGGGAAGTCGGCAAACCAATCGCCTCTCTATAGCCATGGCAGCGCTCGCCTTCCTTTATCGAGGTCTGACTCGATTCTCACTTGGAGAGTCCATTTTAGTTGAAGGATGCATCTACGCACTTCAGTCCTGGTTTTTCCAACACGTGCCAGCCCGAGCAAGCTCTTTCAAATACAATGGTCAAGAACTCCTTCCAATGGCGCAGTACCGGTCTATGATCAACAACATTCAAGAGGATGACGTTGTTTGGGACTATTTTGATCGGCAAATATCTCCTCCCAGATATACCTACACTTATGGCAAGCGGTTCAAGTTGCTGGGACCATTCTTCTGCACTTACTACCAACCAGAGAGATGTGTTCGGCAATTCTCCCAGAGGCAGCAGTATGTCGAAGCCTGACTGTTATCAGGAGTTATGGCAGAGTTTGATCTCACTTCCGCACAATGGTCCGGGGCATATCATTCTGCCCGCTACGGCTGGGATTCCTTTGTCTCTCTCAAAATCTTTCCAGGTCCTAGAGTGTCTGCCGACTATCGTGAATGGTGGCAAATTGTTTGTCCCCCACCTCTTTGTCAAGATCAATAAAAACTTATTTTTCTCATTTTAATAAAATTCTCTTTCCTTCTATTGTGGTTTGACGACCTCGCCTAGGTAACAAGGCATATTTTCGTTGTTTATTTCTTTTGCAGAAGGAATGGCAACACAATTGTCGTGATTCCCACGACGACTCAGTCCCTAGTAATGGGACATCTTTTTCAATTTGTCTACCATATTTTCAGCAAATATTTCTTCCAAAAGCTAATTCCTTCAAAATCTAATCAGGTCTTTGCCCTGCAGAGAGCATCCATAACATTTGATGGTTGAGACAAGATCAGGCAAAAGAACCACGGCATCCCAGTACTCGTCAGCCTCGGAAGAAGAGATGAATTCCCCTCGATCTGAGAAGAGTCGAGAGCAGCAGCAAGAAGACGATGGCATAGACCCTCAAATGTATGCCATGTTCAGAAAAATGATGAACAAAATGATGAACAAAATGATGAATGAGCAGCCCGGGACCAGCTCAGAAAGGAACCCATTCAGAGAAAAGTTCCATGGTCACAGGGGTAAGAAGGCTCCCAAGAAGCAGATCCAGCTAGAAGAGATTTCAGATGAATCTGATTCCACTGAAAACACAGATGAAGAATATGAGGTGCCTCCGGCATTTCAGAAGCGGGGCCAAAGTAAAAGCCGCAGATCAAAGAGCAGAGATAAAGAAGAGCCTTTGCAAGCACAATTCAGGGAAATGGCCAGAGTGGTCAAGGATCTGCAAGCCCGCGACAAGAGCAAGAAAGTCTTCACCAGTGAGGACTTTTATGACGGCTTAGAAGGGGATGATGATCTGGAGAATCTCCCCCGAAAATTCATCAAATTCGATGGTTCTGGCGACCCAAAAGCTCATCTCGCCACTTTCTTTGCTGAATGCTCTCGGTTTAAGAGGGATAACCGAGCATTGTTTCTATGCTTCCCCCGCAGCTTGGAAGGAGTTGCCGCCAAGTGGTATGCTGAGCATATCAACCCCATCGAGCTCAAGGAGTTCGATAAAGTTGTAAATCTCTTTATTGAACGCTTCTTGTTCAACACAGAAGCGCTGCCTACACTAAGTCATCTCTGCAATTTAAGGCAGAACGAGAATGAAAAAGCACGGGACTTCATTCACAGATGGAGATCAGCCTGTAATAAGATGAGAGATCCTATCTCGGAAAGGCATGCATTGTCCCTAATCCTCAACAATTTTTTGCAGCCATTAAGAGGATTGATCTCTACAGCACCGTCCAGGACCTTCATTGAGCTGACTGAACGAGCCGAATGGCTCGAGCTGAGTGTGGAAAATGGAGTCTATGAAGGCTTCACCTTTTCCAAGAACAACTCCCATGGTGAGCAGAAAAAGAAAGCTCACTTCACTTATTCTGCCAACAACAACAGCAAAGGCCGAAATCAACACAAAGGGGAGAAGAAGGATTACTGCTATGGCTCCGGCAGTTCAAACAACAAGGATCAGAAAGCAAAGCCTGCTCCTCAGTACAGCAAGCCTCCTCAGCAGGATCAAGGGCCAAAACTGCGTGAGAAGACCAAACATGAAGGATGGAGTTACGACAGAAAGTTTACTCCCCTTGACCAATCACTCGAGGACGTGCTCGAGTACATGCTATCGAAAGAGATGGTCAAATTACCCAGATTGGCCGATCCCCCTGTGCCCATGGGGAAATGGAAAGATCAGTTCTGCAAGTTCCACAGGACAGTGGGACACAACACCGAGAACTGCTTTGTTCTCAAAAACATCATGCAAGATCTCATTGAAAAGAATTTATTGGTAGAAGGAGAAGAAGAAGAAAAAATGGACATTCTCAATCACCCCTTCCCTTCACACACCACAGCGGTAGTGTCTGCACAACCATTTCTGCCGCATGAATATATCAAGCCATGTTCTGCGCAAGATCTTCAAGTTCAACATCAGGTAACGGTGCTACGACAAGCAGCTCCAGATTCTAAGAAGATGGACTTAATTTCAGCATTCGGTAAAATGAAAGTTGCGGAAGCACCTATGAAGTCAGTTCCCAAATCAAAAAGAACTCCTGACTTCTTCAAGCAAATCGTTAGACCCAGGATGGAGAATTCAAGTCAGAAGCCTCTGACTGCTTTATCCAATGTCTCCATCCTTGACTTGGCGAAGAATTCCAGCAAGCACCGACAAGTACTGGATGATCTGCTCAGGAAAATCAAAGTTAAGCCCAGTACCACTCCTGAAGACATGGCACAGATTGTGAACTCTGCCATGACCAATGCACCAATCACCTTTTCGGATGAGGACCTTCAAAAGCCTCATTCCTTTCATAATAATGCCTTATACATTGTCGTTCGAGTCAGAGGAATGACGGTTCCCCATGTGCTGGTCGATGGAGGTAGTAGCCTCAACATATGCCCTGAAATGACTGCAAAGGCATTAGGGATCAAGGATGAAGAATATATTCCAGACCCCATCACTATCTATGGGTTTGACAATCATGGTCAAACGGCCAAGGGCAAGATATTCCTGGAGGTGTTCATTAATTATTCAGTGCATTCAGTGCTTTTTCATGTGGTTAACGTACCACCAACCTACAACTTGCTGCTCGGAAGGACATGGATTCACAATGCTAATGCAGTGCCTTCTACCCTCCATCAATGCGTGAAGTGGTCAAAAGGTGGAATGATTACCACAATACTGGGAGAAGACCCAGAAGAAAGGCTCCCGCAGCCCATGATTCCCCGGCCATCATTCAATGCAGATATTCCCAGCATCAGGGAAAGTGAAGAGATCAACCTCGGGGAGAATCGAGAAATAATTCAGGCACCATCAGAGCCATCTCTGCACACAGTAGCCACGACACGATGGAAAGGTCCTCAATTCTTCAAGGTTGGAGGTCGAATCGACTACAGCACCATTAAGGATCATCCCTTGTTTCCTCAATTCATGAAGTCAAGAAAGGGATTTGATTTACTCCTGAAGCATGGTTATCAACCCTTCAAGGGACTCGGCAAGAATGAAGATGGCCGCATCGAGCCAATGATCCAGAAACATCGTCCCCACAGAGCAGGATTGGGGTTCTCCGGAGGAAGCTCATCAAGGAAAACTGTTTTTGTCAAAGGGGCACAATGAAGACCATTTGTTATTGTCTTTCTATTCTTTTCCAAATAAATGTCTCATTTTACCAATGTCATTGATCAATTCAATCAATAAAATTCCAAGTTTCTTTGTCTATCCGGATGCCATCTACTCCCTTTTTGTCTGTCTCATCATTTTATAATTCAATGTCATTTTATGTATGGTTCTCTTCAAATGATTGCTTGTCTTACTATAGGCCAATTTGTCTGAACCAAATTTCTTCTCCAAAATTTCAGAATGACCTCTCGGACAATCAAGAAGCTCGTTCTCAATCCCAAGGCCTCTCAAAAGTCGACAGCAATTCACAGAATCAAAGCAAGCACCGGAAATGACAAGTGTGCAAAGCAGTCTGATGATTGTGCAGAATATGATCAGTCTCTTCAGGAATTACCGGAGTTCGCCGCAGTTCAGAAGCAGAACGAACCATCTCCTCTAGTACAAGATCCAACTGAAGGTGTCAATATCGGTTCAGAGGAAGATCCAAAAATTCTCCAGATCGGAATCAGTCTGAGTCCGAAAGAAAAGAAAAGGCTTACAGATTTTCTCAAGCGGCATGAAGAAGTGTTCGCATGGACGTATGAAGACATGCCAGGCTTAGACCCCAAATTAGTCGAACACCGTCTTGTCTTAAAGCCGGATGCTAAACCAGTTAAGCAGAAGCTGAGAAAAATGGATCCCAGAATAAAACAACAAGTCAAGGAAGGACTTGAAGATCTGCTCAAAGCAAGATTTATTCGAGCTATTGACTACCCAGATTGGTTAGCCAATATCGTCGTTGTCCCAAAGAAAAGTGGCAAAGTAAGGATCTGCATAGACTTCAGAGACCTCAATAAGGCAACTCCGAAGGATGACTATCCACTTCCAAGCATCGATCTTCTAGTCGATAGCACGGCAGAACATGCCATGTTCTCTTTCATGGACGGATACTCCGGCTACAATCAGATTAAGTTGGCCGCCCGCGATCAATCAAAAACTTCTTTTACTACGCCTTGGGGCACTTTCTGCTATACAGTTATGCCTTTTGGGCTCAAGAATGCTGGAGCAACATATCAACGGGCAATGACTGTTATCTTTCACGATCAAATGCGCAAAATCATGGATGCGTATGTTGATGATATTCTCGTGAAATCTAAAGAGGAAGAAGATCACCTCGAAGCACTTGATCAAGTCTTTAAGAGACTCATTCTTTACAAGTTAAGGCTTAACCCGCAAAAGTGTGTCTTTGGAGTCGAATCAGGTAAACTGTTGGGTTTTCTGGTCAGCAAAAAGGGAATTGAAGTTGACCCGGCCAAAGCAAAGGCTATCATTGATATGCCTCCCCCGAAGAATCTCAAAGAACTACGTAGCCTTCAAGGACGTATGCAGTCAATCCGGCGATTCATTTCCAATTTGGCAATGAGATGCGAGCCTTTCAACCACTTGCTCAGAAAAGGAGTGAAGTTCGAATGGGGACCAGAGTGTCAGCAATCGTTCGATCGGATCAAGAAGTATCTTCTTAATCCTCCCATCCTGAAGCCGCCAGAATTGGGAAAACCTCTTTTATTATACATCTTAGTTAATCAAGTTGCATGCGGTGGATTCTTGGCACAATACAAAGAAGGCAGCCTGATAGAGCACGCCATCTATTATGTGAGTAAGACTTTCATAGATTATGAAAAGAGATACTCTCAAATAGAGAAGACCTGCCTAGCTCTGGTATGGATGTGTCAGAAGCTAAGACACTACCTGCTAGCATCAGAAGTCAAAATTTTGTCTAAACTCAATCCCCTCAAGTATATCTTAGAACAACCTTTCCTCAGCGGACGAGTCGCCAAATGGCAAGTCTTACTGATGCAGTATGACTTAGAATATGTCTCGCAGCAATCAATCAAAGGCCAAGCAATTGCAGATCAATTGGCGGATTTTCCTCTGGCCGAAGAAGTGAAAGCCGAAGATGACTTCCCTGATGAGCAAATTTGCAATATCCAGCAATTTCCAGTCTGGAATTTATTTTTCGATGGTTCTAAGAACATGGCGGGAATAGGCATCGGGATCCTATTAATCACTCCAGAAAAGGAGATGATTCCATTTTCTCTCAAGCTAGACTTTTAATGCACTCACAATATGGCTGAATACGAAGCCCTGATTCAAGGTCTAAAGATTCTATTAGACTTCAATGTTAAGAGAGTACATGCCTACGATGACTCATTACTTGTTGTCAATCAAGTTCGAGCCAAATGGCAGGTCAAAGATCAGAAGCTATTCCCCTATCAGAAAATTGTTTCAGCTCTTATCAGCAAGTTTGAAGAGTTCCAGCTCTTCCATATCAAGAGAGATTTCAATCAAGTGGCCGATAGCCTAGCCAGTTTAGGCTCCATTATGGCATTCAGAAATGGAGAATCTTGTCGCTCTTTTGAAATTGACAGACTTGACCAACCTGCTTTCATTCCAGCGGAACAGGTAAACCAGGCTGAGCAAAAGAAGAAGCCTTGGTATTACAACATCAAAACTTTCATAGAAACTGGCGAATTTCCTCCAGAACTCTCAAAGAAAGAGCAACGAGCAATCCAGCGTATGTCTACTCGATACTTCATCTTGGCCAATGTCCTCTATCGTCGTGGATTCAGTTCAGAGTATTCCAGATGTTTAGACGAAGACGAAGCCAAAGAAGTCGTGCGAGAAGCACACGAAGGCATCTGTGGTGGTCACGTTGGCTACCAAACCCTTGTCAAGCAAATCATCAGAGCAGGTTACTACTGGAAGACTATGCAACAAGACTGTTATCATTATGTGAAGAAGTGTATGCAATGTCAAATACATGCACCTTCTATCCATGCACCGGCAACTTATTTACAGTCTGTTGTCTCTCCATGGCCATTCTCCATGTGGGCCTTCGATGTCGTAGGTCCCATCACTCCTTCAGCTTCAAATGGCCACAAATATTTCCTTGCCGCAACAGAATACTTCACCAAGTGGGTAGAAGCCATCAGTCTCCGCACAGTAGAAGGCCGACATGTGGTCTCTTTTATTCACAAGAACATCCTTTGCCGTTTCGGCATCCCGCATGACATTGTATCAGACAACGGCAGTCATTTCAAGAATGAAAAGATGAAGACATTCTGCTCAAAATTCAAGATCTATCACCATTTTTCCGCTCCATATTATCCTCAAGGGAATGGTCAGGCAGAGGCCACCAACAAGATTTTAATTCGTATCTTGGAGCGAACTGTGGAAACAGGCCGTGACTGGCATGAGAAGATCCACGATGCACTATGGGCCTATCGGACCACCATTCGTACACCAACGAATGCTACTCCATCAGAACTGGTCTATGGAACAGAAGTAGTATTGCCGCTACATGTTCAGAAGCCCGCTTTGAAATTTGCTTCACTTCTGCAATTACCTCTTGATCAATACCAGCAGCAGCGACTAGTGCAACTAGACTTACTCGACGAGAGAAGGCTAAAAGCAGCAGAGCATGCTCAATCCTATCGTCAGAGAGTAGCCAGGCAATATGCGAAGTCTATCATCGAAAGAAGATTCAAAGTCAATGATTTAGTACTTCGATCCACAGCTTATCTCAAGCATCGTCCTGGCGGCAAATGGTTGCCAAATTGGGAAGGTCCCTATGTTGTCAAAGAAGCATTACCCCGCAGCTCATATCGGCTCATCAATGCTGATGGAGTAGAATTGCCAGATCCTATTAATGCTCGACACTTGAAAAAGTTTTATACTTGAAACATTTATCCTTCTCTTGTAATCCTTCCTGTTTCCTTCAAATAATGATCCAACTTTCTTTCCCAGTTACACTGGGGCATCTTAAAATTTTGTTCTATATGCAGGCAGGATAAACAAATTCCTCATTTCATGCACTTGTGCATTCATATGCATCAACTCATATTCATTTGCATTCAATTGCATTAATAACAATCCGGTCAGTATTGGGATCTCAACAAACCATCCCATCACAATTCCTAATGATCCAAAGGTCATCACCAATACTGAACCAAAACCCAGCGCTCGTACTGGTATTATTCCAAAATCCAGTACTCAAACTGGCACATTTTCAAAATTCCAATTTTCCAGAAAACCGAGTTCCGACTCAGGTTTTATTTTCAAATCATTTTCCTTTGTTGATCCGGGTTCCGACTTGTGATCTCTCTACTTTATTCGAGCCTTGACTCGAACTTTCCATTTTCCTTTGTTTATCCGGGTTCCGACTCGTGATCTCATTACCTTACTCGAACCCTGAATCGAGTTCTTCATTTTCTTTTGTTGATCCGGGTTTCGACTCGAGATCTCTCTATTCATTCAAGCTCAGATTCGAGCTCTTCATTTGTTGATCCGGGTTCCGACTCGTGATCTCTATATTTTATTCGAGCTCTGACTCGAACTCATCATTCTCCTTTGATTAATCCAAGTCATTTCAATCATCAAAGTCTGTCAATTGCTCAAATTTGATATTTTGCTCTCCAAATTCCAATTTAAATCTTCAAATCAGGCAACTCTCCAATTTTGACCTCTGGGTCACCCAATTTTCAATTCTCAATTTCAATTACCAATCTCAATTTTGACCTTCGGGTCAATCAATTTCCAATTCTCGACCTGCGGGTCAACCAATTTCCATTTTTCGACCTTCGGGTCAATCAATTTCCAAATTTCGACTTCTGGTCAAATCAATTCTCAATTTCGACCTTCGGGTCACACAATTTCGACCTTCGGTCAACCAATTCTCAATTTTGACCTTTTTGGTCAAATCAATTCTCAATTTCGACCGTCAGGTCATTCAATTTTCAGCAACCAATTTTCCAATTTCCAATTTCGACCTTCGGGTCAATCAATCTCAATATCCAATTTCAATCATTTTTTCTTGCGAGAGACCCTTTTTAGGGAGAGCACGAGGGAGCTCGTTCTTTTCGCATGCTATCCAATTTGTTCACTTAGCCTCTTTCAGGGAGAGTTTGAAGGGACTCGCGTCTTTGTGAACCGTTTGCAAAACAATTTCCAATTTCACACGAGGAACCCTTTTGATAAGGGAGAGGCTCGACGGAGACTCGCTTTTCTTGTGACCCCCCAATTTCATACTAGGCCATTTTTGTCATGAAAGACCCTCTTTGCAGGGAGAGTGTGATGGACTCGTTCCTTTCATGACCCAATTTTCAGACCTCACTATTATCGGCCCCCTTTCCATAAGAGAAGCCTAATATTAGGGAGCTTTGACGAAAGCTCAATTTCTCTTCGAAAGTTTGTTTTGCAAACACCTCCTCTTCAGGGAAGAGAGGAGTATTTTCCATTTCCCATTCAGGTAAGGGCTAAGCCTGAGTCTCTCTTTTTGGGGAAAAAGAGAGGAGAATTTTCGTCACGGATGTGTTGAGCCGGATTTCAAATACTCTCTTTCACTCAGGATTTCAAGAAAATTTTGTCAATTTGTCAATCAAATTATTTGTTGATTTAAGAATCTTTATTGCACTAATCTCTATCTTAATTTACCTTCAGCATCGCTTCCAAAAGAGTGAAGCTTTTGCGAAAAGAGATTCAAAACTCAAATTCTTTCTATTGGCCAACCAAAAGGATGAAGGATAAATCCTCGATATGGTCAGAAAAGAAGATTCAATGTTAGTGAAAAGCCATGGATGATTGATATTGATCACAGTCAATGGCACATCTTTAAAGATTATTCTTGTAAAATAAGGCAGTGGAAATATCCTGAGTGCTAGAAAAGAGAGAATTCGCCCTAACCCTGTCTCCTCAGAATCACCTAAGCTGCAATTAAGTATCCGCAAAAGGGATCTCTCACCTGTCGTCAAGATGAAGGCGAATTAGGCGAGTAGACCCCCGGGGCCAAAGAAGATTCGAAACATCTCCAAGATGACGGAGTTTGTGACGGATCCTTCCAGGGAAAGTCCAAAGCACTGTCGAGATGAAGGCAAATGCGATGAACCTCTCGACAATCCCTAAAAGATATTTAATTTCAGCTATCGCCCAAAGATCTCCGAACCCATCATCCAAGAAGGATCGAAACATCTCCAAGTTGAAGGAGTTTGTGACGTACCCTTCCCAAAAGAGAGAAAGAGAGGAAAAAGAAAGAGAGAAAAAGTAAGAATATCTCCAAAATAAAGGAGAATGTAGAAAAAACCCAGAGAGCCAAAAAAAGGGCAGAAAGACTATCAAGAGAGAAGCTCTCAGGATATCAAACTGCCAAATCTATCAAGAATCCTCTTTAAATTTGTGAAATTCTATTATCAATACTCTTTCATCAATCGCTTTCATAACATCAAATTCTCTTTCCTGCTCATATCAAGGAAATTGATAGCTTCCTTGAAGAAGGCCAATTGCGAACAATTTGGATTTCAAGTCTCGATTCTACGAAGTGAACCTTGTTTGGAAGTAATGCTTTGGGTAGAAAAGAAAGAATATCTCTGCAACCATGTGCAACATTTTCAAATATTTTGAATCAACAATAAAATTCTCAATATTTTGACAATATTTTCCAGCTATCTTGACGTGAAGTGAGAGCTTGATGTCCCTTTTTGATACATCCTGACACCAATTTTAAATCCCTCCTAAGGACTTGATTCCT
Source organism: Nuphar pumila (assembly GCF_984573655.1). Lineage (NCBI taxonomy): Eukaryota > Viridiplantae > Streptophyta > Magnoliopsida > Nymphaeales > Nymphaeaceae > Nuphar > Nuphar pumila. The sequence goes on along the minus strand of NC_143258.1, from coordinate 29,119,995 downwards.
TTCCTTCTTTGAGAGCATGAACTCTCAAATTTGCACACTTCCCTGTGTCCCCACTGTCCCACCATAGACAGTCCCATTTCGGTTCGAGGTCGAACCACCAATCATTTCTCGCAAAAGGAAATTTCAAAAGCTGATTTTAGTCTCAGCAATGAGACGCCCAAGATCAATCCCTTTTCAAGCTTTAGGGACCCCATTTTCCTTCCTTTTGCAAAACCCCTGTCGGATTTACTGTGCAAAATCCGAAGGTTCCATCATGGTCTCTTCCTTCGAGGATTCCATCCATTTTCCGCCCGATCAGGATAAGGGTATAAACCTGAGCCTCAATCAAAGAGGTATTTCATTTTCCGCCCGATCAGGATAAGGGTACAAACCTGAGCCTCGACCAATGAGGTATTTTCATTTTCCGCCCGATCAGGATAAGGGTACAAACCTGAGCCTCAATCAAAGAGGTATTTCATTTTCTGCCCGATCAGGATAAGGGTATAAACCTGAGCCTCAATCAAAGAGGTATTTCATTTTCTGCCCGATCAGGATAAGGGTATAAACCTAAGCCTCAATCAAAGAGGTATTTCATTTTCCACCCGATCAGGATAAGGGTACAAACCTGAGCCTCAATCAAAGAGGTATTTCATTTTCCGCCCAATCAGGATAAGGGTATAAACCTGAGCCTCCTTTGATGAGGTATTCCATTTTCCACCCGATCAGGATAAGGGTACAAACCTGAGCCTCAATCAAAGAGGTATTTCATTTTCCGCCCGATCAGGATAAGGGTACAAACCTGAGCCTCAATCAAAGAGGTATTTCATTTTCCGCCCGATCAGGATAAGGGTACAAACCTGAGCCTAAACCAAAGAGGTACTTCATTTTCCGCCCGATCAGGATAAGGGTACAAACCTGAGTCTCATTTCGATGAGATATTCCATTCCCCAATCAGGTTAAGGGTCAAAAACCTGAGCTTCGCTCCATGCGAGGTATTTCTGTCCCATCCAGGTTAAGAGCAAAAACCTGAGCTTCGCTCTCATAGAGCAAATCTTTCCTCTTCATTCTTCGCTTCATATCTACCATCTTCCTCGGGCTAATTTCTTCACACTCAGTCAAATCCTTCTAACTGGGGCATTTTTTTATGTATGGCCCAAATTTGGTGTGTTTTTCTTTGCCACTAAGCTCGGCCATGAGCCGGCTTAGTAGCAAAGAGGGGCATCTGTAAACACCCCAAATTTTCACTCACCTCCCCGACATTTTCACCAAACACCATCATCCAGCCTCTGAAATCGCTGGAGGGCAAAATAGTCATTTTCTGAGCCCGGACTTTGCAAAAGTCCAAAATTTCATCTGAAACTCTCAAAATTTCTCTATTTTTAGCTCAGATGTTCAAAATTTTACTCCTGACAGGAGACAGACATCTCCAGAGTCTTGGTTAAAGATTGCATTTCATAAGACATGACATTGCATATCATTGCATGAGCATTTTAAATCACTGCACTGCACAACATGTCATTTCGAGGTCCAGAACTCTTGATTTCAAAATTTTCAATCCAGATTAGAATTTCAACTCTTTTCAAAATTGATTTCAAAACCCTGGGTCTTCAAAATTATCAATTTTTCCCATTTTACCCCCAAGACTCTGAATTTCAAAATATTTCCTCAGGAAAACCATCTGGATAGTTTTCAATATGGATTTCAGTCACTTCACCTCAGATTTTGCCCTTTTTGACAATTTCAAATATCTTTCTTTTACAAAATCGCCCTACAAGGGTCAACTCTTTCCAAAATTCCTGTTTTGCCCATTAGTCCAAATTTTTATGAAAATTCCAAAAAGAAGTTGTTGTTTTATCCTTATTTCAATAAAGAAGCAATGTGGGACCCACACTGAGGTGGTGTCACACAAGCTTTCCTTTTGAAAATTTGAATTTTGAAAAACCCAAAAATATAGGAGCCTTGTCCCCTGGATTGGCGCCACTTGTCATTTCTCTCTCCTCCCATTTCCATGCCAAGTGTCAGTGTGGGGCTACCTTAAGAAGCCGCCACATGTCATCCCATTTTATCTGCCATGTGTCACCCTATCCATCCTGCGCCATGTGTCATTTCAAAGACTACCAGGAGATGCCAAGTGTCATAGGTTGTCCTGTCTAGAAAAAGTGGAGTTTGTCTCCTCTGAGGTGGCGCCACTTGAAGTGTGTCTCCTGCAGAGGACACGTGTCAACCCCTCCTTCCTTCTAGAAAAGTAGCCTGACACATGTCTTCTTCCTACTTTTTTTTAGAAAAGTAGGAGACATGTGTCACTCCTAAATTCCTACAAAAAAGGTAGGCTTGTCTCCTCTGAGGTGGCGCCATCTCGGGTATCTCCTGCAGAGGACACGTGGCAAGCCCTCATTTCCTCAGAAAAAGGCAAGTGCCATGTGTCATTTTCTGCTTTCTTCAGAAAAGCTAGAATTCAAATATTCAAAAATCCCCATAGGTGGCGAAAATCAAGAACTCCTACCTTTTTCATCCTGTCTGAGATGGCGCCACATGGCTTGGCCCTCCTTCTCTCTCTTCTGCCACGTGTCATTCTCTGCTTCTTTCAGAAAAAGTAGAGGACACATGTCTTCTCCCTACCTCTTTCAGAAAAGTAGGAGACGCATGTCACTCCTGGCTTTCTTCAGAAAAAGCAAACCATTCAAAATTCAAACAAGGCACTAGGTGGCGAAAATCCTGAGCTCTGATTTTTCCAGATGGCCTGAGATGGCGCCACATGTCCTTTCCCTCCTTTTCCTCCCTCTTGCCACATGGCATTGTAGGAGCCACCCTGAGGTGGCGCCACATGTCCATCCTCCATTCCTCCAGGGCCAACCTCCATTTGAATTTCAAACTTCCCCCTGAGGTGGCGCCATTTGAGAAAGCCTCTCCAGACAGCTGACACTTGTCCGCCACATGTCCAGATCTCCTTTCTCCAGAAAAGGTAGAATTCAAATTCCTCTGAGGTGGCGCCTTCTGAGCCCACTGCTCTGACTTTCTGACATGTGTCAAACACCTTTTGAGGTGGCACCATTCCAGGACTCCACTTGGCTCCATTTTTATTTTTTATTTTATTTTTAATAAAGGTAGCCCACCATGAGGTGGCGCCACCTGAGGACTCCCTACAAAAGGTGAGTTTGAATTTCAAATTCCAAGAGCGCACCCTCTGAGGTGGCGCCTTCTGAGAGTTCCCTGCAGAGAGAATCAAGCAAACTTTTGAAAAATTCCAAATTCCCCCTGCTGAGGTGTCTCACCCACAAAATTTCCATTTTTTATTTTTCTCAAAAAATCAAAATAGCCTTTTGAGGTGGCGCCACCTGAGGGCTCCCTGCAGAAGACAAATTCGAATTTCAAACCCCTCAGATGACACCCCCTGAGATGGCGCCACATGGAGGGCTCAGATCCAGCCTGTTTGAATTTCAAAAAAATTTTCAGAAAATTTATAAAAACAAGGGTTCACGCCCAGCCTAAAGGAGATCATTTTTTTTTTAGCTCTGGTGAACTTGGAAAATCCGACCTAGCCTTCCTAGAATCAGATTTTGAACCTTGGAAATCGTGCCCCCTTTGGCTCATTGAAGAAGGTGGAGTAGAGCTCGTGCTGTGGCCAATCCGATTCCAATAGAGGTCGATTTTTGTGAACCATCTGAACCCCGGAGCGAAGAACGAAGGAAGCTCGTGATAGCTGCCCATTTCAAGAGCTCCTACGCTACGTAACGAAACAAGGTGCACTTCTTTTCTCATTGATTGGATTCCATAATTCGAATCGGGAGTCGTTTGAAGAAAGAGCTCATCCGAGAGATGGATTGAGCTATTCTCATAAAACGACATACATAAAAATGTTTCATTATGCTTCCTTGATGATTTTTAACATGCATGTAGTTATCTAGATTTAATTTGCATTTTATTTCATTCATTTAGCATATTTCATGAATTAATTAGGATTAATTTAGCCTTTATTTCAATTCTGCTTATTTTCAGTAGGTCTCTGTTTTTATCAGTCAGTCCACACGTCATTTCATGCATTTTTTTTTTATTAAAAATCCCAAAAAAATCACGGAATGCGCTCGTAGGTGTCCCTATAATTTTGCCAAAAATTCGGAGCCATTTGAATTTGTTTACTGCGGTAAACATTCAAAATGGCAAGTCGGGTTTTGTTACCCGGGATATGTTTTGAAAATCATTTGCCGACTTGTAAAATCGAGATATCTCTCATGGGAGATCCGATTTTAGATCCGAAAGCTGTTCGGAACTCGGGAGAATGTCTAGTTTTTAATATGATTTTCTCAGATTTTTCTGATGTTTTTTAATGTCTGACAAAAATTCGAGTAGTCGGTACACGTGTCACAGCCTAATTTGGGCCTCTGAGATCTTGGATCGACTTAGGGCTATGGTTTCTCTTTGTGTGTTGCTCCAAATCCAAAACTGTAAAAAGTAAAAGTGGTTTCCGAGATGTGCTATGTTTGAATCTAAAAGCCTGTAATTTTTAGAACAGTGTTGACCCCTACTTAGAATTTTTCTTGTCAGCCCCTTGTTTTGCTACATTTGTCTGTTCTGTTAGTTTAGGCAGAAATAGTTATATTTTTATCTGTGTTTCCGTTGATCAAATGCTGAAGTCATAAACATAAAAGTTGTTCATGTAGATGTCGTGCATAACGCTGATTAATTTCATAAATTTCCATGGCCGTTTGGTATTTCTTTAGCATTTTTCATCAGATTAGTATGATTTTTACCTCTGTCAGAACTAAATCTCTGTTATTGAACTCCCCATGGATCAAATCCCGAGGCTATAAAAACCAAAAATGTTCAATTTCGGGTCTTTTAGCAGTCTGCAAAATATCAGAAGTTTCCATGGTGTAAATATTGCATTATCATATTAGGCATTGCATTTGGTTCGGATCCATAGGCAAAATCCATCATTTTTAGGACTTTCCTTGAATTTTAGCATTTAAATCATATCATTTTGTGATTTTTAGCATTCTAGGCTGTTTATCAGAGTAAGTAGATGCTTCATACCGAATTTGGTGCAAGTTGGAATCCATTTGAGATTCGGATCATCCATAATACCAAAACAGGGTCCTGCAGGACCCAGATCCAAGCGAAAAACAAGCGAAATTCGTTATTTTGGATAAATTGCAAAATGCCAAATTCTGATTTTACAGTCTTAATGTGTCTAGCAGCATGTCATCATATCTCTTACTGCATTTCATCATCATTTGATTCAATTTGAACTTCAAAATCTCAATTTTACCAAGTTTTCCTTCAAAAAAACCTGATTTGAAAGGTATAACTTTATAATTAGGGGTATTTTGGTCATTTTGACCCCAATTCCGAATTTCAAACTGTTTTCCACTGAATTCCCTGCATTTACACCATATCAAAACATCAAGGAAGCATGAGAATAGGGTTTATATCCAATTAAATCCAATAATTTCATAATATTATTGGAAAATCTTGGAAAAACCCACATATTTGAGCTAACTTTATTTCAAGCTTGGCAGGGACATTCCAAAGAAGGAGCTGAAGTCTGCAAATTTCTTTTATTTCCTTTATTTAGTGATGTAATAATGTAAATTTTGGAATAAGAGATTTAATTTCCTGCTTAGACTAGGATGCATATCATATAGTTTGAATTTATGCAATATCCTGTTTCTATGATTCATGCATTTTATTTCAAAAGCACTATGGATGTTCACGAATGGCACGTGCACCAACTCTTAGGGAGTTGATGGACTCGGTGGGATCCATATTTACGGCCCTAGTCGGAATATGGACGAGACCCAGATCCATCATCTTTCTACTAGTCACATTGAGCCTACACTCTTAGGCTATCTTAAAATGCACATCATATTTCCAAAGTTTTCAAAATCATGTGCATCAAATCAACTAAATTCTGAACATATTCATGGCCACAGTCAGAATATGTGAAGAATTTATCTTGACTTAATGCATATTTTTCCAACAAATCTCTTAGAAAATCTTTTCAAAGTGCATTCATTCACTTATGTCATTTGCATAATAAAATCATTGATTTTCTCAAGATTTTCTCAAGAAAACTTCATTCTCAAGAAATCGATTTCTCAAGAAATTCTAAGGATTTTTCAAAATCGGTTTTCCAAAGACAAGTTTTTCCACAGTTTTCCCAGGAAAATGATATTTTCTTAAGATATTCAAAAGAGTTTTCCAATCTTTCTTCAAGATCCAAAATCGATTTCCAAGTATTTAAAAAGGTAAAATTCCCAGGATTTCGATTCCCCAAGTTTTGAATTTCCTTCTCCAATGAGTTTTCCTATAAATTTTCCATCATTTTTCTAAGAAAACTCTCAAAGTCCAAGTTTTCCTAAGAAGTGTTTCCCTTTTCAAAAAGGTTCATCTTTTCTCAAGAATCACTTCCATTTTCCCAAGATTTTCAACTATTTCTGAATTTTCCACATCTTTATAAGCTTTCTCATGTTTTCAAAAACCCCTTTTTTATCCGAGTTTCCTGAGAAATTGACCTTTTTCCTGAGAGATTCTTTCCAACTCCAAATGTTTTTCTAAGCATACATCATGTTTTCCAACTGGCATTTTCCAAAATCTCATAGCACATGCCTGAATTCTCTGTGCATTTAGGATAGAACATAACTTCGATAATTTAACTAAGTCAAGCATAGTTTTGGTCCTTGGTTCGATTACCCCTGTTAAAGGCGGCAGGAACGGTCGAACCTCGTATCGACAGGTCGAGCCCCATCCCATGGATTTTCCCGCAATTTTCAAAACGGAGGCGAGTATTTCAAAACAATTTCCAAAATTCGGTCAAGTTTGAAGCGCGAAAGCGTTTCTCTCTCTTTTTCTCTTCCGCAAGGAAGGGAAGACGGGAGAAAAATTTCGCGACGATAACAGGTTTGGCGACCGTGATGGGACCTGTCCTTGTCTGACCTAAATTATGCTTGATTTAGTTCAATTATCAAAATTATGTTCATAAAATGTCAGCTCTTTTACTTTCAATATCATGTGAGCCTAGGAGCCTAGATTCTGACCCAGCTGACATTGAATGCATATAGCTTAGGCATGGTTTGGTAGGACCATATTGAGGAGATATTTTCATGCTCACATAGACTTAGGTCTAAATACAATCCTCCTCAATTTAGGATCTGAATGCAAACACTGTATGCTTCTTCAAAGATTTTCAAAAGTCTATCTCTCTAGGACTTAGAGCCCTCTATTTCTTGCATGTGATCATTTTTTCAAAACCTCAATTACCTATCATTACCCGGTCTTCACGTTGCTGGGCTCTCTTCCAGAACCATAGTTCGGGACAGAGCCTCACAAATGGGCCAACTATTTGGGTTAACACCCCCCTACCACGTACCACGGGCCACAGTCCGAAGTATATCGGTAGGCGCTCAAGGATGTTGGAAAACCTTACCTTAGAACCGGAGTTGAAATTCTATGCCACGTACCTCGGATTTCGATTCAGGTATATCGGCATAACTGGATTGGACAAAGATGATCTGAACCTAGAGTTAGGATTAGGGTCCTACAGCTGTTTTCAAATTGATGCATCTAGAGTCAGCCTTTTAGGGAGTGCTGAATGTGCATAAATGTTTGTGCAGGATGTGATTGTATGTGTATGATTTCCTTAATTTCTTATATTTCCCAATGTTTTCCAACTTCTTAGGCCTTTTTCAAAACATCTTTATTTTCCACAAGATGTTTTCTCAAACCCTGGATGATTTTCACAAATATCCAATTTCTTTCAAAACTCCAGGCGATTTTTTTATTCTACCTTTCTACTGGATCTCGAATTTCTAGCTGCATTTTCATCCTGCCTGCAAAATTTTTCAAAATTTCTCACATTTTCCTAAGTCTCATTCTGAGTCTTTCTCTGTTTTCAGTTCAATGGCATCCAGTCAAGTCGATCCTATCTTTCCTGAAGGTCACATCTCCTTCGAGGTGCGACAAGGTCGTCCTGAACATCGAGCCCTTAGCACCAGAACTTTCATTCCCCGGTGGTATTATTCCTGGCTAAAGAGCTTTTCCCGAATGTTCCCGGACCATTTGAGCGAGTGCGGATTAGAGCTGGCATCAGCAGTCGGAAAGCAGACCATCAATGGCAACCTGATCCATGCAATGGCGGAGCAATGGAATCCTCGAACGTGTACCTTCTGGTTCCCGTGGGGAGAGATGACTGTTTTAATGGATGAATTTTCAGAAATCATGGGGTTGCCAGAACCAGCCGGTCAACCAGGAGACCCCTTAGAGCATCAATTCCTTATCAATGTCAAGGGTTTGGACCCCCGAGACTCCTTAGCTCGTATGACAGGCCGCCGATCTTGGCCCCTGATCCAGTTAGAAGGAGATGAATATGTTGACCTACTTGAGTTGTACCGCCAGTACGGGACCTTCGTCGAAGTCAGCACGCTTTCAAGAACAGCCAAAGAAAAGATTCAGAATGCAATGGTTCTATGCACTGTAGGACTGTCCCTTTTCCCAGATGGACAGAATTACATGGACATCAGAATAATACAACTTATGAGAAGATGGGGAAGTCGGCAAACCAATCGCCTCTCTATAGCCATGGCAGCGCTCGCCTTCCTTTATCGAGGTCTGACTCGATTCTCACTTGGAGAGTCCATTTTAGTTGAAGGATGCATCTACGCACTTCAGTCCTGGTTTTTCCAACACGTGCCAGCCCGAGCAAGCTCTTTCAAATACAATGGTCAAGAACTCCTTCCAATGGCGCAGTACCGGTCTATGATCAACAACATTCAAGAGGATGACGTTGTTTGGGACTATTTTGATCGGCAAATATCTCCTCCCAGATATACCTACACTTATGGCAAGCGGTTCAAGTTGCTGGGACCATTCTTCTGCACTTACTACCAACCAGAGAGATGTGTTCGGCAATTCTCCCAGAGGCAGCAGTATGTCGAAGCCTGACTGTTATCAGGAGTTATGGCAGAGTTTGATCTCACTTCCGCACAATGGTCCGGGGCATATCATTCTGCCCGCTACGGCTGGGATTCCTTTGTCTCTCTCAAAATCTTTCCAGGTCCTAGAGTGTCTGCCGACTATCGTGAATGGTGGCAAATTGTTTGTCCCCCACCTCTTTGTCAAGATCAATAAAAACTTATTTTTCTCATTTTAATAAAATTCTCTTTCCTTCTATTGTGGTTTGACGACCTCGCCTAGGTAACAAGGCATATTTTCGTTGTTTATTTCTTTTGCAGAAGGAATGGCAACACAATTGTCGTGATTCCCACGATGACTCAGTCCCTAGTAATGGGACATCTTTTTCAATTTGTCTACCATATTTTCAGCAAATATTTCTTCCAAAAGCTAATTCCTTCAAAATCTAATCAGGTCTTTGCCCTGCAGAGAGCATCCATAACATTTGATGGTTGAGACAAGATCAGGCAAAAGAACCACGGCATCCCAGTACTCGTCAGCCTCGGAAGAAGAGATGAATTCCCCTCGATCTGAGAAGAGTCGAGAGCAGCAGCAAGAAGACGATGGCATAGACCCTCAAATGTATGCCATGTTCAGAAAAATGATGAACAAAATGATGAACAAAATGATGAATGAGCAGCCCGGGACCAGCTCAGAAAGGAACCCATTCAGAGAAAAGTTCCATGGTCACAGGGGTAAGAAGGCTCCCAAGAAGCAGATCCAGCTAGAAGAGATTTCAGATGAATCTGATTCCACTGAAAACACAGATGAAGAATATGAGGTGCCTCCGGCATTTCAGAAGCGGGGCCAAAGTAAAAGCCGCAGATCAAAGAGCAGAGATAAAGAAGAGCCTTTGCAAGCACAATTCAGGGAAATGGCCAGAGTGGTCAAGGATCTGCAAGCCCGCGACAAGAGCAAGAAAGTCTTCACCAGTGAGGACTTTTATGACGGCTTAGAAGGGGATGATGATCTGGAGAATCTCCCCCGAAAATTCATCAAATTCGATGGTTCTGGCGACCCAAAAGCTCATCTCGCCACTTTCTTTGCTGAATGCTCTCGGTTTAAGAGGGATAACCGAGCATTGTTTCTATGCTTCCCCCGCAGCTTGGAAGGAGTTGCCGCCAAGTGGTATGCTGAGCATATCAACCCCATCGAGCTCAAGGAGTTCGATAAAGTTGTAAATCTCTTTATTGAACGCTTCTTGTTCAACACAGAAGCGCTGCCTACACTAAGTCATCTCTGCAATTTAAGGCAGAACGAGAATGAAAAAGCACGGGACTTCATTCACAGATGGAGATCAGCCTGTAATAAGATGAGAGATCCTATCTCGGAAAGGCATGCATTGTCCCTAATCCTCAACAATTTTTTGCAGCCATTAAGAGGATTGATCTCTACAGCACCGTCCAGGACCTTCATTGAGCTGACTGAACGAGCCGAATGGCTCGAGCTGAGTGTGGAAAATGGAGTCTATGAAGGCTTCACCTTTTCCAAGAACAACTCCCATGGTGAGCAGAAAAAGAAAGCTCACTTCACTTATTCTGCCAACAACAACAGCAAAGGCCGAAATCAACACAAAGGGGAGAAGAAGGATTACTGCTATGGCTTCGGCAGTTCAAACAACAAGGATCAGAAAGCAAAGCCTGCTCCTCAGTACAGCAAGCCTCCTCAGCAGGATCAAGGGCCAAAACTGCGTGAGAAGACCAAACATGAAGGATGGAGTTACGACAGAAAGTTTACTCCCCTTGACCAATCACTCGAGGACGTGCTCGAGTACATGCTATCGAAAGAGATGGTCAAATTACCCAGATTGGCCGATCCCCCTGTGCCCATGGGGAAATGGAAAGATCAGTTCTGCAAGTTCCACAGGACAGTGGGACACAACACCGAGAACTGCTTTGTTCTCAAAAACATCATGCAAGATCTCATTGAAAAGAATTTATTGGTAGAAGGAGAAGAAGAAGAAAAAATGGACATTCTCAATCACCCCTTCCCTTCACACACCACAGCGGTAGTGTCTGCACAACCATTTCTGCCGCATGAATATATCAAGCCATGTTCTGCGCAAGATCTTCAAGTTCAACATCAGGTAACGGTGCTACGACAAGCAGCTCCAGATTCTAAGAAGATGGACTTAATTTCAGCATTCGGTAAAATGAAAGTTGCGGAAGCACCTATGAAGTCAGTTCCCAAATCAAAAAGAACTCCTGACTTCTTCAAGCAAATCGTTAGACCCAGGATGGAGAATTCAAGTCAGAAGCCTCTGACTGCTTTATCCAATGTCTCCATCCTTGACTTGGCGAAGAATTCCAGCAAGCACCGACAAGTACTGGATGATCTGCTCAGGAAAATCAAAGTTAAGCCCAGTACCACTCCTGAAGACATGGCACAGATTGTGAACTCTGCCATGACCAATGCACCAATCACCTTTTCGGATGAGGACCTTCAAAAGCCTCATTCCTTTCATAATAATGCCTTATACATTGTCGTTCGAGTCAGAGGAATGACGGTTCCCCATGTGCTGGTCGATGGAGGTAGTAGCCTCAACATATGCCCTGAAATGACTGCAAAGGCATTAGGGATCAAGGATGAAGAATATATTCCAGACCCCATCACTATCTATGGGTTTGACAATCATGGTCAAACGGCCAAGGGCAAGATATTCCTGGAGGTGTTCATTAATTATTCAGTGCATTCAGTGCTTTTTCATGTGGTTAACGTACCACCAACCTACAACTTGCTGCTCGGAAGGACATGGATTCACAATGCTAATGCAGTGCCTTCTACCCTCCATCAATGCGTGAAGTGGTCAAAAGGTGGAATGATTACCACAATACTGGGAGAAGACCCAGAAGAAAGGCTCCCGCAGCCCATGATTCCCCGGCCATCATTCAATGCAGATATTCCCAGCATCAGGGAAAGTGAAGAGATCAACCTCGGGGAGAATCGAGAAATAATTCAGGCACCATCAGAGCCATCTCTGCACACAGTAGCCACGACACGATGGAAAGGTCCTCAATTCTTCAAGGTTGGAGGTCGAATCGACTACAGCACCATTAAGGATCATCCCTTGTTTCCTCAATTCATGAAGTCAAGAAAGGGATTTGATTTACTCCTGAAGCATGGTTATCAACCCTTCAAGGGACTCGGCAAGAATGAAGATGGCCGCATCGAGCCAATGATCCAGAAACATCGTCCCCACAGAGCAGGATTGGGGTTCTCCGGAGGAAGCTCATCAAGGAAGACTGTTTTTGTCAAAGGGGCACAATGAAGACCATTTGTTATTGTCTTTCTATTCTTTTCCAAATAAATGTCTCATTTTACCAATGTCATTGATCAATTCAATCAATAAAATTCCAAGTTTCTTTGTCTATCCGGATGCCATCTACTCCCTTTTTGTCTGTCTCATCATTTTATAATTCAATGTCATTTTATGTATGGTTCTCTTCAAATGATTGCTTGTCTTACTATAGGCCAATTTGTCTGAACCAAATTTCTTCTCCAAAATTTCAGAATGACCTCTCGGACAATCAAGAAGCTCGTTCTCAATCCCAAGGCCTCTCAAAAGTCGACAGCAATTCACAGAATCAAAGCAAGCACCGGAAATGACAAGTGTGCAAAGCAGTCTGATGATTGTGCAGAATATGATCAGTCTCTTCAGGAATTACCGGAGTTCGCCGCAGTTCAGAAGCAGAACGAACCATCTCCTCTAGTACAAGATCCAACTGAAGGTGTCAATATCGGTTCAGAGGAAGATCCAAAAATTCTCCAGATCGGAATCAGTCTGAGTCCGAAAGAAAAGAAAAGGCTTACAGATTTTCTCAAGCGGCATGAAGAAGTGTTCGCATGGACGTATGAAGACATGCCAGGCTTAGACCCCAAATTAGTCGAACACCGTCTTGTCTTAAAGCCGGATGCTAAACCAGTTAAGCAGAAGCTGAGAAAAATGGATCCCAGAATAAAACAACAAGTCAAGGAAGGACTTGAAGATCTGCTCAAAGCAAGATTTATTCGAGCTATTGACTACCCAGATTGGTTAGCCAATATCGTCGTTGTCCCAAAGAAAAGTGGCAAAGTAAGGATCTGCATAGACTTCAGAGACCTCAATAAGGCAACTCCGAAGGATGACTATCCACTTCCAAGCATCGATCTTCTAGTCGATAGCACGGCAGAACATGCCATGTTCTCTTTCATGGACGGATACTCCGGCTACAATCAGATTAAGTTGGCCGCCCGCGATCAATCAAAAACTTCTTTTACTACGCCTTGGGGCACTTTCTGCTATACAGTTATGCCTTTTGGGCTCAAGAATGCTGGAGCAACATATCAACGGGCAATGACTGTTATCTTTCACGATCAAATGCGCAAAATCATGGATGCGTATGTTGATGATATTCTCGTGAAATCTAAAGAGGAAGAAGATCACCTCGAAGCACTTGATCAAGTCTTTAAGAGACTCATTCTTTACAAGTTAAGGCTTAACCCGCAAAAGTGTGTCTTTGGAGTCGAATCAGGTAAACTGTTGGGTTTTCTGGTCAGCAAAAAGGGAATTGAAGTTGACCCGGCCAAAGCAAAGGCTATCATTGATATGCCTCCCCCGAAGAATCTCAAAGAACTACGTAGCCTTCAAGGACGTATGCAGTCAATCCGGCGATTCATTTCCAATTTGGCAATGAGATGCGAGCCTTTCAACCACTTGCTCAGAAAAGGAGTGAAGTTCGAATGGGGACCAGAGTGTCAGCAATCGTTCGATCGGATCAAGAAGTATCTTCTTAATCCTCCCATCCTGAAGCCGCCAGAATTGGGAAAACCTCTTTTATTATACATCTTAGTTAATCAAGTTGCATGCGGTGGATTCTTGGCACAATACAAAGAAGGCAGCCTGATAGAGCACGCCATCTATTATGTGAGTAAGACTTTCATAGATTATGAAAAGAGATACTCTCAAATAGAGAAGACCTGCCTAGCTCTGGTATGGATGTGTCAGAAGCTAAGACACTACCTGCTAGCATCAGAAGTCAAAATTTTGTCTAAACTCAATCCCCTCAAGTATATCTTAGAACAACCTTTCCTCAGCGGACGAGTCGCCAAATGGCAAGTCTTACTGATGCAGTATGACTTAGAATATGTCTCGCAGCAATCAATCAAAGGCCAAGCAATTGCAGATCAATTGGCGGATTTTCCTCTGGCCGAAGAAGTGAAAGCCGAAGATGACTTCCCTGATGAGCAAATTTGCAATATCCAGCAATTTCCAGTCTGGAATTTATTTTTCGATGGTTCTAAGAACATGGCGGGAATAGGCATCGGGATCCTATTAATCACTCCAGAAAAGGAGATGATTCCATTTTCTCTCAAGCTAGACTTTTAATGCACTCACAATATGGCTGAATACGAAGCCCTGATTCAAGGTCTAAAGATTCTATTAGACTTCAATGTTAAGAGAGTACATGCCTACGATGACTCATTACTTGTTGTCAATCAAGTTCGAGCCAAATGGCAGGTCAAAGATCAGAAGCTATTCCCCTATCAGAAAATTGTTTCAGCTCTTATCAGCAAGTTTGAAGAGTTCCAGCTCTTCCATATCAAGAGAGATTTCAATCAAGTGGCCGATAGCCTAGCCAGTTTAGGCTCCATTATGGCATTCAGAAATGGAGAATCTTGTCGCTCTTTTGAAATTGACAGACTTGACCAACCTGCTTTCATTCCAGCGGAACAGGTAAACCAGGCTGAGCAAAAGAAGAAGCCTTGGTATTACAACATCAAAACTTTCATAGAAACTGGCGAATTTCCTCCAGAACTCTCAAAGAAAGAGCAACGAGCAATCCAGCGTATGTCTACTCGATACTTCATCTTGGCCAATGTCCTCTATCGTCGTGGATTCAGTTCAGAGTATTCCAGATGTTTAGACGAAGACGAAGCCAAAGAAGTCGTGCGAGAAGCACACGAAGGCATCTGTGGTGGTCACGTTGGCTACCAAACCCTTGTCAAGCAAATCATCAGAGCAGGTTACTACTGGAAGACTATGCAACAAGACTGTTATCATTATGTGAAGAAGTGTATGCAATGTCAAATACATGCACCTTCTATCCATGCACCGGCAACTTATTTACAGTCTGTTGTCTCTCCATGGCCATTCTCCATGTGGGCCTTCGATGTCGTAGGTCCCATCACTCCTTCAGCTTCAAATGGCCACAAATATTTCCTTGCCGCAACAGAATACTTCACCAAGTGGGTAGAAGCCATCAGTCTCCGCACAGTAGAAGGCCGACATGTGGTCTCTTTTATTCACAAGAACATCCTTTGCCGTTTCGGCATCCCGCATGACATTGTATCAGACAACGGCAGTCATTTCAAGAATGAAAAGATGAAGACATTCTGCTCAAAATTCAAGATCTATCACCATTTTTCCGCTCCATATTATCCTCAAGGGAATGGTCAGGCAGAGGCCACCAACAAGATTTTAATTCGTATCTTGGAGCGAACTGTGGAAACAGGCCGTGACTGGCATGAGAAGATCCACGATGCACTATGGGCCTATCGGACCACCATTCGTACACCAACGAATGCTACTCCATCAGAACTGGTCTATGGAACAGAAGTAGTATTGCCGCTACATGTTCAGAAGCCCGCTTTGAAATTTGCTTCACTTCTGCAATTACCTCTTGATCAATACCAGCAGCAGCGACTAGTGCAACTAGACTTACTCGACGAGAGAAGGCTAAAAGCAGCAGAGCATGCTCAATCCTATCGTCAGAGAGTAGCCAGGCAATATGCGAAGTCTATCATCGAAAGAAGATTCAAAGTCAATGATTTAGTACTTCGATCCACAGCTTATCTCAAGCATCGTCCTGGCGGCAAATGGTTGCCAAATTGGGAAGGTCCCTATGTTGTCAAAGAAGCATTACCCCGCAGCTCATATCGGCTCATCAATGCTGATGGAGTAGAATTGCCAGATCCTATTAATGCTCGACACTTGAAAAAGTTTTATACTTGAAACATTTATCCTTCTCTTGTAATCCTTCCTGTTTCCTTCAAATAATGATCCAACTTTCTTTCCCAGTTACACTGGGGCATCTTAAAATTTTGTTCTATATGCAGGCAGGATAAACAAATTCCTCATTTCATGCACTTGTGCATTCATATGCATCAACTCATATTCATTTGCATTCAATTGCATTAATAACAATCCGGTCAGTATTGGGATCTCAACAAACCATCCCATCACAATTCCTAATGATCCAAAGGTCATCACCAATACTGAACCAAAACCCAGCGCTCGTACTGGTATTATTCCAAAATCCAGTACTCAAACTGGCACATTTTCAAAATTCCAATTTTCCAGAAAACCGAGTTCCGACTCAGGTTTTATTTTCAAATCATTTTCCTTTGTTGATCCGGGTTCCGACTTGTGATCTCTCTACTTTATTCGAGCCTTGACTCGAACTTTCCATTTTCCTTTGTTTATCCGGGTTCCGACTCGTGATCTCATTACCTTACTCGAACCCTGAATCGAGTTCTTCATTTTCTTTTGTTGATCCGGGTTTCGACTCGAGATCTCTCTATTCATTCAAGCTCAGATTCGAGCTCTTCATTTGTTGATCCGGGTTCCGACTCGTGATCTCTATATTTTATTCGAGCTCTGACTCGAACTCATCATTCTCCTTTGATTAATCCAAGTCATTTCAATCATCAAAGTCTGTCAATTGCTTAAATTTGATATTTTGCTCTCCAAATTCCAATTTAAATCTTCAAATCAGGCAACTCTCCAATTTTGACCTCTGGGTCACCCAATTTTCAATTCTCAATTTCAATTACCAATCTCAATTTTGACCTTCGGGTCAATCAATTTCCAATTCTCGACCTGCGGGTCAACCAATTTCCAATTTTCGACCTTCGGGTCAATCAATTTCCAAATTTCGACTTCTGGTCAAATCAATTCTCAATTTCGACCTTCGGGTCACACAATTTCGACCTTCGGTCAACCAATTCTCAATTTTGACCTTTTTGGTCAAATCAATTCTCAATTTCGACCGTCAGGTCATCCAATTTTCAGCAACCAATTTTCCAATTTCCAATTTCGACCTTCGGGTCAATCAATCTCAATATCCAATTTCAATCATTTTTTCTTGCGAGAGACCCTTTTTAGGGAGAGCACGAGGGAGCTCGTTCTTTTCGCATGCTATCCAATTTGTTCACTTAGCCTCTTTCAGGGAGAGTTTGAAGGGACTCGCGTCTTTGTGAACCGTTTGCAAAACAATTTCCAATTTCACACGAGGAACCCTTTTGATAAGGGAGAGGCTCGACGGAGACTCGCTTTTCTTGTGACCCCCCAATTTCATACTAGGCCATTTTTGTCATGAAAGACCCTCTTTGCAGGGAGAGTGTGATGGACTCGTTCCTTTCATGACCCAATTTTCAGACCTCACTATTATCGGCCCCCTTTCCATAAGAGAAGCCTAATATTAGGGAGCTTTGACGAAAGCTCAATTTCTCTTCGAAAGTTTGTTTTGCAAACACCTCCTCTTCAGGGAAGAGAGGAGTATTTCCCATTTCCCATTCAGGTAAGGGCTAAGCCTGAGTCTCTCTTTTTGGGGAAAAAGAGAGGAGAATTTTCGTCACGGATGTGTTGAGCCGGATTTCAAATACTCTCTTTCACTCAGGATTTCAAGAAAATTTTGTCAATTTGTCAATCAAATTATTTGTTGATTTAAGAATCTTTATTGCACTAATCTCTATCTTAATTTACCTTCAGCATCGCTTCCAAAAGAGTGAAGCTTTTGCGAAAAGAGATTCAAAACTCAAATTCTTTCTATTGGCCAAGCAAAAGGATGAAGGATAAATCCTCGATATGGTCAGAAAAGAAGATTCAATGTTAGTGAAAAGCCATGGATGATTGATATTGATCACAGTCAATGGCACATCTTTAAAGATTATTCTTGTAAAATAAGGCAGTGGAAATATCCTGAGTGCTAGAAAAGAGAGAATTCGCCCTAACCCTGTCTCAGAATCACCTAAGCTGCAATTAAGTATCCGCAAAAGGGATCTCTCACCTGTCGTCAAGATGAAGGCGAATTAGGCGAGTAGACCCCCGGGGCCAAAGAAGATTCGAAACATCTCCAAGATGACGGAGTTTGTGACGGATCCTTCCAGGGAAAGTCCAAAGCACTGTCGAGATGAAGGCAAATGCGATGAACCTCTCGACAATCCCTAAAAGATATTTAATTTCAGCTATCGCCCAAAGATCTCCGAACCCATCATCCAAGAAGGATCGAAACATCTCCAAGTTGAAGGAGTTTGTGACGTACCCTTCCCAAAAGAGAGAAAGAGAGGAAAAAGAAAGAGAGAAAAAGTAAGAATATCTCCAAAATAAAGGAGAATGTAGAAAAAACCCAGAGAGCCAAAAAAAGTGCAGAAAGACTATCAAGAGAGAAGCTCTCAGGATATCAAACTGCCAAATCTATCAAGAATCCTCTTTAAATTTGTGAAATTCTATTATCAATACTCTTTCATCAATCGCTTTCATAACATCAAATTCTCTTTCCTGCTCATATCAAGGAAATTGATAGCTTCCTTGAAGAAGGCCAATTGCGAACAATTTGGATTTCAAGTCTCGATTCTACGAAGTGAACCTTGTTTGGAAGTAATGCTTTGGGTAGAAAAGAAAGAATATCTCTGCAACCATGTGCAACATTTTCAAATATTTTGAATCAACAATAAAATTCTCAATATTTTGACAATATTTTCCAGCTATCTTGACGTGAAGTGAGAGCTTGATGTCCCTTTTTGATACATCCTGACACCAATTTTAAATCCCTCCTAAGGACTTGATTCCTTTCCTTCTTTGAGAGCATGAACTCTCAAATTTGCACACTTCCCTATGTCCCCACTGTCCCACCATAGACAGTCCCATTTCGGTTCGAGGTCGAACCACCAATCATTTCTCGCAAAAGGAAATTTCAAAAGCTGATTTTAGTCTCAGCAATGAGACGCCCAAGATCAATCCCTTTTCAAGCTTTAGAGACCCCATTTTCCTTCCTTTTGCAAAACCCCTGTCGGATTTACTGTGCAAAATCCGAAGGTTCCATCATGGTCTCTTCCTTCGAGGATTCCATCCATTTTCCGCCCGATCAGGATAAGGGTATAAACCTGAGCCTCAATCAAAGAGGTATTTCATTTTCCGCCCGATCAGGATAAGGGTACAAACCTGAGCCTCGACCAATGAGGTATTTTCATTTTCCGCCCGATCAGGATAAGGGTACAAACCTGAGCCTCAATCAAAGAGGTATTTCATTTTCTGCCCGATCAGGATAAGGGTATAAACCTGAGCCTCAATCAAAGAGGTATTTCATTTTCTGCCCGATCAGGATAAGGGTATAAACCTAAGCCTCAATCAAAGAGGTATTTCATTTTCCACCCGATCAGGATAAGGGTACAAACCTGAGCCTCAATCAAAGAGGTATTTCATTTTCCGCCCAATCAGGATAAGGGTATAAACCTGAGCCTCCTTTGATGAGGTATTCCATTTTCCACCCGATCAGGATAAGGGTACAAACCTGAGCCTCAATCAAAGAGGTATTTCATTTTCCGCCCGATCAGGATAAGGGTACAAACCTGAGCCTCAATCAAAGAGGTATTTCATTTTCCGCCCGATCAGGATAAGGGTACAAACCTGAGCCTAAACCAAAGAGGTACTTCATTTTCCGCCCGATCAGGATAAGGGTACAAACCTGAGTCTCATTTCGATGAGATATTCCATTCCCCAATCAGGTTAAGGGTAAAAAACCTGAGCTTCGCTCCATGCGAGGTATTTCTGTCCCATCCAGGTTAAGGGCAAAAACCTGAGCTTCGCTCTCATAGAGCAAATCTTTCCTCTTCATTCTTCGCTTCATATCTACCATCTTCCTCGGGCTAATTTCTTCACACTCAGTCAAATCCTTCTAACTGGGGCATTTTTTTATGTATGGCCCAAATTTGGTGTGTTTTTCTTTGCCACTAAGCTCGGCCATGAGCCGGCTTAGTAGCAAAGAGGGGCATCTGTAAACACCCCAAATTTTCACTCACCTCCCCGACATTTTCACCAAACACCATCATCCAGCCTCTGAAATCGCTGGAGGGCAAAATAGTCATTTTCTGAGCCCGGACTTTGCAAAAGTCCAAAATTTCATCTGAAACTCTCAAAATTTCTCTATTTTTAGCTCAGATGTTCAAAATTTTACTCCTGACAGGAGACAGACATCTCCAGAGTCTTGGTTAAAGATTGCATTTCATAAGACATGACATTGCATATCATTGCATGAGCATTTTAGATCACTGCACTGCACAACATGTCATTTCGAGGTCCAGAACTCTTGATTTCAAAATTTTCAATCCAGATTAGAATTTCAACTCTTTTCAAAATTGATTTCAAAACCCTGGGTCTTCAAAATTATCAATTTTTCCCATTTTACCCCCAAGACTCTGAATTTCAAAATATTTCCTCAGGAAAACCATCTGGATAGTTTTCAATATGGATTTCAGTCACTTCACCTCAGATTTTGCCCTTTTTGACAATTTCAAATATCTTTCTTTTACAAAATCGCCCTACAAGGGTCAACTCTTTCCAAAATTCCTGTTTTGCCCATTAGTCCAAATTTTTATGAAAATTCCAAAAAGAAGTTGTTGTTTTATCCTTATTTCAATAAAGAAGCAATGTGGGACCCACACTGAGGTGGTATCACACAAGCTTTCCTTTTGAAAATTTGAATTTTGAAAAACCCAAAAATATAGGAGCCTTGTCCCCTGGATTGGCGCCACTTGTCATTTCTCTCTCCTCCCATTTCCATGCCAAGTGTCAGTGTGGGGCTACCTTAAGAAGCCGCCACATGTCATCCCATTTTATCTGCCATGTGTCACCCTATCCATCCTGCGCCATGTGTCATTTCAAAGACTACCAGGAGATGCCAAGTGTCATAGGTTGTCCTGTCTAGAAAAAGTGGAGTTTGTCTCCTCTGAGGTGGCGCCACTTGAAGTGTGTCTCCTGCAGAGGACACGTGTCAACCCCTCCTTCCTTCTAGAAAAGTAGCCTGACACATGTCTTCTTCCTACTTTTTTTTAGAAAAGTAGGAGACATGTGTCACTCCTAAATTCCTACAAAAAAGGTAGGCTTGTCTCCTCTGAGGTGGCGCCATCTGGGGTATCTCCTGCAGAGGACACGTGGCAAGCCCTCATTTCCTCAGAAAAAGGCAAGTGCCATGTGTCATTTTCTGCTTTCTTCAGAAAAGCTAGAATTCAAATATTCAAAAATCCCCATAGGTGGCGAAAATCAAGAACTCCTACCTTTTTCATCCTGTCTGAGATGGCGCCACATGGCTTGGCCCTCCTTCTCTCTCTTCTGCCACGTGTCATTCTCTGCTTCTTTCAGAAAAAGTAGAGGACACATGTCTTCTCCCTACCTCTTTCAGAAAAGTAGGAGACGCATGTCACTCCTGGCTTTCTTCAGAAAAAGCAAACCATTCAAAATTCAAACAAGGCACTAGGTGGCGAAAATCCTGAGCTCTGATTTTTCCAGATGGCCTGAGATGGCGCCACATGTCCTTTCCCTCCTTTTCCTCCCTCTTGCCACATGGCATTGTAGGAGCCACCCTGAGGTGGCGCCACATGTCCATCCTCCATTCCTCCAGGGCCAACCTCCATTTGAATTTCAAACTTCCCCCTGAGGTGGCGCCATTTGAGAAAGCCTCTCCAGACAGCTGACACTTGTCCGCCACATGTCCAGATCTCCTTTCTCCAGAAAACGTAGAATTCAAATTCCTCTGAGGTGGCGCCTTCTGAGCCCACTGCTCTGACTTTCTGACATGTGTCAAACACCTTTTGAGGTGGCACCATTCCAGGACTCCACTTGGCTCCATTTTTATTTTTTATTTTATTTTTAATAAAGGTAGCCCACCATGAGGTGGCGCCACCTGAGGACTCCCTACAAAAGGTGAGTTTGAATTTCAAATTCCAAGAGAGCACCCTCTGAGGTGGCGCCTTCTGGGAGTTCCCTGCAGAGAGAATCAAGCAAACTTTTGAAAAATTCCAAATTCCCCCTGCTGAGGTGTCTCACCCACAAAATTTCCATTTTTTATTTTTCTCAAAAAATCAAAATAGCCTTTTGAGGTGGCGCCACCTGAGGGCTCCCTGCAGAAGACAAATTCGAATTTCAAACCCCTCAGATGACACCCCCTGAGATGGCGCCACATGGAGGGCTCAGATCCAGCCTGTTTGAATTTCAAAAAAATTTTCAGAAAATTTATAAAAACAAGGGTTCACGCCCAGCCTAAAGGAGATCATTTTTTTTTTAGCTCTGGTGAACTTGGAAAATCCGACCTAGCCTTCCTAGAATCAGATTTTGAACCTTGGAAATCGTGCCCCCTTTGGCTCATTGAAGAAGGTGGAGTAGAGCTCGTGCTGTGGCCAATCCGATTCCAACAGAGGTCGATTTTTGTGAACCATCTGAACCCCGGAGCGAAGAACGAAGGAAGCTCGTGATAGCTGCCCATTTCAAGAGCTCCTACGCTGCGTAACGAAACAAGGTGCACTTCTTTTCTCATTGATTGGATTCCATAATTCGAATCAGGAGTCGTTTGAAGAAAGAGCTTATCCGAGGGATAAATTGAGCTATTCTCATAAAACAACATACATAAAAATGTTTCATTATGCTTTTTTGATGATTTTTAACATGCATGTAGTTATCTAGATTTAATTTGCATTTTATTTCATTCATTTAGCATATTTCATGAATTAATTAGGATTAATTTAGCCTTTATTTCAATTCTGCTTATTTTCAGTAGGTCTCTGTTTTTGTCAGTCAGTCCACACGTCATTTCATGCATTTGTTTTTTATTAAAAATCCCAAAAAAATCACGGAATGTGCTCTTAGGTGTCCCTAAAATTTTGCCAAAAATTGGGAGCCATTTGAATTTGTTTACTGCGGTAAACATTCAAAATGGCAAGTCGGGTTTTGTTACCCGGGATACGTTTTGAAAATCATTTGCCGACTTGTAAAATCGAGATATCTCTCATGGGAGATCCGATTTTAGATCCGAAAGCTGTTCGGAACTCGGGAGAATGTCTAGTTTTTAATCTGATTTTCTCAGATTTTTCTGATTTTTTTTAATGTCTGACAAAAATCCGAGATGTCGGTACACGTGTCACAGCCTAATTTGGGCCTCTGAGATCTTGGATCGACTTAGGGCTATGGTTTCTCTTTGTGTGTTGCTCCAAATCCGAAACTATAAAAATTGAAAGTGGTTTCCGAGATGTCCTATGTTTGAATCTAAAAGCCTGTAATTTTTAGAACAGTGTTGACCCCTACTTCGGATTTTTCTTGTCAGCCCCTTGTTTTGCTACATTTGTCTGTTCTGTTAGTTTAGGCAGAAATAGTTATATTTTTATCTGTGTTTCTGTTGATCAAATGCCGAAGTCATAAACATGAAAGTTGTTCATGTAGATGTCGTGCATAACTCTGATTAATTTCATAAATTTCCATGGCCGTTTGGTAGTTCTTTAGCATTTTTCATCAGATTAGTATGATTTTTACCTCTGTCAGAACTAAATCTCTGTTATTGAACTCCCCATGGATCAAATCCCGAGGCTATAAAAACCAAAAATGTTCCATTTCGGGTCTTTTAGCAGTCTGCAAAATATCAGAAGTTTCCATGGTGTAAATATTGCATTATCATATTAGGCATTGCATTTGGTTCGGATCCATAGGCAAAATCCATCATTTTTAGGACTTTCCTTGAATTTTAGCATTTAAATCATATCATTTCGTGATTTTTAGCATTCTAGGCTGTTTATCAGAGTAAGTAGATGCTTCATACCGAATTTTGTGCAATTTGGAATCCATTTGAGATTCGGATCATCCATAATACCAAAACAGGGTCCTGCAGGACCCAGATCCAAGCGAAAAACAAGCGAAATTCGTTATTTTGGATAAATTGCAAAATGCCAAATTCTGATTTTACAGTCTTAATGTGTCTAGCAACATGTCATCATATCTCTTACTGCATTTCATCATCATTTGATTCAATTTGAACTTCAAAATCTCAATTTTACCAAGTTTTCCTTCAAAAAAACCTGATTTGAAAGGTATAACTTTATAATTAGGGGTATTTTGGTCATTTTGACCCCAATTCCGAATTTCAAACTGTTTTCCACTGAATTCCCTGCATTTACACCATATCAAAACATCAAGGAAGCATGAGAATAGGGTTTATATCCAATTAAATCCAATAATTTCATAATATTATTGGAAAATCTTGGAAAAACCCACATATTTGAGCTAACTTTATTTCAAGCTTGGCAGGGACATTCCAAAGAAGGAGCTGAAGTCTGCAAATTTCTTTTATTTCCTTTATTTAGTGATGTAATAATGTAAATTTTGGAATAAGAGATTTAATTTCCTGCTTAGACTAGGATGCATATCATATAGTTTGAATTTATGCAATATCCTGTTTCTATGATTCATGCATTTTATTTCAAAAGCACTATGGATGTTCACGAATGGCACGTGCACCAACTCTTAGGGAGTTGATGGACTCGG
Source organism: Nuphar pumila (assembly GCF_984573655.1). Lineage (NCBI taxonomy): Eukaryota > Viridiplantae > Streptophyta > Magnoliopsida > Nymphaeales > Nymphaeaceae > Nuphar > Nuphar pumila. The sequence goes on along the minus strand of NC_143258.1, from coordinate 29,095,508 downwards.
TGGGATCCATATTTACGGCCCTAGTCGGAATATGGACGAGACCCAGATCCATCATCTTTCTACTAGTCACATTGAGCCTACACTCTTAGGCTATCTTAAAATGCACATCATATTTCCAAAGTTTTCAAAATCATGTGCATCAAATCAACTAAATTCTGAACATATTCATGGCCACAGTCAGGATATGTGAAGGATTTATCTTGACTTAATGCATATTTTTCCAACAAATCTCTTAGAAAATCTTTTCAAAGTGCATTCATTCACTTATGTCATTTGCATAATAAAATCATTGATTTTCTCAAGATTTTCTCAAGAAAACTTCATTCTCAAGAAATCGATTTCTCAAGAAATTCTAAGGATTTTTCAAAATCGGTTTTCCAAAGACAAGTTTTTCCACAGTTTTCCCAGGAAAATGATATTTTCTTAAGATATTCAAAAGAGTTTTCCAATCTTTCTTCAAGATCCAAAATTGATTTCCAAGTATTTAAAAAGGTAAAATTCCCAGGATTTCGATTCCCCAAGTTTTGAATTTCCTTCTCCAATGAGTTTTCCTATAAATTTTCCATCATTTTCCTAAGAAAACTCTCAAAGTCCAAGTTTTCCTAAGAAGTGTTTCCCTTTTCAAAAAGGTTCATCTTTTCTCAAGAATCACTTCCATTTTCCCAAGATTTTCAACTATTTCTGAATTTTCCACATCTTTATAAGCTTTCTCATGTTTTCAAAAACCCCTTTTTTATTCGAGTTTCCTGAGAAATTGACCTTTTTCCTGAGAGATTCTTTCCAACTCCAAATGTTTTTCTAAGCATACATCATGTTTTCCAACTGGCATTTTCCAAAATCTCATAGCACATTCCTGAATTCTCTGTGCATTTAGGATAGAACATAACTTCGATAATTTAACTAAGTCAAGCATAGTTTTGGTCCTTGGTTCGATTACCCCTGTTAAAGGCGGCAGGAACGGTCGAACCTCGTACCGACAGGTCGAGCCCCATCCCATGGATTTTCCCGCAATTTTCAAAACGGAGGCGAGTATTTCAAAACAATTTCCAAAATCCGGTCAAGTTTGAAGCGCGAAAGCGTTTCTCTCTCTTTTTCTCTTCCGCAAGGAAGGGAAGACAGAGGAAAAATTTTGCGACGATAACAGACGGATTCTTCCAGAGAAAGTTCAGATCACCGCCAAGTTGAAGGCGACTGCGATGAGCCTCCCGACAAACCCTAAAGGATATTTAATTTTAGCTATCATCAAGAAATTTCCAACCAAAGAGCCAATAACCATCAATATAATCCCTGAGAGAAAAGAAGGATCAGAACATCTTTGAGATGAAGAAGTTTGTGACATACCCTTCAAAAAAAAAAGAGAGAGAGAAAAGTCAGGACATCTCCAAAATGAAGGATGATGTAATAAAATTCCCAAAAAACCCAAGAGAGCTTCAATTTTGCCAAGAAAAGAAAAGAAAAAGTGGACAGAAAGATCATCATGAGAAAAGAATCCTAGGATATGAGACTTCCAAATTTGCTAAAGAATCTTCTTTAATTTTGTGAAATTCTATTATCAATATTCTTTCACCAATTTCTTTCACAATATCAAGAATACTCTCTTTTTTGTTTATATCAAGAAAATTGATAGCTTCCTTGAAAGAAAGTCAATTGAAAGCAATTTGAATTCGGATCTTGATTCTACAGAGTTAAGCCCAGTCGGAGGTAATACTTCAGGTAGAAAAGAGGGAATATTTTTGAACCAATGTGCATCATGGCCAATTATTTTGAATCAACAACAATTTTCAACATTTTGACAATATTTTTTAGCTATCCTGGCGTGAAGCGAGAGCTTGAGGTTCTTCTTTGGCGCATCCTGACATCAGTTGTTATCCCTTTTAGGACTTGATAACGGAAGTTTTCAAGATTCCTTCTCTTCTGTTGGTATAATCTGAGCGCCTGGGCTCTCGGATTCGCACACTTCCCTGTGTCCCCACTGTCCCACCATAGATAGTCCAATTTTGGCTTGAGGTTAAGCCACCAATAATTTTCTCGCAAAAGGTCATCAATTTCAAAAGTTATTTAGTCTCATAAATGAGGCACCCAAAATCAAACCCCTTTTCAAGCTTTAGGGACCCCAATTTCATCCTTTTGCAAAACCCCTATCGGATTCATTGTGCGGAAATCCGAAGGTTCCATCATGGTTTCTTCCTTCGAGAATTCCATTTCATTTTCCGCCCAATCAGGATAAGGGTACAAACCTGAGCCTCATTTTGATGAGGTATTTCATTTCCCGGTCAGGTTAAGGGTTAAACCTGAGTTTCGTTTCTATGTAAAGTATTTCCCGTCCCATCCAGGTTAAGGGCAAAACCTGAATCTCACTTCTTTTTGAAGTAAAATTTTTCTTCTTCATTCTCCACTTCATATCTACCATTTTCATAAAGTTTAATTTCTTTATATTCAGTCAGATCTTTCTAACTGGGGCATTTTTATAGCCCAAATTTGGTGTGTTTTTCTTTGCCACTAAGCTCGTCTTCAAGCCGGCTTAGTAGCAAAGAAGGGCATCTGTAAACACCATAAATTTTCCCCATCCATTCTCAAATAACCCTACTCGTGCAGTGCCAACCCTGTTAGGTCAGTGTAGGAGTCAAACCCCGAGTCAGTTTCAGAAAATTACCATTTTACCCACTTTCATTAGGAAAATTACCATTTTACCCCTAGGTCATCCCGGACCCTAGTCAGTCGGAGTCAACAAAGCTCACTGGTCAGTTCAGAACATTTAGAATATCAGTCATTCCAAGCTCATCTGAGCTCACAGTGAGAAGACCGTTTTCATTTCTGACAATTCCTGCCAAAATGAGATCATTTCTTCAGAAATGAGGTCATTTCTTGTTCAAATCCAAGCCAATTGTCTCTGAGTCATTCATTCATAGTCAGTCATACTCCCCAGAGTCTAACTTGAATTCACCAGGAGTTCGAGTGCTCCCATTTCAGTTCAAAACTATTTCTAAGTGTCCAGGAGCCCATTTTAGTCCATTTCAGCTCTTTCAGCTGAAATTGAGCCGAGTTTAGTCAATTGAGCTAGTGTTCGAGCTTCGATTTTAGTTCATGTCAGTATTACTGACCTTTGTTCTAGCTCAAAGCCAGCTCAGATTCCTAATTCACTCCACTCCAGTGACCATTCCGTACCGTTTATCTAAAAATGGTAGCTTTTCTTGAAAAATTAGTCGGAAAGGTCAGTTGAGTCAGTGTCTGGTCAGTTCATTTGAGTTCTGAAACTCTAAAACCCAACTCAATCCAGTTCAATTCAGCTGAGACCCAAATTTCTAGTGTCACTCTAGCTCGGTAGGGCCTGAAAACCATTTCTTCAACCATTTTGCAAATTTTATCAATTTTAACACCTTTTGAACTGGTACAACTGCCAATCGGGGTTTAAAATCCAAAATTCTTCATTCAGGGTTAACATTTCGCATGTCATTTCATGTCATTTCTCATCATTTCATATCATTTCTCAGCATTTCATCACATTTCATTTCATTTTCGAAGTCCAGAACTCCAGTTTTATAAATTTCAATCCAGATTGAGTTTTAAAAGATTTCAGAAATCAATTTCAAACCCTGGGTTTCTAAAATTGACATTTTTACCCCTGGGAGTCTAAATTTGGAAATATTTTCTCAAGAAAAATAATTTGGATTTATTTTGAACTCAAAATTTTGAATTCCACACTGGATTTGCTTCACAACGAGGTATTGAACTTCAAAATCCGAGCTCGTTTCAAAAACTGCCAAAAATAGCTCGTTTCGTCTAAAAATAAATTTGGAAGTATTTTCTCGAGAAAAACAATCTGGATTTCTTTCAAAATTAAAATTTTAAATTCTACATTGGATTTGCTTCGCAACGAGGTATTGAACTTCAAAATCCGAGCTCGTTTCAAAAATTGCCAAAAATAGCTCGTTTCGTTTGAAAATTTTCTTAAAAGACTATTTTACCCCTTTAATCGTCAAAATGAATTTCAAAGGTGGAATTTGAACCCGCTCTGAGATGGCCCATCCATTTGCATGTTCTTGTTTTAATTTATAAGAAAAGAAACAAAATTTTTTATTTTTTCTTTATTTTTTTGGTGTTTGTTTTATTTATTTTATTTTATTTTATTTTATTCTTCCTAAGGTGGGACCCACAAGGGGTCGACCACCCTAGCCCACCTTCCAGCCCACTTCTTTTCTTCTTTTTCCTCTATTTTCTTTTTTTTTTTCTTTTTTATTCTTTTTTCTTTCTGTCTTTCTTTCTTCTTTCTTTCTTTCTTTCCTCCTTTCTTTGCTCTCCCTCCACTCACGTATGGTAGTCCAGCCCCAATTTTTCTTCCTCTTTTCCTCTCCTTTCTTCCCCTTTCCCTCTCCTTTCTTCCCCTTTCTTTCCTTTTCTTTCTCCTTTCTCTTTCCTTCTTCTTTTCCTTCTTCCCTTCCTTCCTTCCTTCTTTTTCCCCAGCCTCCAAGCCCATTCACGTAAACTGTTAGGGTTGCTTTTCATTAAACTATCAAGACCTAAGTTGAAGAGAATATTAAAGCTTATAAGTTTAGATAAAAAAAAAAAAGGGAACGGCTGCCCAAGAGAGCCATTCAACGCCTCTCTCTCTCTCTCCCTTGAACTCTCTCTTTCAGCTCCTCTTTGAAGCCCTTGTACCTTCAGCCTTCAACAAATTCCAGCAGCAGCCTTCACCACCTCTCCTTGCAGCAGCACACAACATCTTCACCTTGCTTCAGCCGGCAGCCATCACACAAGAGAAGTTTCAGCCGCCAGCCACCTCTCACTGCAGCAACACACAGCCGTCTCCAACGTCTTCTTCAACACCAACACAACCAACATCCCCAGCTCCAACTGCAGGCCTCCATCTTCAGTCATCTCCAGCAGCACCACCAACTGTAGCAGCAAACCTCTCTACCACAACCTAGCCCACCTTCAACCTTGCAGCAATCTCCAGATTTCACCATTGTAGTAGCACCATCTTCAGTAGCAACTCCTTCATAGCCGGATCAAGCGCAAGCACCTTCTCCAAGGTAAGATCTTTCCATTTTCGCTATATGATATATGGCTCTCTTCGTTTTTTTTATATATGCCATGCTTTCGCTATATAAGAAAATAGGATCCGTCCAATCAATGGACCGGATCCTCCCTTCTCATAGCAAAAAAAAAATGATTTGTATCTTCATATTTTCTTTTTTGATTATTTCACTTTAAGCATCATTTTCATGAAAATCATATGCCTTAGGTGTTTGGTTTAATTAGTTTTATTATATTTTCTTTTGGTCTTTTTAGCTTCATTAGTATTTACCTAGAAATCTATAGGTTTTGATTTTATGTCCAGTCCAACTATGATTTCATGTTCAAATCTCTGTTTATATTTTCTGAGTTTTTCGTGATAGATGTACTTATGAGTTTGGGATTTCGTGTAAAAATCCAGATTGATTTGATAAATACCATCCTACTTTAAAAATCAAATCCCAAACTGGGATTTTGCATTTCTGGAACTTCCAATATCTACTTTAGCAGAAAAGAACCTCCGGCACCACCCTCGTAAGAGATCCGGATCATCCTCCAAAAATCACAGTGGATTCATAATCAAGTCTACTAATGATCTAGAATTTTGAAATTTTTCCAAATAGTTTTGTTCTCTGTCAAAAATCGGATTTCCTAGACCCATGGGAAAATCTCGATTTTCCTTCGTCAGGGTGTAGACAAATTCTAATGCACCAACTCCGTTCAATCCGTAGCCTGTATGCAAAAACGTTCAACACAAAAGTTGTTCGTAACATATTTTTCTGTCATTTTCAAAAATGTGGGGATTTTTTATACTGTTTCAACATTTTTCCTTAATTTTTTTTTTCGGTCTGACAGATTCCAATATCCAGAAATTTCAGAGATTCGGGTCTCTGATAACAGTTTGCCTTTTTCCAAACCGTAACCCGAATTCCAATGATGTAAAAAGATCAAATTTTACCCTATTTGTCAGGGACATTCTTCCACAATTTCATCCTTTTTCCGATCTGTTTACTATTTTTCCCGTATTTGCTACCGAAACCTGTCTGTGTCCCCAAAATCCTAGAGTCGCCGGATTCCGATCCGACTTATCGGAGCTGTACAGCTCTGACCATAGGTCAAAACCAGAAATTGTAAAAGGAAAAAATCTTTGCCTAACTTTCTATTGTCACCTCATAAAATTTGGGAAATTTTTATGGAAGTTTGATATCCTAAATCCCCTTTAGAATCAACATTTTAGGCAAAATTTTGATTTCCTTAGGATTTTAACTATTTTCCATATTAAGAAAATACAAAAAAAATTAGATTTTTGAGCTTGATTATGTTTATAGGGTTATTTTAGGTGTTCATGCCAAATTTGGCTTAATTCCAAGTTCATTTGCTCCATGTGTTAGTTTATCTTTAAATTTAGAAGCGAAAAGCAGGCGAAAATCAGGTTAAATTTGATATTTTATGATATTTTCGTCATTTTAAGGTTTTATTCATGTAAATAAGCATGTCATATCATATTAGGGTTAGTTTCAATGTCATTTTTATTTCACATTTTCATTTTTGCAAAATTTATTTCAGAAAATCCTGGTTTCAAGGCCATAGTCTTGTTATCAAGGGTATTTTGGTCATTTTGACCTAAATTTCGAAATTTCAAATTCCAATTTCATAAAACTTTCATGCATATCATCATATTTCTTCTTATTATATTTTATTTATTTTATTGGATTTTCAAAATTCCAAAATTTATAAAATTTCTTTCAAAAAACCCTGATTTCAAGGTCATCAGGGGTATTTTGGTCATTTTGACCCCAATTTTGAATTTACAAATTTATTTTCGAAATTTATTCATTATTTATTATGTTTATTTCAAAGGGGGTATGAATTTGGGTTTATATCTGAATAATATCTTATAATTTCCCATATTTTCGGATAAGTTCAGAAAAACCTATATTTTTGTGCTAACTTTGTTTTCCAGTTTTGCAGGAACATTGAAGAAGAAGATTCAGTTGTTTTATTTCTTTATTTTATTCAATTCAATGTAAAAATCAATGTAATATTTGGAATAAGAGTTACATTTCTGCTTAGAATAGGACTGCATTGCATATAGTTTAATTTATGCAAATTCTGATATTTGAATGTATCATACATGCACATTTATTTCAAATTCACTATGGTTTACACGAATGACATGTGCACAAGCTCTTATGGATTTTATAAACTCGATGGGATTCGTATTTATGGCCATAATCAGAATACAAAGAAAACCAAGATTTGTGATCTTCGTATTGGCCATATTCAACCTACACTCTTAGGCTAACTTCAAAAATGCACTGCATTTCTCAACGTTTCAAAAGGATTTCTCAATTCCTCAATTGAAATTCCCTTTCAAATTCATATTAATTAATTCATATTATTCAAATTGCATTATTTTCAAGTTCATTTTCCAACTTCAATTTTAAAAAACAAATCAATTTTCTCAAGGATTTACCAAGTCTTTCTCAGGATTGAGATTTCTCAGAATTCTAAGTTTTCACATGAGACTTAAAAGTATTTCCCAAGTTCAAATCCAGATTTTCCTATGATTTAAAATTCTCAAATTTCAAAATCCCAAGTTTTCAGAAATCAATTTTCTCAAAGATCTGATTTTATTGAGAATCCATTTTCCATTTCAAAAAATCCTTTTCCAATGAATTTCCTGATTTTCTCAAGAATCTAAAATCCATTTCCTAAGAAAAGCTATTCAAATCTCAAATTGATTTTCCTAAAGTCCATGTTTTCCTGAGAATTCTTTTTCCAATGTAAATTTCTGATTTCCAATGAAATTCAATGGTTTTCCTAGGAATTCTAATTTCAAGCACTTTTCCAATCATTTTTCTAGCATATTTCAATTTTCCAAAGCAAACATCATGTTTCTCAAACTTGCATTATTTTTAAAATTTCATAGCACAAGCCTAATTCTTTGTGTATTCTAGGAAAAATAGAGCATAATTTAGATATTTGAGTTGAGTTAAAACACATAATAGATCCTTGGTTCAATTACCCCTGGTAAAGGCACCAGGAACACTTGAACCTCGTACCGACAGGCGGATCCCATTCCACAGAATTTTCCCTCAAATTTTCAAAACGGAGGCGAGTTAATTTTCAAAACCATTTTCAAAACTTTGGTCGAGTTTGACTCGCGAAATTCGTTTCTCTCTCGCAAGGTAGGGAAAAAAATTCTGCGATGATAACACCATGGCCATGAAACCAGCTGGTCACGTTGACCAGCTGGGTTAGTGGCAGCCTTGTAAAGAGACTTTAATAGATCTAAAAGGGAGGGCCACGATTGGCCCTACCCAAATCAAATAAAAAAGAGTTTTAAATTTTAATAATAATGTCATGTCATAAAAGAAGCTAAAAGGGAGTGATGCATGGCTTAGAGGAGGTTGACCTTCCCTCTTGGGAAGTGCGTGAGACCTTGGGAGCTTCAGCCTTGGGATTCAAGAGATCCCAAGGGCTCTTCCCAAGAGGGAAGAACCATCATTACTTTATACTAAACCCTATTGGATGCATGGGGCGGCAGCCCCATGGCATTCCTGTAATTCTAAAAAGGTAAATTCAAATCTCATAAAATGTATCGTGGAGCTGGGCGGCGGTGGAAAACCGTGATCCACCCCAGCCCCACATCTTGGAGGGTGATTCTCCACCCTCCATCTCTCACCCAACCACCTTTAAACCCCTTTGAAAAATCGATCCCCCCATTAGAGGGGCGATTTTTCTAAAACCTTTCTCTCACTCTCCCTCTCATTCTCTCTCCCACACTCTCCTCTCTCACTTCCTCTTCCTCTCAGCCATGGGAGTGACTCACCATTGACGTTGAAGAGCAGCCACTTACCTTCTTCCTTCATGCACCAAGGTGAAGATTCGACTCGTTGTATATATGGTTTCGGTACTTCATGAAACCGAGGAGCGCATGCATTTATGCATGCATGCTCCATCGGTGGATTAGCTTGTAGAAGCTTGTTTTATTTTCATTGGTTCACCATGGCTTACATTAGTTAGATTGCTGCATTCATGAGCATTTTGTTTTCAGTTTTCCATTCTTCTAATAGCATATCTCTTCTTGTTGTTTTCCTTTCCTTTTTTCGTTTCTGAAGTTTCATTTTTGTGCTGCTCTACCTCTCTTGTTGCTAAACATGATAGGCTACTGGGGTGCATTGGACCGAGCTCAGCTCGTCCAGCATACACCCAGCCCCTTCGGCACACACCTGAAGTGCATGCAAGCAACGGCTGGTGCGCTGCAGCCGCCACCTCTTTTTTTTGAGCTAGTTTTGGTCCAGCATAGTCTCAACGTGTTTGGGACTCGCCCAACTATGCTCTTGGCTTGGGTCACGGCGTGACCAGGCCCCATTAGAAGGGGGAGAATGTTGAGAAAATATATTTTGATGACACACAATATGATACACTGTCATATTTGATTTAATATGATATGATAATATGTCTTCTTGAAAAATGTTATATTATGACTGGATATGCTTTGCCATGTATCTAACGAGTATTTGATGCAAGGATATCTCACCCAAAAGGATGGAGACCTCCTATTCAATTACAACCGTGGTCCAATCATACTTCTTGAAGAAAAAGTTTGATGAGCCATGCATTCTTAAAGATCATCTAAAGAGATCGGCTTCTTCAAGATGGAGACTTTTTTCTTCTTTATAGTCATATGTAACAGAACCTTCAGAAGCATGCATATTGCACATTACATACTTTATCATAAAAGTCACTCATTCCCAAAAGCTATATTTCATAAAAGTATATGATAGTTTCAAAAAGCACCTTTTTGAAAACCAATAATTGTACCTTCTTACAAACCTTTATGGAAAAGGTATTTTGACATGATATATTAGCTCATGATTTCAAAAAGCAATAATTGTACCTTCTATCATGTATAAGACAACTTGAAAAGAAATAAAAAGAAATGATTTCAAGTGTGTGAGAAAAAGACAAAACATAGAAATTGGCTAGACAAAGAAAAACAAATATAATATATTTAGAAAAGACTTTAGTTACCTTTTTACAACTCAAGAATGTCGACTTACTTAAAGTCATCATTCTCTGTGTAAAACATTAAATACCTCCTCTAAAAATCTTTTTAGAAATAACTATTTTAATCCCACTCAAGAATGTTGACTTGCTTAAAGTCTTCATTCTCTCTGTAGACATTAAATAGCACATCATAAAGCAATTCTTGATATGACTATTTACAAATAAAGATCTCAAAGCATTTATTGTACTTACACTCATTTAAGTAAAGACGTGACAATTTCTAAATAAAATACTTAATTACTACAAATCATTAATTAGAATAAAGACAAAACTACATGATGTCTTACACATCCAACGTTCAATGTACTATTATAAGAAAAAGACTTTTTACATAAAATATATCATACCTAAAATATTACAATGACTAGTGTACCCCAAATACTACTGTTATGGAAAAAAGACTTTTTCGAAAATCCATAAAGATGTTTTTTGAAATGACTTGACATCTCACATCCCAAAAAGACTATCATTTCAAAAAGGCAACGACTATTTTTCTAAGGCTATATAAACACAATCAAATAACTTATTCACTAAGGACATGTGAGCTTACAACAAGAAAAATTTCTATTCGATATTTGAAAGAGAGCCTTGAAAAAGAAAGAGAAAAAGTCACGAATAGCTCTTTGACAAAGAGTATCTTCTAAGTCAAAAGAACATAACATTCTAAGAATCCTTCATTCGTGCATTCATATCATTCTGAAGGTTCTATAGGAAGTATTGTAAACTTTCTGTTATTCACTGTATTTCTTCTTTGTTGAAAGAAGTAGACCTCTGTGAAAGAGGGTGTTTCCCTTCTCTGTTAAGAGAAGAAGATCTCTAAGGAAGAGGGTGTTGTACTATTTATCCGGTAACTCGGATGTTATAGTGAAAAGCTCAAGTGGTTTGCTTGGGGACTGGATGTAGGTCAGGGTTTTGACCGAATCAGTATAAATTCTGTGATTTATGTGTTGTGCCTTATTGCATTCTATTTTTAATTTATCGATCTATTTAGAATTTCACTATTCACCCCCCCTCTAGTGGAATTTCATTTGGTATCAAAGCAGGTTTGCTGGTTTCGACATAACAAGTCTTCCAGCACAAATGGCATCTACCTCTTATGCTCTTGATATTGAAGGTCAACACGCATCTCATCCTCCTTTTTTTAACGGCTCCAACTATGGATACTGAAAATGCAGAATAGCTATATTTCTCAAGTCCATAGATTTTGCTGTATGGAAAATTGTTGAGCATCCATACACATCTCCATCCGTAGACTGTAGCTTATGGTCTGATGAAGAAAAGAAAATGGCAAATCTAAATGCAAAGGCTATGAATGCCTTATATTGTGCCATTGATCAGAATGAATTCAACAGAATATCCATTTGTGAATCTGCTTATGATATTTGGCATTCTTTAGAGGTTATTCATGAAGGAACCAACAAAGTAAAAGAAGCCAAAATCTGATCTCTGGTTCGAAAATATGAGCTGTTTAAGATGAACAAAGATGAACCCATCAGAGAGATGTTTACTAGATTCACCAACATCACCAACGACCTGAAATCTCCGTGAGAAACCTATTCTCAGACAGATAAGGTGAAGAAAATCTTGAGATCTCTCACAACTGATTGGGAGAAAAAGACTACAGCTATTGAAGAAGCTCAAGATTTATCCAAGCTTACCCTGAATAACTTAATAGGCAATCTTATGGCCTATGAAGTCCATATGAAGGAAAGAAGGGAAGATGAACAACCTACAAAGAAAACTCTAGCCTTCCCAGCTCTTTCTAAGAATGAAAACTCAGAAAAAGAATCTGAAATTGCGCTACTCACCAGAAAATTCCAGCGCTTCATAAGAAAGAACCGACTTCCAAATAAGCACAAGGAAAGAAAAGACTCTAAGGAAGATTCCATGTGCTATCAGTGTAATAAGCCAGGTCACTTGAGACGTGATTGTCCTCTTCTCAAAAGAAAATCCAAAACTGAGGAACCAAAGAAGAGGTTCTTCAAGAAAAAGGCTCTGCATGCTCAATGGGATGATTCAGAACCATCCACAAGTGAAGAGTCAAGTGATGATGAAACTGAAACCGCCAACATGTGCTTCATGGCAGAAAGCTCTGTAAGTGAATCCCTTGACTTCTCCTTTGAAGAACTTTAAAATGCTTTTTAGGAACTTTTTAAAGAATCAAGAAAAATGATTCTAAAAAATAAACATTTAAAATTTGAGAATCTAGAGCTTATGTTGAAAAATGAAAAACTCAGTATTGAAAATTCTGAGTTACAAAAGAAAAATTTTCTGATTACTTCTGAAATCTCTTCTACTAGCTTCAAGACTAAAAATCTTCAAGTAGAAATTTCAGAATTAAAAAGTAAAACTGAGAACCTTATGAAAACGATTTTCAAGTTTACTAAAGGAAAAGAGAACCTGGATAAACTCCTATCCTCTCAAAAAGTCTCTTTCTACAAGAATGGTATTGGCTACTCTCATTTTAACAAACCTTTTTGTATGAATCAAAATACCACTTTTGTCAAAGGTTCTTCTGAACCTAAAAAGGAGTATTATTTTAATTCCTTGTACTCCTCTAAAGTTATAGACAAACCCAAATCAAAATGGATATGGGTTCCTAAGTCTAACAAAAAGGGACCCGATTGGGTACCACAAAGGATTTTTACTTGATATTTTGCAGGCTCCAAAGAAGAAGAACAGATGGATACTAGACAGTGGATGTTCAAAACACATGACAGGACATCCAGATCTTTTTGCTGTTCTTCATCATAAAGAAGGAGGAACTGTCACCTTTGAAGATAACAACAAAGGTTTGATAATTGGTATTGGTAATATTGGCAATATTGATAAACCTCTTATCAAAGATGTTCTCCTTGTTAAAGGCTTAAAACATAACCTTCTAAGTATAAGTCAAATGTGTGACACAAGTTATAATGTTAGCTTTAAACATGATGCATGTCTTATAGCAGACACCAACGAAAACATCATTTTAAAAGTTATAAGAAATAATATATATGAATTATACCTAGAAAACATTACTGAACATTGCCTTATAGCTAATAATGACACTCAACATTTATGGCACATGAGAATGGGTCATGTCAACTCCAAATACATGTCTAAATTAGCTAAAAACAAGTTAGTAGGTGGGTTACCTAAAATATCTTTTAAAAAGGACTATTTTTGTGATGCATGTCATCTAGAAAAATTGTCAAAATCATCTTTCAAATCAAAAAATATTGTTTCAAGTAAAAGACCTTTAGAGCTTCTCCACTTGGATCTTTTTGGTCCTTCTAGAGTAGCTAGGGTTAATCATAATAAATATGCTTTTGTCATTGTAGATGATTACTCAAGATTTACTTGGGTTATATTTTTGTAAAACAAAAGTGATACGTTTTGTGAATTTGAAATTTTATGTAAAAAGTTACAAAATGAAAAATCTTGTTCTATTATAAAAATCCGTAGTGACCATGGAGGAGAATTTGATAATGAACTTTTTATAAATTTTTGTAACTTGCATGGTATTTCTCATAACTTTGCCTTTCCTAGAGCTGCACCTCAAAATGGTGTAGTAGAAAGAAAGAATAGAACCCTTCAGGAATCTGCTAGAACTATGCTCCAACATAATAATCTTGCTAAATATTTTTGGGCAGAAGCTGTTAATACTGCATGCTATATAACAAATAGAGTTCTTATTAGGCCCTTATTAAATAAAACTTCTTATGAATTATTCTATGACAGAACTCCAAGAATAGACTACTTTAAAGTCTTTGGGTGTAAATGTTTTATCCTTAACACAAAAGATAGCCCTGATAAATTTGATCCTAAATATGTTGAAGGCATATTCTTAGGATATTCAAGTCATAGTAAAGCATACCGAGTTTTCAATAAGAGTTCAAATACTATTGAAGAATCTATGCATGTCAGTTTTTGTGAATCTATTGATCAATCTGTTCATAAGACTAACGATGATGATATTGAAAGTACAAATTTATTCTTAGATAACACAACTAAAACTAATGAAGATGATCATCAAAGAACATTTGCCGAAATCAGAGATCATCCTCAAAAGCATATTTTGGGGGACCTGACCAAGGGGGTTCAAACTAGAGCTCAGCTAGAACGGATTGCAAACATGACATTCATTTCTCAACTTGAACCAAAGAAGATTGATGAAGCCATCATCGATGAGTTCTGGATGCTAGCCATGACTGAAGAACTGAATCAATTTCAAAGAAATGATGTTTGGGATCTTGTACCAAGACGAAAGGATCATCAGATCATTGGGACAAGATGGATCTTCAGAAACAAGCTAGATGAATCAGGTAATGTTATAAGAAACAAGTCAAGACTAGTAGCTCAAGGATACAACCAAAAGGAAGGTATTGACTTTGATGAAACATTTGCTCCTGTTGCTAGACTTGAATCTATTAGAATGTTTTTAGCATATGCAAGCTATATGGATTTCAAACTATATCAAATCGATGTTAAAAGTGCTTTTCTAAATGGTTTTATAAATGAAGAAGTTTATGTAAAACAACCTCCAGGCTTTGAAAATGAATAATATCCAGATCATGTTTTCAAACTAAAACGTGCCTTATATGGATTAAAATAAGCACCTCGTGCTTGGTATGACAGACTCAAAACCTTTTTATTAAAAACTGCTTGAAAATACACGTTCTATGAATGCAATGTATACATGACAAAACATGAAACTCATGAATGAAACAAAAAGAACATGAAAAACTCATGAAAAAGTAAAAACAAAATAAAATCTATAAATTCTAAGCAAATCTAATAATATACAAGATATGGGTTGCCTCCCATAAAGCGCTAAGTTTTACGTCCCCAGCCAGACGGATCCCTGGAAAAATCCTTCATAGTCCATGAGATCAATGGACATGAAGTCAGACTCAATCGGGCTCTCTATGAAAAATAGTGTCATCTGTGACACTGCGCACTATGTTCCCGTCCTGACTATCTATCAATGGCTCGAAATGCCCAATCCAATTCAACTCACCTATCTGATTTTCAAGTAATTCTAGGTGATCCTCATCTAGTGAATCCTTATCCTCCTCATGAGGTGGATCACTCAATAACCAAGCATATTCTGTTTATACGAGGTCTTGAATGACATCAACCTCAAAAGAAGCCTCCTCAACAGCAGGCCCCATAGCAGCACGAATAATGTTTAGCCGCATCTTCCTATTTCCGAATGACACATCCATCGCACCCGTGCGACAATTAATGCATGCGTTGGCGGTAGCTAGGAAGGGGCGACCGAGAATAATAGGAGTCTGCTGTGGGCTATCAACTCCCTCCATATCTAATATCACGAAGTCGACAGGGAAATAACAATCCTCCACCTTGACTAAAACATCTTCAAGTATTCCTCTAGGGACCTTGATAGATCTATCTGCAAGTTGAAGAGTCATAGGTGTAGGTTTCATCTCTTTTAATCCAAATTGGTCATAAAAGAAACCCGGCAAGATGTTAACACTTGCCCCAAGGTCAAGCAATGCACGCCCAACAATGATGTTTCCTATGACACATGAGATGATAGGAGTCCCTGGGTCCTTAAGCTTAGGTGGGGTTTGATGTTGCAATACTGCGCTCACCTGCCCAGTTAAATAAATCTTTTTCTGCACATGGGACATCGACTTCCTTTTCTGCGTACAAAGTTCTTTGAGGAACTTTGCATATGCAGGGACCTGTTGAATAGCATCTAGTAAGGGGAGGTTTATCTAAACGTGCTTGAATATCTCAAGCATCTCTTGCATGTTCACTTCGGACTTACCTAATGCTCTTGGCCTTTCTAACGCCTCAGGAAAGGGGGCTTTGGGAATGTAGGATGGTGAAGGCTCAGATGGAAGAACCTTCTCGCTTTCCTGAGGTAAAATATTAGGGACAGACTGCTTCTCGCTTATGTTCTCTCTTTCTTCTGCAGTCTCCCTCGCTTGGTACTGCTTCCCACTCCTAAGGGTTACTACTTGAGCTTGCTCTTTATGTGCATCAGTCATATGCAAGCTACGCATGAGTTCCTTTCCCTTAGGGTTAACAATAGGCTGGCTAGGCAGTGTCCCCTCACTTCGCCTGCTAAGCGCCTCGGCAAGCTGCCCCATTTGAGTCTCTAATTTTGCAATAGACTGATTATGCGAGCTCAAATTCGCTTTAATATCAGAAAATGCTTGTAGCATCTTGTCCTCGAAGGACTGACTATGCAAAGGCTCATGAGACTGGGGATGAGTATAAACAGGTTGGGCTGGGGGATAACTGGATCTCTGAAATCCAGGCGCATAACTGCCTTGACTGGGTTGACTCTGGGAAGGGTTAGGGGGTTGGATCTGTGAGTTGCGCCATGAAAAATTGGGATGGTTTCGCCAGCCCGAGTTATAAGTATTGGAAAATGGATTGGGTGTGGGCCTAGCGAAGTTTTGAGCCATCTGAGCTTGCTCTTGGACAAACTCAGAATACTGTGGCGCAACTGAGCACTGAAAAATATGGTGTGCAGGACTCGCACACAACGCGCACACCTGCATGGCAGGAGAGGGACCCAACAAAAACTGATCTAATTTCTGGGATAGTTGGTCTACCTTGTTGCTTAACTCAAGGTTTATCCCTATTTCAAAAATGCCTGCCTTCTTAGTACTATCCTGTGTAGGTGCAGCCCTATCGAACCGTGAGGTTGTCGCATGGTGCATCGAATTCTCGCTCAATGTCTCAAAAAGCGACCACGCTTCATCCGCACTTTTTAGCATAAAAGTGCCCCCACATGATGAATCCACTATTTGACTGTCCTTCTCGGTCAGGACATCGTAAAAATACTGCACCAGTTGCCAACGAGGCACCTGGTGGTGGGGACACTTGTGGAGAAGATCTTTCATCCTCTCCCAAGTCTCGTAGAATTGTTCTCCCTCAATCTGCGAGAAACTGATTATGGCTTTACGAAACTGATTCGTCTTACCAATTGGGAAGTACTTTTTAAGAAATTGGCGCTGCATTCCTTCCCAAGTGGTAATTTGAACCGTATCGAGAGCCTTTAGCCAATGTTTAGCTTTATCTTTGAGAGAGAACGGAAACAACGTCAACCTCAATGCGTCATCTCCAAAGTTGTTGATCCGCACTGTCGAGCAGATCTCCAGAAAATCATCAATATGACTATATGGGTCTTCATTGCTTAGGCCATGAAATAATGGTAACATTTGAATGATACTGGCCTTTATTTCAAATTGATTGGCTCCTACATTAGGTCTCGTGATGCAGGAGGCGGGAGTGTATATGGTGGGCATGAAGTACTCCTTAAGGGTACGGAACAATGACCGATTTTCGGCCATGGTGATAGGATGAGGAGTTCTCCTAACAAGAAACTCGGGACTCAATTAGCTCGGGTCGAGTGATCGTTGCTTGTGCATACACCTTGAAGTAGACCGATGTAGCACCCGTCCTAATTTTTGGGTTTTCTACCTAACTAATGCGCTAGCGGCCAAACCACGCAAACCACAAAGCGAGTAAACTAAAAACAACAAAAACTAAACAAACACCACGCAGTTACACATAGCAGAGATTATGCATAAAAAATATCAAATCTATGTGTACGGTACCAATCGTACAAAGTCACCTCTAAGGGGATCCTAGTAGGTGGGCTGTGCAGAAAAGTAAGCTCGTCTCTAAGATATGTACATACGTGGTTCTAAACCTAAATGCAAGCAAACACTAGGCAATAAAGCGAATACTAATATTACGCCGTTCCCCGGCAACGGCGCCAAAAATTTGATGTCTTCTTTTAAATCGTTGTAATTTTGAAAAGATTTTTATATGAAAAACATATGAAAACCAGACATCAAATAATAAAAACCGGTTCTCACTAGTGGATGAGACCGAGTCGAACTCAGGGAACGGGAATATTTCGTATTTCAACACACAATTATAAACTAATCTTTATTGCCGAATTATTTGAAATGTAAAATGTTCAAGAAAAGTAAAAACAACTAACTATTACAACAAATGAATACCCTTCGTAGAGGGCGTAAAGTGCAATATATACAAACCCAATTAAAATCCTAATTCTAAAGTAAAAAGTAAAAAGAAGCTCTACTCTTCGCTTTCTCGTGTCATGTAATCGCTTCAATTCCACTCCTTCGTTATCCTGCACAAATCCAATGAACACGAGCAGTACCAGAGATAGAAATAGAAACCTATATTGAACTAGCTAATTCTTAAAAACACTGAAGGATATTAACAAAAGAATCCAATGCCAATTAAAACTACATTAACTAACACAATTAACTAAATTTCAATTCACTAACACTCAACTATATAAAATCTAATTATTTCAATTAACTAATAATGAAGACAATTAATCACTAACATTTCAGTAACAAACTATGAACATACACTATTGAAAAACACAATATTAACAAACATTGAAAGCAGTAAAATCAAGAATTGTAAAAATCAAGAAATGACTAATGAAGAATAAGAAATTCAGGTATTTGAAAACAATAAGAAAAACATGTAAAACAAACTGAAAAATTACACAGAATGGCAAAGGAAAACTAATTTGTAAAGAATATTGAATGAGGCAAAACAGGAAGAATTTTTGATAAAAAAAAACAGGAAATTGGAAATTGCATAATACCTAAGAATCCAATAGTGAATCACTCACTAAGATCTTGCTCTCAAACCTGATCCAGAACTTCTGAGATCAGTTTATCCATATTCACCGGAGAAGTCAGTATATATCAAGCACTTAATCCGAAAACGCAATACATCGTAATCAATTAAGCTGGAAACTTAGGCAATTTGTTAAAATATTGATCAATGCTTATACAGGCCGTGTTTCTATTGCCAAAAGTTAAGTAATCCTATTCCACTGTGAACCAGATCTTCACTGTTAAAGAAAAAAATTTTCCGGTGAAGCAGAGTGAATTCCGATCAGTTATCCACTTCAAATCCAAATGAAAATCTGTTTTTAGAATCACAAATCAACTGATCCAGATGATCCAGAACACATCGAAATTCAATTGATCCGGATGAAAATCTGTATCCAAAGACAAGATTAAAATTCCATTCAATGATTTATCAAATATTTTGAAGAACTGTATTGGATTCCGGCGACAGATTTTTTTTTTTGAATCAAACATAGGAAATATGAAATTCAAAATGTAAACTAAACGTTAAAAATCAATATGCATCTAACTAAAACATCAATTACAAAGTTAATCAGCAAATTAAAACATCAATCACAGAATTAATCAGCAGAAAAAAATTCAGAACATCAGTGATCGATTTATTTTTTTTCGTTTTATTTCTATTTTTTTCTCTTTTCAGACAAACACTATATAATCGGACAAGTTGAAAGAAGAAGAAGAAGTAATCAGAAGAAGAAGAAGAAGAAGAAGAAGAAGAAACAGATCGGATGAAGAAGAAGAAGAAGAAGAAGAAGAAGAAGAAAAAGAATTTGGAAGAAGAAGATGAAGAAGAAGAAGAAGAAGAAGAAGAAGCTGAAGAACTTACCTTAGCCGGAAGGATTAGGGGAAGAAGTGGCGACCTCCACCGTGCTGTCACCGGACAGAAGACTCCACCACCGCCGGCTGCTGGAATTTCATTAGAGGAAAAGGGAGAAGGGGAAGGTAGGGAAGGGGATTAGCCACCGGCGATGGTGGAAGAAGGTGAGAAGAGAGGGAAGAGAGGGGAAATAAGGAGGCTTCAGCCGTATGGGGGAGGTGCCTAATTTTTTGTTTTTCTGGGGTTTTAAAAACAAGCAAACCGGTTTGAACCGGTTTGCTGTTTGTTTATTTTGAAATGCAAACCGGTTAAACCGGTTTGTGATGTATTTTTTTCAGTTTTTTTCAAGAAATCAAACCGTGTAAAACGGTTTGTTATTTTATATTTTTTTTTCAGTTTTTAAAATTCAAAAACTATGTAAACCAATTTATTATAAAGTTTTCAAAAATTAAAATCAAAACTTATTTATAAAGAAACTCAAAAACTATTCTAACTATTTATTTTTATTTAATGTTTTTTTTCTAAAAAACAAACATTTAAAATGATTTTATTAACAATATAAAACTATTTTTTCTAATTTTTTATTTTATTTTTATTTTTAATAAAAACTAAAACTAAACTACTACTATGACTATACAAAAACTAAAATATGCATAAAAATGTAAAATAAAACTATTTTTCGTGCATTTTCTATTTTTAAATCATTTTAGCACATTTACTCGAAAACTAACATAAAATTGGGTTTTTAAAACATTATTTTATAAAATCATGCATATTTTCATGTTAATTAACCCTGAATTATATGCATGATCAAATACCCCCATGCTTATGTTTTGCTAGTCCTCGAGCAAACTAGAAAAATGCAAGAAATCAAACTATCACCTAACTCACTTTCGTAGGAATCACGGTTGCATTTAGCTTATGCAACAAGCCCTTTCAACCCCTGGGTTACCCCAGTGGACGAGTAAGGTCTCGTGAGGGTTTGCAGTGATGCTACCCACAAACATCTCTGTCATGTATGCATAATATTGCACATCCTCACAAGTAGTAGATAATCAAAGACTTTATTTTCACAAATATTTCCTATTATTTCAAAATCGAAATATAATTAGTCTTTTATGCACCACCACAGAAAAAGAATTTCTTTCACTTTTCTAAATATCACAATTATTTATGTTTTATTCTTAGAAAATCCAATAAAAACATATTATTATTTACTTATCCTCACTCATATGTTTTCTGCACAGGTTTTCTCAATCACACTTCTAAGCACTGAACTTTTCTCTCTTTTTCAGCTCTTTTCTCGATTTTTTCATTTTTTTACGCTTTTTCTTTTTGCGCATTTATTCTTCTCTTATAGCTTGCGTGTGGTCTACTTTTATGCCTTGTGTAATGTCAATATCTTCTATACTTATTCAATACATACCAAAAGATATCAACTAAGACATAAAAGTGACTTCCTTCATTCACCTTTATAACATGAGAGTCAAACATTTCAACTTGTATCTGTTCTCAGTTACTTAGGATCACGAAGTTTTCCACTCTCCTTTTCGAAAATGGAATTAAAAGTTTCAACTTACATCTAAGTTCCATCTACTAAGGATTGTGGAATTATCCAAACAACCTAACGCATGCTTATTTTTTCTCTTTTGAGCTCATTTTTTATGCTTTTGTTCATTTGCTTAGTTTTTCAAAAATAGAACTGTGCATATTCATATTTATGATTCAAAATAAATTCTAACATGTATCTATCATCATTTCTTCGAAATCCGCATAAACAACCATAATTTTTAGATCTATGTCAGAAAAAAAAATTTTCATGAGGCTTAAAAAAATCCTCTAAAAACATCAGATTTGAAATAACATTCATATAAGTTAAAACTCTTTCTTTAAAAATCTACTTTTCATGAGAGATGTGTAAACATGTGCAAGAACTTAAACAGAAATATCAAAGTGTGCACTCTACACCCTCCCCCATGCTTGAATGACACTGTCCCAGTGGCACTCCCCCATGCTTATATGAAACTATGTGAATGCACATGAGAGAAATAAATGAGGGAAAAGAGTAGAATGACCAGACATGAATTAAAAATACACGTTCTATGAATGCAATGTATACATGAAAAAACATGAAACTCATGAATGAAACAAAAAGAACATGAAAAACTCATGAAAAAGTAAAAACAAAATAAAATCTATAAATTCTAAGCAAATCTAATAATATACAAGATATGAGTTGCCTCCCATAAAGCGCTAAGTTTTACGTCCCCAGCCAGACGGATCCCTGGAAAAATCTTTCATCGTCCATGAGATCAATGGACATGAAGTCAGACTCAATCGGGCTCTCTATGAAAAATAGTGTCATCTGTGACACTGCGCACTATGTTCCCGTCCTGACTATCTATCAATGGCTCGAAATGCCCAATCCAATTCAACTCACCTATCTGATTTTCAAGTAATTCTAGGTGATCCTCATCTAGTGAATCCTTATCCTCCTCATGAGGTGGATCACTCAATAACCAAGCATATTCTGTTTATACGAGGTCTTGAATGACATCAACCTCAAAAGAAGCCTCCTCAACAGCAGGCCCCATATCAGCACGAAAAATGTTTAGCCGCATCTTCCTATTTTCGAATGACACATCCATCGCACCCGTGCGACAATTAATGCATGCGTTGGCGGTAGCTAGGAAGGGGCGACCGAGAATAATAGGAGTCTGCTGTGGGCTATCAACTCCCTCCATATCTAATATCACGAAGTCGACAGGGAAATAACAATCCTCCACCTTGACTAAAACATCTTCAAGTATTCCTCTAGGGACCTTGATAGATCTATCTGCAAGTTGAAGAGTCATAGGTGTAGGTTTCATCTCTTTTAATCCAAATTGGTCATAAAAGAAACCCGGCAAGATGTTAACACTTGCCCCAAGGTCAAGCAATGCACGCCCAACAATGATGTTTCCTATGACACATGAGATGATAGGAGTCCCTGGGTCCTTAAGCTTAGGTGGGGTTTGATGTTGCAATACTGCGCTCACCTGCCCAGTTAAATAAATCTTTTTCTGCACATGGGACATCGACTTCCTTTTCTGCGTACAAAGTTCTTTGAGGAACTTTGCATATGCAGGGACCTGTTGAATAGCATCTAGTAAGGGGAGGTTTATCTAAACGTGCTTGAATATCTCAAGCATCTCTTGCATGTTCACTTCGGACTTACCTAATGCTCTTGGCCTTTCTAACGCCTCAGGAAAGGGGGCTTTGGGAATGTAGGATGGTGAAGGCTCAGATGGAAGAACCTTCTCGCTTTCCTGAGGTAAAATATTAGGGACAGACTGCTTCTCGCTTATGTTCTCTCTTTCTTCTGCAGTCTCCCTCGCTTGGTACTGCTTCCCACTCCTAAGGGTTACTACTTGAGCTTGCTCTTTATGTGCATCAGTCATATGCAAGCTACGCATGAGTTCCTTTCCCTTAGGGTTAACAATAGGCTGGCTAGGCAGTGTCCCCTCACTTCGCCTGCTAAGCGCCTCGGCAAGCTGCCCCATTTGAGTCTCTAATTTTGCAATAGACTGATTATGCGAGCTCAAATTCGCTTTAATATCAGAAAATGCTTGTAGCATCTTGTCCTCGAAGGACTGACTATGCAAAGGCTCATGAGACTGGGGATGAGTATATACAGGTTGGGCTGGAGGATAACTGGATCTCTGAAATCCAGGCGCATAACCGCCTTGACTGGGTTGACTCTGGGAAGGGTTAGGGGGTTGGATCTGTGAGTTGCGCCATGAAAAATTGGGATGGTTTCGCCAGCCCGAGTTATAAGTGTTGGAAAATGGATTGGGTGCGGGCCTAGCGAAGTTTTGAGCCATCTGAGCTTGCTCTTGGACAAACTCAGGATACTGTGGCGCAACTGGGCACTGAAAAATATGGTGTGCAGGACTCGCACACAACGCGCACACCTGCATGGCCGGAGAGGGACCCAACAAAAACTGATCTAATTTCTGGGACAGTTGGTCTACCTTGTTGCTTAACTCAAGGTTTATCCCTATTTCAAAAATACCTGCCTTCTTAGTACTATCCTGTGCAGGTGCAGCCCTATCGAACCGTGAGGTTGTCGCATGGTGCATCGAATTCTCGCTCAATGTCTCAAAAAGCGACCACGCTTCATCCGCACTTTTTAGCATAAAAGTGCCCCCACATGATGAATCCACTATTTGCCTGTCCTTCTCTGTCAGGCCATCGTAAAAATACTGCACCTATTGCCAACGAGGCACCTGGTGGTGGAGACACTTGCGGAGAAGATCTTTCATCCTCTCCCAAGTCTCGTAGAATTGTTCTCCCTTAATCTGCGAGAAACTGATTATGGCTTTACGAAACTGATTCGTCTTACCAATTGGGAAGTACTTTTTAAGAAATTGGCGCTGCATTCCTTCCCAAGTGGTAATTTGAACCGTATCGAGAGCCTTTAGCCAATGTTTAGCTTTATCTTTGAGAGAGAACGGAAACAACGTCAACCTCAATGCGTCATCTCCAAAGTTGTTGATCCGCACTGTCGAGCAGATCTCCAGAAAATCATCAATATGACTATATGGGTCTTCATTGCTTAGGCCATGAAATAATGGTAACATTTGAATGATACTGGCCTTTATTTCAAATTGATTGGCTCCTACATTAGGTCTCGTGATGCAGGAGGCGGGAGTGTATATGGTGGGCATGAAGTACTCCTTAAGGGTACAGAACAATGACCGATTTTCGGCCATGGTGATAGGATGAGGAGTTCTCCTAACAAGAAACTCGGGACTCAATTAGCTCGGGTCGAGTGATCGTTGCTTGTGCATACACCTTGAAGTAGACCGATGTAGCACCCGTCCTAATTTTTGGGTTTTCTACCTAACTAACGCGCTAGCGGCCAAACCACGCAAACCACAAAGCGAGTAAACTAAAAACAACAAAAACTAAACAAACACCACGCAGTTACACATAGCAGAGATTATGCATAAAAAATATCAAATCTATGTGTACGGTACCAATCGTACAAAGTCACCTCTAAGGGGATCCTAGTAGGTGGGCTGTGCAGAAAAGTAAGCTCGTCTCTAAGATATGTACATACGTGGTTCTAAACCTAAATGCAAGCAAACACTAGGCAATAAAGCGAATACTCATATTACGCCGTTCCCCGGCAACGGCGCCAAAAATTTGATGTCTTCTTTTAAATCGTTGTAATTTTGAAAAGATTTTTATATGAAAAACATGTGAAAACCAGACATCAAATAATAAAAACCGGTTCTCACTAGTGGATGTGACCGAGTCGAACTCAGGGAACGGGAATATTTCGTATTTCAACACACAATTATAAACTAATCTTTATTGCCGAATTATTTGAAATATAAAATGTTCAAGAAAAGTAAAAACAACTAACTATTACAACAAATGAATACCCTTCGTAGAGGGCGTAAAGTGCAATATATACAAACCCAATTAAAATCCTAATTCTAAAGTAAAAAGTAAAAAGTAAAAAGAAGCTCTACTCTTCGCTTTCTCGTGTCATGTAATCGCTTCAATTCCACTCCTTCGTTATCCTGCACAAATCCAATGAACACGAGCAGTACCAGAGATAGAAATAGAAACCTACATTGAACTAGCTAATTCTTAAAAACACTGAAGGATATTAACAAAAGAATCCAATGCCAATTAAAACTACATTAACTAACACAATTAACTAAATTTCAATTCACTAACACTCAACTATATAAAATCTAATTATTTCAATTAACTAATAATGAAGACAATTAATCACTAACATTTCAGTAACAAACTATGAACATACACTATTGAAAAACACAATATTAACAAACATTGAAAGCAGTAAAATCAAGAATTGTAAAAATCAAGAAATGACTAATGAAGAATCAGAAATTCAGGTATTTGAAAACAATAAGAAAAACATGTAAAACAAACTGAAAAATTACACAGAATGGCAAAGGAAAACTAATTTGTAAAGAATATTGAATGAGGCAAAACAGGAAGAATTTTTGATAAAAAAAAACAGGAAATTGGAAATTGCATAATACCTAAGAATCCAATAGTGAATCACTCACTAAGATCTTGCTCTCAAACCTGATCCAGAACTTCTGAGATCAGTTTATCCATATTCACCGGAGAAGTCAGTATATATCAAGCACTTAATCCGAAAACGCAATACATCGTAATCAATTAAGCTGGAAACTTAGGCAATTTGTTAAAATATTAATCAATGCTTATACAGGCCGTGTTTCTATTGCCAAAAGTTAAGTAATCCTATTCCACTGTGAACCAGATCTTCACTGTTAAAGAAAAAAATTTTCCGGTGAAGCAGAGTGAATTCCGATCAGTTATCCACTTCAAATCCAAATGAAAATCTGTTTTTAGAATCACAAATCAACTGATCCAGATGATCCAGAACACATCGAAATTCAATTGATCCGGATGAAAATCTGTATCCAAAGACAAGATTAAAATTCCATTCAATGATTTATCAAATATTTTGAAGAACTGTATTGGATTCCGGCGACAGATTTTTTTTTTTGAATCAAACATAGGAAATATGAAATTCAAAATGTAAACTAAACGTTAAAAATCAATATGCATCTAACTAAAACATCAATTACAAAGTTAATCAGCAAATTAAAACATCAATCACAGAATTAATCAGCAGAAAAAAATTCAGAACATCAGTGATCGATTTATTTTTTTTCGTTTTATTTCTATTTTTTTCTCTTTTCAGACAAACACTATATAATCGGACAAGTTGAAAGAAGAAGAAGAAGTAATCAGAAGAAGAAGAAGAAGAAGAAGAAGAAGAAGAAACAGATCGGATGAAGAAGAAGAAGAAGAAGAAGAAGAAGAAGAAAAAGAATTTGGAAGAAGAAGATGAAGAAGAAGAAGAAGAAGAAGAAGAAGCTGAAGAACTTACCTTAGCCGGAAGGATTAGGGGAAGAAGTGGCGACCTCCACCGTGCTGTCACCGGACAGAAGACTCCACCACCGCCGGCTGCTGGAATTTCATTAGAGGAAAAGGGAGAAGGGGAAGGTAGGGGATTAGCCACCGGCGATGGTGGAAGAAGGTGAGAAGAGAGGGAAGAGAGGGGAAATAAGGTGAAGAAAATCTTGAGATCTCTCACAACTGATTGGGAGAAAAAGACTACAGCTATTGAAGAAGCTCAAGATTTATCCAAGCTTACCCTGAATAACTTAATAGGCAATCTTATGGCCTATGAAGTCCATATGAAGGAAAGAAGGGAAGATGAACAACCTACAAAGAAAACTCTAGCCTTCCCAGCTCTTTCTAAGAATGAAAACTCAGAAAAAGAATCTGAAATTGCGCTACTCACCAGAAAATTCCAGCGCTTCATAAGAAAGAACCGACTTCCAAATAAGCACAAGGAAAGAAAAGACTCTAAGGAAGATTCCATGTGCTATCAGTGTAATAAGCCAGGTCACTTGAGACGTGATTGTCCTCTTCTCAAAAGAAAATCCAAAACTGAGGAACCAAAGAAGAGGTTCTTCAAGAAAAAGGCTCTGCATGCTCAATGGGATGATTCAGAACCATCCACAAGTGAAGAGTCAAGTGATGATGAAACTGAAACCGCCAACATGTGCTTCATGGCAGAAAGCTCTGTAAGTGAATCCCTTGACTTCTCCTTTGAAGAACTTTAAAATGCTTTTTAGGAACTTTTTAAAGAATCAAGAAAAATGATTCTAAAAAATAAACATTTAAAATTTGAGAATCTAGAGCTTATGTTGAAAAATGAAAAACTCAGTATTGAAAATTCTGAGTTACAAAAGAAAAATTTTCTGATTACTTCTGAAATCTCTTCTACTAGCTTCAAGACTAAAAATCTTCAAGTAGAAATTTCAGAATTAAAAAGTAAAACTGAGAACCTTATGAAAACGATTTTCAAGTTTACTAAAGGAAAAGAGAACCTGGATAAACTCCTATCCTCTCAAAAAGTCTCTTTCTACAAGAATGGTATTGGCTACTCTCATTTTAACAAACCTTTTTGTATGAATCAAAATACCACTTTTGTCAAAGGTTCTTCTGAACCTAAAAAGGAGTATTATTTTAATTCCTTGTACTCCTCTAAAGTTATAGACAAACCCAAATCAAAATGGATATGGGTTCCTAAGTCTAACAAAAAGGGACCCGATTGGGTACCACAAAGGATTTTTACTTGATATTTTGCAGGCTCCAAAGAAGAAGAACAGATGGATACTAGACAGTGGATGTTCAAAACACATGACAGGACATCCAGATCTTTTTGCTGTTCTTCATCATAAAGAAGGAGGAACTGTCACCTTTGAAGATAACAACAAAGGTTTGATAATTGGTATTGGTAATATTGGCAATATTGATAAACCTCTTATCAAAGATGTTCTCCTTGTTAAAGGCTTAAAACATAACCTTCTAAGTATAAGTCAAATGTGTGACACAAGTTATAATGTTAGCTTTAAACATGATGCATGTCTTATAGCAGACACCAACGAAAACATCATTTTAAAAGTTATAAGAAGAAATAATATATATGAATTATACCTAAAAAACATTACTGAACATTGCCTTATAACTAATAATGACACTCAACATTTATGGCACATGAGAATGGGTCATGTCAACTCCAAATACATGTCTAAATTAGCTAAAAACAAGTTAGTACGTGGGTTACTGATCATGCATATATTTTAGGGATATTTCATATAAAAATATGCATGATTTCATGAGAAAATGATCTAAAAACCCAATTTTATGTTAGTTTCGAGTAAATGTGCTAAAATAATATAAGAATAGAAAATGCATGAAAAATAGTGTTATTTTACATTTTAATGCATATTTTAGTGTTTGACATAATTGTAGTAGTTTAGTTTTTGAAAATCATAAAAAAGTTAGAGTTAGAATAGACTTAGTTTTTGTATTTTCTAAAACATAGTCATTTTGAGTTGCTTTGTAAATAACTTTTTGAAGAGAGGTTTTGAAATGGAATTCTTTAAAATAAGATGGACTTATGGAAAAACTTTCAAAATTATAAATACCATACGTAGGGGGAAGAGAGGCTTGTCTTCTCTCTTATGCTTTTGCCCTCTTTCCTAACCCTTCCCCTTCACCTTGTTTCTTGCCTTCTTCTTCTCCTTCTCCCTTGATTTCTCTTCTTCCTCAATCCGGTGGAGGCATCCAGCTACGGTAATGGCATATAGGAGGATTCCAATTCTCTTCTAATCCTTCCAATTCGGTAAGTTCTTCTTCTTCTTCTTCTCCTCCTCTTCTTCTTCTTCTTCTTCTTCTTTATGAATTTTCATTTTGATTTTTGTTAAGCATTCATAGCTCATATTAAAAGAAATGTGTTTTGATTTACTGTTTTTGTTTCATAAAATTTTTAATTTGTAGTTACATGAATCGGTTCTGCATAAGTAAATAAAAAAAAAAACGAATAAATAAAAAAAGAAAAGAAAAAACAATGCCGCTGAAACTTAGAACTCCTGTAGCCTTTCCGGTTTTCTTAGATCTGAAGTCTTGATAAAACCTCAGATTTAAAACATTAAACAAAAAAATTGTTTCAGCAATCGGTGATTTCAATATTTCTACAGGAACTGACCTGAAATCTACCGCCGGATTTCAACAAATTTCTACAGAAATTTGATCGATCATCTGGATCGATTTCCAGTTTTTCCTGGCGAACATTGTTTTTCAAAGCATTATTTTTGATATTGATCGGAGCTCTGGACTGCTGCAAAGAACCGCCAGGATACAAATAAGATGATTAGTGCCTGAAATCTCTGAACCTGCCGTAGATGATGATCGGAATCTCTGATCACCGGAATAATTGTTTTTTTTTTCATGGTTGATATTTCCGGTGGATGCTATTAAGATTTCTGGTGGAGGCTGTCAATATTTGAAATTCTAGTGTGTGTTTTTCAAAAAAATCGATCGGATAGTCTGATCTAAAGTAAAAGTATGAATCGTGAATCATCATTGTTGAGCATCTGTGAAATTTAGCAAAAACAGGTGAATCCGCCGGAAGTTCTCTGCAAATAACTGAGATTTATTGGATTATCGGAATCCTAATCATCTAACCATCAGATCTCCTCCAAGTTACTGGCTAAAATTTAGTCTTCTACTGGAATCAAGCTTTGATCTGTCTTGTAGATCTCTGATTGTTAAAATCATCATCCCTGAATCCGCCGGAAGTTCCCATTTCCATCGTGAACTGTATTTCCTGTAGAACTCACCGGCGGTCACATAGTTCTCCGGTTACTCTTCTTACTAAGTCATTGTAAGAGCCGATCTCATCTGTGTGATTCAAACGTGAAAAGTTATTTTCACAATGTGTTGACGTAAAATTGGGTTTTCACAATCTATTGAATTTAAAAACTGATTTTTACGGTTGTGGTGATTTTAAAACTGGATTTTCACTGAAATTTTATCATGTTGTTACTGTTGGTTCTCACTGAAACTTTTAATGTTAGTTAATTGAAAAATACGTTAGCTATTAGTTAATTGAGCAGTTAGCTGTTAGTTTATGAAATCATTAGTGATTAGTATAAAATTTTGTTGAAGTAGCCAAGTAATGTGTACTTGTTAGCTTAGTTACTTTTGCTAAGTAAGTAATAGTTATTAGTAAACTGTTAGTTAAGCCTTTTGGAATTAGTTAGTTGTTATTAGATTTAATTAGAATTAGTTGTCAATTGTAATTAGTCAATTAGATTTTGTTAATGATTTCTTTCGTATTCTTAGTATTTAGTTAGTCTATTTGTTTAGTTAGTTTTTGTTTTTCTTTCGTGTACTGCTCGTGTTTCGTTGGACTTGTGCAGGATTGCACGAGAGTGGAGCGGAAGAGATTACGTGACACGAAGTACGAAGATAGAAGATTTTTACTTTTCAGTTTAGAATTAGAATTTTAATTGGGTTTGTAAATATTGCACTTTACGCCCTCTGCGAAGGGTATTCATTTGTTGTAATAGCTAGTTGTTTTTACTTTCTTAAACTTTTTACATTTCAATAATTCAGCAATAAAGAATAGTTTAGAATTGTGTGCTTGAATACAAAATATTCCCGTTCCCTGAGTTCGACCCGGTCTCATCCACTAGTGAGAACCGGTTTTTATTATTTGATGTCTGGTTTTTACATGTTTTTCATATAAAAATCTTTTCAAAATTACAACGATTTAAAAGAAGACATCAAATTTTTGGCGCCGTTGCCAGGGAACGACGTAATATTAGTATTCACTTTATTGGCTAGTGTTTGTGTTGCATTTAGGTTTAGAACCACGTATGTGCATATCTTAGAGACGAGTTTACTTTTCTGCACAACCTACCTACTAGGATTCCCTTAGAGGTGACTGTGTACGATTGGTACCGTACACATAGATTTCATATTTCTTTGCATAATCTCTGTTATGTGTAACTGCGTGGTGTTTTTTAGTTTTTGTTGTTTTTAGTTCGCTCGCTTTGTGGTTTGCGTGGTTTGGCCGCTTAGTCCGTTAGTTAGGTAGAAAACCCAAAGTTAGGACGTGTGCTACACCGGTCTACTCCTAGGTGTACGCAATGGCTGACGATCATCATTTGATCCATCCTTTGAGGGAGTACTTCATGCCAAATACGTATACTCCCACCTCCTGCATCACGAGACCTGATGTAGGAGCGAGCCATTTTGAGATTAAGGCCAGTGTAATTCAAATGTTACCCTCGTTTTATGGCCTTAGCAATGAAGACCCATATCGTCATCTCGATGAATTCCTTGAGATTTGCTCGACTGTGCGAATCAATAACTTTGGAGATGATGCTATGCGGTTGACCTTGTTTCCGTTCTCTCTCAAAGATAAAGCCAAGCACTGGCTAAAATCTCTTGAGACGGTTCGTATTACTACTTGGGAAGGAATGCAAAGAGAATTTTAAAAAAAATATTTCCCAATTGGTAAGACGAACCAGTTTCGTAAAGCTATAACCAGTTTTTCTCAAATTGAGGGAGAACAATTTCACGAGTCTTGGGAGAGATTGAAAGATCTTCTCCGCAAGTGTCCCCATCACCAGGTGCCTCGTTGGCAGTTGGTGCAGTATTTTTATGACGGGCTTACTGAAAAGCATCGTCAAATGGTTGATTCGTCTTGTGGGGGCACTTTTATGCTCAAGAGTGAGGACGAGGTGTGGTCTCTATTCGAGACCTTGAGTGAAAACACAATGCATCATGCTTTGTCTTCACGGCTCGATAGAACTACATCTCTGTCTAGTGGTCCTAGGAAAGTTGGGATTTCCGAAGTTGGGTCCGAGTTAGAATTGCGTACCAAGGTTGACCAGTTGACTAGGAAGTTAGATCAATTCCTAGCCAATTCTTCGAGAAATCAAGTAGAAAGAGTGTGCGAGCTATGTGCTAGCCCTGCACACTGTGTTTCAGATTGTCCGACAACACCATTATATCCTGAATTCGTTCAGGAGCAGGTGAATGCTGCCCAAGGTTTCGCTAAAACTATGCCCGATTCATTTACACCATCATATACCCGAGGTTGGCGAAACCAATCCATTCCCCTATCCCATTAGCCCTCTCAGACACAGTATAGACCCAATAACCCTTCACAAGGGTACTCGCATCCCATTTTTCCACAGGTTCATCCCTCAGCCCAACCTCTTTATACTCAACCCCATCCTCATGAGCCTTCATTTAGTCAATCCTTCCAAGATAGGATATTACAAGTTTTGAGCTCTCATACGCAGTCAATAGCCAAGCTAGAGACTCAAATGGGATAGTTGGTTGAGACTTTGAGTAGGCAAAGCCAGAAGAACCTTCATAGTCAGTCTGTTGTCTCAAAGAGAGAGGATTCCATGTCATTTGACTTGCAACCCACTGATTCACATCATAAGCAAGTCGAATCTATTACATCCCTTCAGTATGGGAAGGCATGTCACTCCACTCAGGAATCGACTCATGAACCTCATATCATTTCTGCTGACGAGTTGATCTCCATGATACCTCAACAGAAGGGGCCTTACTCACAGCATGCATTATCATCATATAAAGCCCCATTTTCTCAGCCTTTAGGATCACCAATTTTTACTAAGCAAGAGGTGCAAATGCAGAAGGTGCTTGACCAAGTCAAGCCTGATCATATTCACCACTTGTCTGAAGTAGCATTCATTGATACTCGGTCGGTCCTAGACTCTCGATTTTTGACCAGTCTCTCAGATGAGACTAATCTCTGTTCTTCACGTCGAGAGAGTTTTGATACTACAGTTAGAGGTAGACGGGATGGAAACACAGTGAGTAGTGTCACAGATGACACTCTTTTCTTCATAGAGCCCGGTTGAGTCTCACTTCATGTCCATTGATCTCATGGACGATGAAGGGTTTTCCAGGGATCCGTCTGGCTGGGGACGTGAAACTTAGCGCTTTATGGGAGGCAACCCATATTCTGTACAATATTACATTTGTTGTTAGGATTTATAGATTTTATTTGGTTTTATTTTTCGTTTTCTATTTTTTTCATGAGTTTCATGTTTTGTCATGTATACATTGCATTTATTACATTCATAGAACGTGTATTTTTAATTCATGTCAGGTCATTTTACTCTTTTCCCTCATTTATTTCTCTCATGTGCATTCATGTAGTTTCATATAAGCATGGGGGAGTGCCACTGGGACAGTGTCATTCAAGCATGGGGGAGGGTGTAGTTTGCACACATGGATATTTCTGTTTACGTTCTTACACATGTTTACACATCTCTCATGAAAAGTAGATTTTTAAAGAAAGAGTTTGAACTTATATGAATGTTATTTCAAATCTGATGTTTTTAGAGGATTTTTAAGCCCCACGAAATTTTTTTTCTGACATAAATCTAAAAATTATGGTTGTTTATGTGGATTTCAAAGAAATGATGATAGATACATGTTAGAATTTATTTTGAATCATAAATATGAATATGCACAGTTTTATTTTTGAAAAACTAAGCAAATGAAAAAAGTGTAAAAAAAGAGCTCAAAAGAGAAAAAAAATAGCATGCGTTAGGTTGTTTGGATAATTCCACAATCCTTAGTAGATGGAACTTAGATGTAAGTTGAAACTTTTAATTCCATTTTCGAAAAGGAGAGTGGAAAACTTTGTGATCCTAAGTAACTGAGAACAGATACAAGTTGAAATATTTGACTCTCATGTTATAAAGGTGAATGAAGGAAGTCACTTTTATGTCTTAGTTGAAATCTTTTTGTATGTATTGAAAAAGTATAGAAGATATTGACATTGCACAAGGCATAAAAGCAGACCACACGCAAGCTATATGAGAAAAATAAGTGCGCAAAAAGAAAAAGCGTGAAAAGAAAGAAAAGAGCTTAAAAAGAGAGAAAAGTTCAGTGCTTAGAAGTGTGATTGAGAAAACCTGTGCAGAAAACATATGAGTGAGGATAAGTAAATAATAATATGTTTTTATTGGATTTTCTAAGAATAAAACATAAATAGTTGTGATATTTAGAAAAGTGAAAGAAATTCTTTTTCTGTGGTGGTGCATAAAAGACTCTAATTATAGTTCGATTTTGAAATAATACGAAATATTTGTGAAAACAAAGTCTTTAATTACCTACTGCTTATGAGGATGTGTAATATTATGCATACATGACAGAGATGTTTGTGGGTAGCATCACTGCAAACCCTCACGAGACCTTACTCGTCCACTGGGGTAACCCAGGGGTTGAAAGGGCTTGTTGTATGAGCTAAATGCAACCGTGATTCCTACGAAAGTGAGTTAGTTGATAATTTTGATTTCGTGTATTTTTCTAGTTTGCTCGAGGACTAGCAAAACATAAGCATGGGGGTATTTGAGCATGCATATATTTTAGGGATATTTCATATAAAAATATGCATGATTTCATGAGAAAATGATCTAAAAACCCAATTTTATGTTAGTTTCGAGTAAATGTGCTAAAATAATATAAGAATAGAAAATGCATGAAAAATAGTGTTGTTTTACATTTTAATGCATATTTTAGTGTTTGACATAATTGTAGTAGTTTAGTTTTTGAAAATCATAAAAAAATTAGAGTTAGAATAGACTTAGTTTTTGTATTTTCTAAAACATAGTCATTTTGAGTTGCTTTGTAAATAACTTTTTGAAGAGAGGTTTTGAAATGGAATTCTTTAAAATAAGATGGACTTATGGAAAAACTTTCAAAATTATAAATACCATACGTAGGGGGAAGAGAGGCTTGTCTTCTCTCTTATGCTTTTGCCCTCTTTCCTAACCCTTCCCCTTCACCTTGTTTCTTGCCTTCTTCTTCTCCTTCTCCCTTGATTTCTCTTCTTCCTCAATCCGGTGGAGGCATCCAGCTACGGTAATGGCATATAGGAGGATTCCAATTCTCTTCTAATCCTTCCAATTCGGTAAGTTCTTCTTCTTCTTCTTCTCCTCTTCTTCTTCTTCTTCTTCTTCTTCTTTATGAATTTTCATTTTGATTTTTGTTAAGCATTCATAGCTCATATTAAAAGAAATGTGTTTTGATTTACTGTTTTTGTTTCATAAAATTTTTAATTTGTAGTTACATGAATCGGTTCTGCATAAGTAAATAAAAAAAAAACGAATAAATAAAAAAAGAAAAGAAAAAACATTGCCGCTGAAACTTAGAACTCCTGTAGCCTTTCCGGTTTTCTTAGATCTGAAGTCTTGATAAAACCTCAGATTTAAAACATTAAACAAAAAAATTGTTTCAGCAATCGGTGATTTCAATATTTCTACAGGAACTGACCTGAAATCTACCGCCGGATTTCAACAAATTTCTACAGAAATTTGATCGATCATCTGGATCGATTTCCAGTTTTTCCTGGCGAACATTGTTTTTCAAAGCATTATTTTTGATATTGATCGGAGCTCTGGACTGCTGCAAAGAACCGCCAGGATACAAATAAGATGATTAGTGCCTGAAATCTCTGAACCTGCCGTAGATGATGATCGGAATCTCTGATCACCAGAATAATTGTTTTTTTTTTCATGGTTGATATTTCCGGTGGATGCTATTAAGATTTCTGGTGGAGGCTGTCAATATTTGAAATTCTAGTGTGTGTTTTTCAAAAAAATCGATCGGATAGTCTGATCTAAAGTAAAAGTATGAATCGTGAATCATCATTGTTGAGCATCTGTGAAATTTAGCAAAAACAGGTGAATCCGCCGGAAGTTCTCTGCAAATAACTGAGATTTATTGGATTATCGGAATCCTAATCATCTAACCATCAGATCTCCTCCAAGTTACTGGCTAAAATTTAGTCTTCTACTGGAATCAAGCTTTGATCTGTCTTGTAGATCTCTGATTGTTAAAATCATCATCCCTGAATCCGCCGGAAGTTCCCATTTCCATCGTGAACTGTATTTCCTGTAGAACTCACCGGCGGTCACATAGTTCTCCGGTTACTCTTCTTACTAAGTCATTGTAAGAGCCGATCTCATCTGTGTGATTCAAACGTGAAAAGTTATTTTCACAATGTGTTGAAGTAAAATTGGGTTTTCACAATCTATTGAATTTAAAAACTGATTTTTACGGTTGTGGTGATTTTAAAACTGGATTTTCACTGAAATTTTATCATGTTGTTACTGTTGGTTCTCACTGAAACTTTTAATGTTAGTTAATTGAAAAATTAGTTAGCTATTAGTTAATTGAGCAGTTAGCTGTTAGTTTATGAAATCATTAGTGATTAGTATAAAATTTTGTTGAAGTAGCCAAGTAATGTGTACTTGTTAGCTTAGTTACTTTTGCTAAGTAAGTAATAGTTATTAGTAAACTGTTAGTTAAGCCTTTTGGAATTAGTTAGTTGTTATTAGATTTAATTAGAATTAGTTGTCAATTGTAATTAGTCAATTAGATTTTGTTAATGATTTCTTTCGTATTCTTAGTATTTAGTTAGTCTATTTGTTTAGTTAGTTTTTGTTTTTCTTTCGTGTACTGCTCGTGTTTCGTTGGACTTGTGCAGGATTGCACGAGAGTGGAGCGGAAGAGATTACGTGACACGAAGTACGAAGATAGAAGATTTTTACTTTTCAGTTTAGAATTAGAATTTTAATTGGGTTTGTAAATATTGCACTTTACGCCCTCTGCGAAGGGTATTCATTTGTTGTAATAGCTAGTTGTTTTTACTTTCTTAAACTTTTTACATTTCAATAATTCAGCAATAAAGAATAGTTTAGAATTGTGTGCTTGAATACAAAATATTCCCGTTCCCTGAGTTCGACCCGGTCTCATCCACTAGTGAGAACCGGTTTTTATTATTTGATGTCTGGTTTTTACATGTTTTTCATATAAAAATCTTTTCAAAATTACAACGATTTAAAAGAAGACATCAAATTTTTGGCGCCGTTGCCAGGGAACGACGTAATATT
The DNA here is from genome assembly GCF_984573655.1 of Nuphar pumila. NCBI lineage: Eukaryota > Viridiplantae > Streptophyta > Magnoliopsida > Nymphaeales > Nymphaeaceae > Nuphar > Nuphar pumila. The sequence continues at coordinate 29,058,561 of NC_143258.1, read as the reverse complement.
AGTATTCACTTTATTGGCTAGTGTTTGTGTTGCATTTAGGTTTAGAACCACGTATGTGCATATCTTAGAGACGAGTTTACTTTTCTGCACAACCTACCTACTAGGATTCCCTTAGAGGTGACTGTGTACGATTGGTACCGTACACATAGATTTCATATTTCTTTGCATAATCTCTGTTATGTGTAACTGCGTGGTGTTTTTTAGTTTTTGTTGTTTTTAGTTCGCTCGCTTTGTGGTTTGCGTGGTTTGGCCGCTTAGTCCGTTAGTTAGGTAGAAAACCCAAAGTTAGGACGTGTGCTACACCGGTCTACTCCTAGGTGTACGCAATGGCTGACGATCATCATTTGATCCATCCTTTGAGGGAGTACTTCATGCCAAATACGTATACTCCCACCTCCTGCATCACGAGACCTGATGTAGGAGCGAGCCATTTTGAGATTAAGGCCAGTGTAATTCAAATGTTACCCTCGTTTTATGGCCTTAGCAATGAAGACCCATATCGTCATCTCGATGAATTCCTTGAGATTTGCTCGACTGTGCGAATCAATAACTTTGGAGATGATGCTATGCGGTTGACCTTGTTTCCGTTCTCTCTCAAAGATAAAGCCAAGCACTGGCTAAAATCTCTTGAGACGGTTCGTATTACTACTTGGGAAGGAATGCAAAGAGAATTTTAAAAAAAATATTTCCCAATTGGTAAGACGAACCAGTTTCGTAAAGCTATAACCAGTTTTTCTCAAATTGAGGGAGAACAATTTCACGAGTCTTGGGAGAGATTGAAAGATCTTCTCCGCAAGTGTCCCCATCACCAGGTGCCTCGTTGGCAGTTGGTGCAGTATTTTTATGACGGGCTTACTGAAAAGCATCGTCAAATGGTTGATTCGTCTTGTGGGGGCACTTTTATGCTCAAGAGTGAGGACGAGGTGTGGTCTCTATTCGAGACCTTGAGTGAAAACACAATGCATCATGCTTTGTCTTCACGGCTCGATAGAACTACATCTCTGTCTAGTGGTCCTAGGAAAGTTGGGATTTCCGAAGTTGGGTCCGAGTTAGAATTGCGTACCAAGGTTGACCAGTTGACTAGGAAGTTAGATCAATTCCTAGCCAATTCTTCGAGAAATCAAGTAGAAAGAGTGTGCGAGCTATGTGCTAGCCCTGCACACTGTGTTTCAGATTGTCCGACAACACCATTATATCCTGAATTCGTTCAGGAGCAGGTGAATGCTGCCCAAGGTTTCGCTAAAACTATGCCCGATTCATTTACACCATCATATACCCGAGGTTGGCGAAACCAATCCATTCCCCTATCCCATTAGCCCTCTCAGACACAGTATAGACCCAGTAACCCTTCACAAGGGTACTCGCATCCCATTTTTCCACAGGTTCATCCCTCAGCCCAACCTCTTTATACTCAACCCCATCCTCATGAGCCTTCATTTAGTCAATCCTTCCAAGATAGGATATTACAAGTTTTGAGCTCTCATACGCAGTCAATAGCCAAGCTAGAGACTCAAATGGGATAGTTGGTTGAGACTTTGAGTAGGCAAAGCCAGAAGAACCTTCATAGTCAGTCTGTTGTCTCAAAGAGAGAGGATTCCATGTCATTTGACTTGCAACCCACTGATTCACATCATAAGCAAGTCGAATCTATTACATCCCTTCAGTATGGGAAGGCATGTCACTCCACTCAGGAATCGACTCATGAACCTCATATCATTTCTGCTGACGAGTTGATCTCCATGATACCTCAACAGAAGGGGCCTTACTCACAGCATGCATTATCATCATATAAAGCCCCATTTTCTCAGCCTTTAGGATCACCAATTTTTACTAAGCAAGAGGTGCAAATGCAGAAGGTGCTTGACCAAGTCAAGCCTGATCATATTCACCACTTGTCTGAAGTAGCATTCATTGATACTCGGTCGGTCCTAGACTCTCGATTTTTGACCAGTCTCTCAGATGAGACTAATCTCTGTTCTTCACGTCGAGAGAGTTTTGATACTACAGTTAGAGGTAGACGGGATGGAAACACAGTGAGTAGTGTCACAGATGACACTCTTTTCTTCATAGAGCCCGGTTGAGTCTCACTTCATGTCCATTGATCTCATGGACGATGAAGGGTTTTCCAGGGATCCGTCTGGCTGGGGACGTGAAACTTAGCGCTTTATGGGAGGCAACCCATATTCTGTACAATATTACATTTGTTGTTAGGATTTATAGATTTTATTTGGTTTTATTTTTCGTTTTCTATTTTTTTCATGAGTTTCATGTTTTGTCATGTATACATTGCATTTATTACATTCATAGAACGTGTATTTTTAATTCATGTCAGGTCATTTTACTCTTTTCCCTCATTTATTTCTCTCATGTGCATTCATGTAGTTTCATATAAGCATGGGGGAGTGCCACTGGGACAGTGTCATTCAAGCATGGGGGAGGGTGTAGTTTGCACACATGGATATTTCTGTTTACGTTCTTACACATGTTTACACATCTCTCATGAAAAGTAGATTTTTAAAGAAAGAGTTTGAACTTATATGAATGTTATTTCAAATCTGATGTTTTTAGAGGATTTTTAAGCCCCACGAAATTTTTTTTCTGACATAAATCTAAAAATTATGGTTGTTTATGTGGATTTCAAAGAAATGATGATAGATACATGTTAGAATTTATTTTGAATCATAAATATGAATATGCACAGTTTTATTTTTGAAAAACTAAGCAAATGAAAAAAGTGTAAAAAAAGAGCTCAAAAGAGAAAAAAAATAGCATGCGTTAGGTTGTTTGGATAATTCCACAATCCTTAGTAGATGGAACTTAGATGTAAGTTGAAACTTTTAATTCCATTTTCGAAAAGGAGAGTGGAAAACTTTGTGATCCTAAGTAACTGAGAACAGATACAAGTTGAAATATTTGACTCTCATGTTATAAAGGTGAATGAAGGAAGTCACTTTTATGTCTTAGTTGAAATCTTTTTGTATGTATTGAAAAAGTATAGAAGATATTGACATTGCACAAGGCATAAAAGCAGACCACACGCAAGCTATATGAGAAAAATAAGTGCGCAAAAAGAAAAAGCGTGAAAAGAAAGAAAAGAGCTTAAAAAGAGAGAAAAGTTCAGTGCTTAGAAGTGTGATTGAGAAAACCTGTGCAGAAAACATATGAGTGAGGATAAGTAAATAATAATATGTTTTTATTGGATTTTCTAAGAATAAAACATAAATAGTTGTGATATTTAGAAAAGTGAAAGAAATTCTTTTTCTGTGGTGGTGCATAAAAGACTCTAATTATAGTTCGATTTTGAAATAATACGAAATATTTGTGAAAACAAAGTCTTTAATTACCTACTGCTTATGAGGATGTGTAATATTATGCATACATGACAGAGATGTTTGTGGGTAGCATCACTGCAAACCCTCACGAGACCTTACTCGTCCACTGGGGTAACCCAGGGGTTGAAAGGGCTTGTTGTATGAGCTAAATGCAACCGTGATTCCTACGAAAGTGAGTTAGTTGATAATTTTGATTTCGTGTATTTTTCTAGTTTGCTCGAGGACTAGCAAAACATAAGCATGGGGGTATTTGAGCATGCATATATTTTAGGGATATTTCATATAAAAATATGCATGATTTCATGAGAAAATGATCTAAAAACCCAATTTTATGTTAGTTTCGAGTAAATGTGCTAAAATAATATAAGAATAGAAAATGCATGAAAAATAGTGTTGTTTTACATTTTAATGCATATTTTAGTGTTTGACATAATTGTAGTAGTTTAGTTTTTGAAAATCATAAAAAAATTAGAGTTAGAATAGACTTAGTTTTTGTATTTTCTAAAACATAGTCATTTTGAGTTGCTTTGTAAATAACTTTTTGAAGAGAGGTTTTGAAATGGAATTCTTTAAAATAAGATGGACTTATGGAAAAACTTTCAAAATTATAAATACCATACGTAGGGGGAAGAGAGGCTTGTCTTCTCTCTTATGCTTTTGCCCTCTTTCCTAACCCTTCCCCTTCACCTTGTTTCTTGCCTTCTTCTTCTCCTTCTCCCTTGATTTCTCTTCTTCCTCAATCCGGTGGAGGCATCCAGCTACGGTAATGGCATATAGGAGGATTCCAATTCTCTTCTAATCCTTCCAATTCGGTAAGTTCTTCTTCTTCTTCTTCTCCTCTTCTTCTTCTTCTTCTTCTTCTTCTTTATGAATTTTCATTTTGATTTTTGTTAAGCATTCATAGCTCATATTAAAAGAAATGTGTTTTGATTTACTGTTTTTGTTTCATAAAATTTTTAATTTGTAGTTACATGAATCGGTTCTGCATAAGTAAATAAAAAAAAAACGAATAAATAAAAAAAGAAAAGAAAAAACATTGCCGCTGAAACTTAGAACTCCTGTAGCCTTTCCGGTTTTCTTAGATCTGAAGTCTTGATAAAACCTCAGATTTAAAACATTAAACAAAAAAATTGTTTCAGCAATCGGTGATTTCAATATTTCTACAGGAACTGACCTGAAATCTACCGCCGGATTTCAACAAATTTCTACAGAAATTTGATCGATCATCTGGATCGATTTCCAGTTTTTCCTGGCGAACATTGTTTTTCAAAGCATTATTTTTGATATTGATCGGAGCTCTGGACTGCTGCAAAGAACCGCCAGGATACAAATAAGATGATTAGTGCCTGAAATCTCTGAACCTGCCGTAGATGATGATCGGAATCTCTGATCACCGGAATAATTGTTTTTTTTTTCATGGTTGATATTTCCGGTGGATGCTATTAAGATTTCTGGTGGAGGCTGTCAATATTTGAAATTCTAGTGTGTGTTTTTCAAAAAAATCGATCGGATAGTCTGATCTAAAGTAAAAGTATGAATCGTGAATCATCATTGTTGAGCATCTGTGAAATTTAGCAAAAACAGGTGAATCCGCCGGAAGTTCTCTGCAAATAACTGAGATTTATTGGATTATCGGAATCCTAATCATCTAACCATCAGATCTCCTCCAAGTTACTGGCTAAAATTTAGTCTTCTACTGGAATCAAGCTTTGATCTGTCTTGTAGATCTCTGATTGTTAAAATCATCATCCCTGAATCCGCCGGAAGTTCCCATTTCCATCGTGAACTGTATTTCCTGTAGAACTCACCGGCGGTCACATAGTTCTCCGGTTACTCTTCTTACTAAGTCATTGTAAGAGCCGATCTCATCTGTGTGATTCAAACGTGAAAAGTTATTTTCACAATGTGTTGAAGTAAAATTGGGTTTTCACAATCTATTGAATTTAAAAACTGATTTTTACGGTTGTGGTGATTTTAAAACTGGATTTTCACTGAAATTTTATCATGTTGTTACTGTTGGTTCTCACTGAAACTTTTAATGTTAGTTAATTGAAAAATACGTTAGCTATTAGTTAATTGAGCAGTTAGCTGTTAGTTTATGAAATCATTAGTGATTAGTATAAAATTTTGTTGAAGTAGCCAAGTAATGTGTACTTGTTAGCTTAGTTACTTTTGCTAAGTAAGTAATAGTTATTAGTAAACTGTTAGTTAAGCCTTTTGGAATTAGTTAGTTGTTATTAGATTTAATTAGAATTAGTTGTCAATTGTAATTAGTCAATTAGATTTTGTTAATGATTTCTTTCGTATTCTTAGTATTTAGTTAGTCTATTTGTTTAGTTAGTTTTTGTTTTTCTTTCGTGTACTGCTCGTGTTTCGTTGGACTTGTGCAGGATTGCACGAGAGTGGAGCGGAAGAGATTACGTGACACGAAGTACGAAGATAGAAGATTTTTACTTTTCAGTTTAGAATTAGAATTTTAATTGGGTTTGTAAATATTGCACTTTACGCCCTCTGCGAAGGGTATTCATTTGTTGTAATAGCTAGTTGTTTTTACTTTTCTTAAACATTTTACATTTCAATAATTCAGCAATAAAGAATAGTTTAGAATTGTGTGCTTGAATACAAAATATTCCCGTTCCCTGAGTTCGACCCGGTCTCATCCACTAGTGAGAACCAGTTTTTATTATTTGATGTCTGGTTTTCACATATTTTTCATATAAAAATCTTTTCAAAATTACAACGATTTAAAAGAAGACATCAATTACCTAAAATATCTTTTAAAAAGGACTATTTTTGTGATGCATGTCAACTAGAAAAATTGTCAAAATCATCTTTCAAATCAAAAAATATTGTTTCAAGTAAAAGACCTTTAGAGCTTCTCCACTTGGATCTTTTTGGTCCTTCTAGAGTAGCTAGGCTTAATCATAATAAATATGCTTTTGTCATTGTAGATGATTACTCAAGATTTACTTGGGTTATATTTTTGTAAAACAAAAGTGATACGTTTTGTGAATTTGAAATTTTATGTAAAAAGTTACAAAATGAAAAATCTTGTTCTATTATAAAAATCCGTAGTGACCATGGAGGAGAATTTGATAATGAACTTTTTATAAATTTTTGTAACTTGCATGGTATTTCTCATAACTTTGCCTTTCCTAGAGCTGCACCTCAAAATGGTGTAGTAGAAAGAAAGAATAGAACCCTTCAGGAATCTGCTAGAACTATGCTCCAACATAATAATCTTGCTAAATATTTTTGGGCAGAAGCTGTTAATACTGCATGCTATATAACAAATAGAGTTCTTATTAGGCCCTTATTAAATAAAACTTCTTATGAATTATTCTATGACAGAACTCCAAGAATAGACTACTTTAAAGTCTTTGGGTGTAAATGTTTTATCCTTAACACAAAAGATAGCCTTGATAAATTTGATCCTAAATCTGTTGAAGGCATATTCTTAGGATATTCAAGTCATAGTAAAGCATACAGAGTTTTCAATAAGAGTTCAAATACTTTTGAAGAATCTATGCATGTCAGTTTTTGTGAATCTATTGATCAATCTGTTCATAAGACTAACGATGATGATATTGAAAGTACAAATTTATTCTTAGATAACACAGCTAAAACTAATGAAGATGATCATCAAAGAACATTTGCCGAAATCAGAGATCATCCTCAAAAGCATATTTTGGGGGACCTGACCAAGGGGGTTCAAACTAGAGCTCAGCTAGAACGGATTGCAAACATGACATTCATTTCTCAACTTGAACCAAAGAAGATTGATGAAGCCATCATCGATGAGTTCTGGATGCTAGCCATGACTGAAGAACTGAATCAATTCCAAAGAAATGATGTTTGGGATCTTGTACCAAGACCAAAGGATCATCAGATCATTGGGACAAGATGGATCTTTAGAAACAAGCTAGATGAATCAGGTAATGTTATAAGAAATAAGTCAAGACTAGTAGCTCAAGGATACAACCAAAAGGAAGGTATTGACTTTGATGAAACATTTGCTCCTGTTGCTAGACTTGAATCTATTAGAATGTTTTTAGCATATGCAAGCTATATGGATTTCAAACTATATCAAATCGATGTTAAAAGTGCTTTTCTAAATGGTTTTATAAATGAAGAAGTTTATGTAAAACAACCTCCAGGCTTTGAAAATGAACAATATCCAGATCTTGTTTTCAAACTAAAACGTGCCTTATATGGATTAAAACAAGCACCTCGTGCTTGGTATGACAGACTCAAAACCTTTTTATTAAAAACTGTTTTTTCTGTAGGCAAAGCAGACTCTACTCTATTTGTGAAAATAGTGAATAATCATACCCTAATTGTTCAAATTTATGTGGACGATATCATCTTTGGATCTACTAACAACACTCTCTGTGAAGATTTTTCTAAGTCCATGCAGAAAGAATTTGAAATGAGTATGATGGGAGAACTCACCTACTTTCTTGGACTGCATATTAAGCAAACCAAGGATGGAGTCATCATCAATCAATCTAAGTATGCTCATGAACTTCTGAAGAGGTTCAACATAAACTCAACTGCTTCAAAGAATACACCTATGAGCACAACTACTATTTTGGACAAAGATGAAGATGGTAAGTCTGTGGACACAAAGGTATACCGAGGTATGATAGGATCACTACTCTATTTAACTGTTAGCCGTCCAGATATCATGTTCAGTGTTTGATTGTGTGCTAAATTTCAGTCAAATCCAAAAGAATCACATCTTAAAGCTGTCAAAAGAATAATGAGATATTTAAAAGACACAATTGATTTTGGATTATTTTATTCAAAATCTTCTATATTTGATTTAATCTCATACAGTGATGCTGACTTTGCTGGAAGTAAATCTGACAGAAAAAGCACAAGTGGAACATGTCATATGCTAGGGCACTCACTAGTTTCATGGTTCAGTAAGAAACAAAACTGTGTATCATTATCAACTACTGAAGCTGAATACATAGCTGCTATCCTAGCATGCACACAAGTCATCTGGATGAAACAAACTTTAAAAGACTTTAGTTTAAAATTTGAAAATACAACTATTTTCTGTGATAATACTAGTGCTATAAATTTATCTAAAAATCCTATTTTACACTCACGAACTAAGCATATTCAAATAAGACACCACTTCTTAAGAGAACAAGTCTTAAACAACATAATTAAACTCGAATTTATACCCACTAATCAACAGTTAGCAGACATCTTTACTAAACCTTTAAAACACGAAGACTTTACACGAATTAGAAGAGAATTAGGAATATGCAAATTAAGTAACTTATAATTAATCACACTTATTTGGATTAAAACATCTTATGAGTTCTGTTAAAGTTTTATTTTAAAAACCGATTCCTTCTTATCGATCTTTTCTTTTATCTATCATATACATTTTCCTTATAGTCAAACTGTGTCTCCATATTCACGTATACTCTAAACATTCATAAAAACACTTTCATCATGACACATTCTTTATGTCTTTCAACTTGTCATCTTTCAAGTACACATCAATAATATCTCATTGTCCTATTTCTTTTCACACATATCCATAAGAACCATTTACATTAAGTAAAACTATCATGACGTCGTTCACATCACTCATCTCATAACACCTTTTTAATCACTTTTGTCTTTTTGTGAAAACCTCTCTTACGATAAGCTAGCCCATCTCCAACATGATATTATATTCCTCACTTATTTTAGTAGACCATTACTACTCATTATAAGAAATATTGTTTTTCAAACTTGAGTCATAATCGAGTGTTTATCCTTCTTATTTTTTTACGTTTTCTTCATTCACCACCTTTTTCAAAGTTAAGTTCTTTAATATTTCACGTACAGTTTACTGTTTAATGCTTTATGTCATCTTTTATATCATATCTTAAGTACAATCTACTTTTGTCTTTTTATCCTTCACACCTTTTATAAAAATTATTGTGTAAACTCATTCTCGACAACTTGTCCTTCATTTTTTATTCTCATAAGTACTTTTAGTACCATCCTTTTCTCTCTCTATCTCATACGAAGTGAGCCTCCATCCGTAACCATTGACCCCTTTACATTTTTTTTAAATTCATCTTTTTCAAAAACCATGAACTCCCTCCAAACGAGATTCATTGAAACCATGTCCTTTAAGCAAAACATCAATTCATGTCAATCATAACTTTACTTTATGTCATACATCTCATATCTAACCTCAAGTGATTGTTGTCCTTTATGACCACTATTATCTCACTCCAAATTCGTATATAGCATCACCTCTCTTTATGACTATTCTCACTCCTTCCACGTATATCCATAAAAACACTTCTCAAATAAGAAATTATTGCATCTCACTCATATATCCTTTTTGTCTTATTCAAACTCTTTCTTCACGAATGTAGAATGCTTTCACATAAAGTAAAAACATTGTATAAAAAGTTGTTTGTTCTATTAGGCCATTATTTTTTCTTACATCTCATCACTTCCTCACACGAAAATATTTAAAATCTATAGATTACTCACCTTCTTGACTTTATTCATTCATCACACATCTATTCTAATGGGGCACTCCATACTCAAAGCATGACACATCCCACTATTGGATAAACTCTTCCATAGCGATTTTTCTCTATATAGAAAAATTATTTGTATAACTTTGTCCTTCTTGTCATTCACACTAATATAATACACTATCTTCCAAAAATTGATTTGATTTATCATTCACAAGCCTCTTAAATTACAACTCACGAATTTCTTCATTCAACTAAAATCTAAAAATCATTCACTTCAAATGTCATTCATTTCGTATCACATCTATTTTCTTCCTTCTATTCAATAGATTGGTTCATCCCTCACCATTCCACTCAAATTTCTCTATCCAAGCTATCATTCTTTCCAAGCTCTTCTTTCTAAGTCTCTCTTTGATCAAAAGTACTTGCAAATGACATCCTCTTCCACATCCGACATTAACATGCTTGAAGCTTCGGAGTTGAGATTTCCAGATCTCATTCACACATATCACTCCATTAACTCCATGACCATCCAACCAGGCAAGTTAGTTCATCTTGAAGCCTTTCCATCATTTGATTTACAAACTTCACTTTCCGAATTTATTCATGTCCTAGCCTCTCCAAAATTAATGACCATCTATCCACATCTCATCAAAGTGTTCTACACAAACCTTTCTGTCGACCATGATCACTCTACTATCACTTCCATAGTTCATGGAAAAGTCTTCTCCTTCGACATGTCTAAGTTAGGCCACATTCTGAATATATCTTCCTACGGGATTGAGCTCCCCAACATAGTTCCTCTCGACCAAACTGTGTTTAAGAAAGTCCTCCTCTCCACTCGCTCCACCCACTTTCCGTGGAATGAAAGCAACTTAAAGCCTCATGCTCTGTTGTTGTCCAAAATTCTTTCCTCCAACGTAGTCCCTAAGTCGCCCTCTAGGGGATTTATTGCCAATGAAATCTCCCTTCTTCTTTATGCAATCTTCTGTGCCTTTCCCATCAACTGGTCCAGTATCATTGTCCATAACATGATTAATTTTCATTCCTTTCACTCTCTTCCGTTCGGGTACTTTATCACCCTCATTCTTGAATACTTCCAAATACCGCTTGAAACCGATGTCGTCTATCACTCCAACCGCATGTTTGATGACTCTTCTCTCCATGAGAAAGAGTCCTCTTCCCTAAACTCTGACGACGAAGGCCCTCAAGAAGCAGATCCAGCAACAACTTCTGACCTTGACATCTTCTCAGCACTTGTCAATGTACAAAACACCCAGGATCTCCTTCTCAAGAGTCAAGCATCACTACAAATCGGCCAAGATGCATTACTTAGGAAGTTTCACCCCTCATCCGGCTCAGAATGAACTCTTTATTCATTTCGTCTGTAATAACTTTATATACCTTTTTTTTCCATTTGGTCTGTAATAAATCTACTTACTCTGATCCCCTCCTTTTTGTCCATGACAAAGGGGGAGAAAAACCTGTTTCCAATAGTGGAGAAAAATACTCTTTGACATTTTTCAATATTCTTATGATATTATTATTACTATGCATAATATCTTTTTGACAGGGGGAGCATATTTTGTCATCATCAAAAAGGGGGAGAATGTTGAGAAACTATATTTTGATGACACACAATATGATACACTGTCATATTTGATTTAATATGATATGATAATATGTCTTCTTGAAAAATGTTATATTATGACTGGACATGCTTTGCCATGTATCTAACGAGTATTTGATGCAAGGATATCTCACCCAAAAGGATGGAGACCTCCTGTTCAAGTACAACCGTGGTGCAATCATACTTCTTGAAGAAAAAGCTCGATGAGCCATGCATTCTTAAATATAATCTAAAGAGATCGGCTTCCTCAAGATGGAGACTTTTTTCTTCTTTAGAGTCATATGTAACAGAACCTTCAGAAGCATGCATATTGCATATTACATACTTTATCATAAAAGTCACTCATTCCCAAAAGCTATATTTCATAAAAGTATACGATAGTTTCAAAAAGCACCTTTTTGAAAACCAATAATTGTACCTTCTTACAAACCTTTATGGAAAAAGTATTTTGACATGATATATTAGCTCATGATTTCAAAAAGCAATAATTGTACCTTCTATCATGTATAAGACAACTTGAAAAGAAATAAAAAGAAATGATTTCAAGTGTGTGAGAAAAAGACAAAACATAGAAATTGGCTAGACAAAGAAAAACAAATATAATATGTTTAGAAAAGACTTTAGTTACCTTTTTACAACTCAAGAATGTCGACTTACTTAAAGTCATCATTCTCTGTGTAAAACATTAAATACCTCCTCTAAAAATCTTTTTAGAAATAACTATTTTAATCCCACTCAAGAATGTCGACTTGCTTAAAGTCTTCATTTTCTCTGTAGACATTAAATAGCACATCATAAAGCAATTCTTGATATGATTATTTACAAATAAAGATCTCAAAGCATTTATTGTACTTACACTCATTTAAGTAAAGAAGTGACAATTTCTAAATAAAATACTTAAGTACTACAAATCATTAATTAGAATAAAGACAAAACTACATGATGGCTTACGCATCCAACGTTAAATGTACTATTATAAGAAAAAGACTTTTTACATAAAATATATCATACCTAAAATATTACAACGACTAGTGTACCCCAAATACTACTGTTATGGAAATAAGACTTTTTCGAAAATCATAAAGATGTTTTTTGAAATGACTTGACATCTCACATCCCAAAAAGACTATCATTTTAAAAAGGCAACGACTATTTTTCTAAGGCTATATAAACACAATCAAATAACTTATTCACTAAGGACATGTGAGCTTACAACGAGAAAAATTCCTATTCGATATTTGAAAGAGAGCCATGAAAAAGAAAAAGAAAAGAAAGAGAAAAAGTCAAGAATAGCTCTTTGACAAAGAGTATCTTCTGAGTGAAAAGAATAGAACATTCTGAGAATCCTTCATTCGTGCATTCATATCATTCTGAAGGTTCTATAGGAAGTATTGTAAATTTTCTGTTATTCACTGTATTTCTTCTTTGTTGAAAGAAGTAGACCTCTGTGAAAGAGGGTGTTCCCCTTCTCTATTCGGAGAAGAAGACCTCTGTGAAAGAGGGTGTGCCCCTTCTCTGTTGAGAGAAGAAGACTTCTGTGAAAGAGGGTGTGCCCTTTCTCTGTTGAGAGAAGAAGACCTCTGAGGAAGAGGGTGTTGTACTATTTATCTAACTCGGATGTTATAGTGAAAAACTCAAGTGGTTTGCTTAGGGACTGGATGTAGGTCAGGGTTTTGACCGAACCAGTATAAGTTCTGTGATTTATGTGTTGTGCCTTATTGCATTCTATTTTTAATTTATCGATCTATTTAGAATTTCACTATTCACCCCCCCTCTAGTGGAATTTCAGAAAAGCCCCTAGCTCTCCGACAGTAAATGTTTTTTTTTGTGTGTTTTAATTCTGTTTTCTTTTGGTTCATGGTGATTGGCGCACGAGCAACCAGACAGATTAGTAGATTGTGCCGGCCTATGACAGGTGCCCAACCCACTTTGGTAGCAGCTGGTTGAGCCTTAGGCTCCAGCTCGTGGGTGTGGAAGGTTGCACGGTCTGGTCCAACGGACGAGACCCTTCAGCCAACCCCTTTTTATCATGCGTTGGAGCTGGGCACCATGTGTTACGACAATGAAGCCGTACATGATACTTCAAGTACAAAGTTTTGATGATAAGCAAGTGAAATCAACTGCATTTCAGCTAAGGCAATGAAGAAATTGAAGAATTCGATGAAGAATCTTTGAAGACTAGTGTGCAAATGTTAAATTCATTAAAAGTCTTAGATTCTTGTAAGAGCCTTACTTAGAGTGAATATTTAGGTTGCATTTCACCTAAAAAGTCTTTAGAAAAACTTTTCTAAAAGAACCTTTCATGAAAATCTTTTTAGAAAACTCTTTTCTTAAATTTTTGTGTTTATTAGTCAACTAATAGACTTACCAGTCGACTAATCCTTTTGCGCCATATTTTCTAAAAAGTCATTTTTGTCAAATTAGTCGACCGAAGGTTTTATCAGTCGACTGGACAGAATGTCTGTTTTCTGGAAAATTTAGCAGCAGTCGACTAATGACTTTATCAATCGAGTGGACAAAACATGTGTTTTCTGGAAATTTAGCAGCAGTCGACTAATGATTTTATCAGTCGACCAGACAGAATGTATGTTTTTCAGAAAATTTTAGCAACAGTCGACTGAAAGGTTTTTCAGTCTACTGATGATATTATCAGTCGACTAGTTTTATCTCTAGTCGACTAAGTTTCAAAAGTTCAGATTTTCAAACAGCTCGATTAACAGATCAGTCGACCATCAATAATTGTCAGTCTACTAATAACTAACTATTAGTCGACTAACTACTGTTTCAGTCGACTAATTTTGCCGTTTTTCCCGAAACTTTAAAAAGGCGTGTCTTTTCATTTTTCAAACGTTTTGATCGTTCAAAATGGACTGTTTTGACACCCTTTCATACCCTCAACGTATGAAAACTTTCAACTATAAATATGAGTGCATTTTACACTAAAAAATACTTCAATTCAATCAATTTGAATTAATTACTCTTTGCTTTTCACTCATATTCATTTTCTCACTCACGTGATATTTTTCACTTCAGTTTTTCACTCAAATTCCTTTGAGAGATAGTGAATTCGTGAGTAGAGTATTTCAACAACCTCAAAAGCCAATTGTATTTCATTTGCATTCAAAAGAAGGGCTCATAGGTTGTATTGTAAGTTGTTACTTATTTTCTATAAAAGGAAGGACTCCTTGGTTTAAAGGAGTTGTTTGCTTTCAGTAGGTGTGTTACTGAAAGTAAGACCAGATTTGGTCTGTATGATCTTGTAGTTACACAAGGTTGATAGTGGAAATCTCAAGCGGGTTTTTGCCTATGGACTGAATGTAGGTCGGGAAAGACCGAACCAGGATAAGTTATTGTGTTCTTTGTGTGTTTGCTTTGCGTATTGCAAAATCCGTCAATATTTCGCAGACAATTCTTAAAAGCACTATTCACCCCCCCCTCTAGTGCTCATTGCCTCGATCCTACTGCACTTTTATTTGGTATCAGAGCAGGTTTGCTATTATTTTGATTTGATCATCATCTAGCATGGCAACTACAACATCTCAACACAAAGAAGTATGCTCCTCTGTTCGTCCTCCTCTCTTCGATGGAACAAACTATGGATACTGGAAAGTGAGAATGACAATATTCTTACAATCTATGGATCTCGAAATTTGGAGAGTCGTTTCAGAAAAGTACCAAATGCCATCAACTGATTTCAGCCGATGGACCAATGAAGAAAAGAAGACTGCTTCACTTAATGCCAAGGCTATGAATGCATTATATTGTGGCGTTGACAAGGTAGAGTTCAATCGCATCTCTTAATGCTCTACAGCAAATGAAATCTGGCATACTCTTCTCGTGACTCACGAAGGTACGTCAAAGGTAAAGGAATCTAAAATTGCTTCTTTAGTTCATAAATTTGAATTGTTCAAGATGAAGCAAAATGAATCTATATCGGACATGGTAACTAGAATGACCGATATAACTAACACTTTGAAATCCCTTGGAAAAGAATATTCACAAGTGGATTTAGTCAGAAAGATCCTAAGGTGTTTAACTCCTGAATGGGAGAGAAAAACCACTGTTATTGAAGAAGCAAATAATCTTAACACTCTCACTCTTGAAGATTTGGTTGGTAACCTTATGGCATATGAAGTCCAACTTCAAGACAGACAAGAAGAAGAGCCCAAGAAGAAATCTCTTACTTTTAAGGCTACTTCTGACTCTGAAAATTTAGAAGAAGATGAGGATGAAGATATTGCCCATATTGCAAGACAATTCAAAAGAATCATCAAAAGGGAAAGATTTCAAAGAAAGGTAAAGAAAGTGGATTCTTTCAATGCCAATGAAGTCAAGTGCTTTAACTACAAAAGGCAAGACATATCAAGAAAGATTGTCCTCTTCTCAAAATCAAGCCCAAGGACCAATTCAAGAAGAAAAAGGCATTTCAAGCATGTTGGGATGATAGTGACTCCTCTTCCGATGAAGAATCAAATGAACAAGTCGCCAACATGTGTTTTGTAGCACAAGAAGATTCGGTAAGTCAATTTGACTATGATGATTTATTAGAAGCATTCAATGAATTATATGCTAAATTTAAGAGTCTAAGTTCTAAAAACAAAGAGTTAAAAACTGAAAATTTAACTCTTGACTCTCAAAACAAAGTGTTACTTCAAGAGATAGAAGATCTCAACAAGGAAAACTCTTGTCAAACATTTGAGATAAAAAAAATTGGAACAAGAACCAATCTCTTACAAAAAAAAAAACTAGTCTAAAAGAAAAATCAAATGATCTTCTTTCTATAGTGACCAAATTCACAAATGGTCAAGAGAATCTAGAAAGACTTCTTGGTTCTCAAAGATGTTCGGTTAATAAAACTGGATTGGGATATAGCTTCCTTGATACTCAAAATAGACCAAACTATGTTGTGAAAAATCAAAGACAATATTCTCAACCATTTGTTCAAAGAACTAAATTTTCTAGTAGAAATGCATCTAATCATGGAACTTATAATGCTTATAAGCCTAGACATTATTACTCTAGAAATGCTAAAGCTTGTTATAAAAAGAATACTTTTTATCAAAGGAAACCAAAATCCAAATGGATATGGGTTCCTAAGACTAACTCTCATAGACCCGAAAATAGAAAGGGGTCAAATGCTTTGTCTTCTAATTTTGTTGTAGGTACACAAAATAAGGAGCAAATGGATATTGGACAACGGTTGTTCCAATCATATGACTGGAAGGCCAGAGTTATTTCGGAAGACCCATCTTGTTTCAATAACTGGATGATCCTTTGGTCTATCAACTAGATCCCAAACATCATTCCTAGTAAATTGGTTAAGTTCTTCAGACATGGCCAAAAGCCAAAATTCATCATCACAAGCCTCATTGATCTTTGAAATCTTCCCTTTTTGATGAATCTTCTGAATTGCCTTGTGATGAGGGCAATATCTTCATCTTCATCTTCTTCTGAATTTTCTGAGTCAGAAGTAGCCTTAAAAGCAAGAGATTTTTTCTTGGGCTCTTCTTCTTGTCTGTCTTGAAGTTGGACTTCATATGCCATAAGGTTACCAACCAAATCTTCAAGAGTGAGAGTGTTAAGATCATTTGCTTCTTCAATAACAATGGTTTTTCTCTCCCATTCAGAAGTTAAACACCTTAAGATCTTTCTGACTAAATCCACTTGTGAATATTCTTTTTCAAGGGATTTCAGAGTGTCAGTTATATTGGTCATTCTTGTTACCATGTCCGATATAGATTCATTTTGCTTCATTTTAAACAATTCAAATTTATGAACCAAAGAGGCAATTTTAGATTCTTTTACCTTTGACGTACCTTCGTGAGTCACAAGAAGAATATGCCAGATTTCATTTGCTGTAGAGCATTAAGAGATGCGATTGAACTCTACCTTGTCAACGCCACAATACAATGCAATCATAGCCTTGGCATTAAGTGAAGCAGTCTTCTTTTCTTCATCGATCCATCGGCTGAAATCAGTTGATGGCATTTGGTACTTTTCTGAAATGACTCTCCAAATTTTGAGATCCATGGATTGTAAGAATATTGTCATTCTCACTTTCCAGTATCCATAGTTTGTTCCGTCGAAGAGAGGAGGACGAACATAGGAGCATACTTCTTTGTGCTGAGATGTTGTAGTTGCCATGCTAGATGATGATCAAATCAAAATAATAGCAAACCTGTTCTGATACCAAATGAAAGTGCAGTAGGATCGAGGCAACGAGCACTAGAGGGGGGGGGGGGGTGAATAGTGCTTTTAAGAATTGTCTGCGAAATATTGACGGATTTTGCAATACGCAAAGAAAACACACAAAGAACATAATAATTTATCCTGGTTCGATCTTTCCCGACCTACATTCAGTTCCCAAGCAAAAACCCGCTTGAGATTTCCACTATCAACCTTGTGTAACTACAAGATCATACAGACCAAATCCGGTCTTACTTTCAGTAACACACCTACTGAAAGCAAACAACTCCTTTAAACCAAGGAGTTATTCTATTTATAGAAAATAAGTAACAACTTACAATACAACCTATGAGCCCTTCTTTTGAATGCAAATGAGATGCAATTGGCTTTTGAGGTTGTTGAAATACTATACTCACGAATTCACTATCTCTCAAAGGAATTTGAGTGAAAAACTGAAGTGAAAAATATCACATGAGTGAGAAAATGAATATGAGTGAAAAGCAAAAAGTAATTAATTCAAATTGATTGAATTGGAGTGTTTTTTAGTGTAAAATGCACTCATATTTATAGTTGAAAGTTTCCATACGTTGAGGGTATGAAAGGGTGTCAAAACAGTCCATTTTGAACGATCAAAACGTTTGAAAAATGAAAAGACACGCCTTTTTAAAGTTTCAGAAAAAACAACAAAATTAGTCGACTGAAACAGTAGTTAGTCGACTAATAGTTAGTTATTAGTAGACTGACAGTTATCGTCGATCGACTGATCTGTTAATCGAGCCATTTGAAAATATGAACTTTGAAACTTAGTCGACTAGAGATAAAATTAGTCGACTGATAATATCATCAGTAGACTGAAAAACCTTTCAGTCGACTGCTGCTAAAATTTTCTGAAAAACATACATTCTGTCTGGTCGACTGATAAAAGCATTAGTCGACTGCTGTTAAATTTCCAGAAAACACATGTTTTGTCCAGTCGATTGATAAAGTCATTAGTCGACTGCTGCTAAATTTTCCAGAAAACAGACATTCTGTCCAGTCGACTGATAAAACCTTCGGTCGACTGATAAAACCTTCGGTCGACTAATTTGACAAAAATGACTTTTTAGAAAATATGGCGCGAAAGGATTAGTCGACTGGTAAGTCTATTAGTTGACTAATAAACACAAAAATTTAAGAAAAGAGTTTTCTAAAAAGATTTTCATGAAAGGTTCTTTTAGAAAAGTTTTTCTAAAGACTTTTTAGGTGAAATGCAACCTAAATATGCACTCTAAGTAAGGCTCTTACAAGAATCTAAGACTTTTAATGAATTTAACATTTGCACACTAGTCTTCAAAGATTCTTCATCGAATTCTTCAATTTCTTCATTGCCTTAGCTGAAATGCAGTTGATTTCACTTGCTCATCATCAAAACTTTGTACTTGAAGTATCATGTACGGCTTCATTGTCGTAACACATGGTGCCCAGCTCCAACGCATGATAAAAAGGGGTTGGCTGAAGGGTCTCGTCCGTTGGACCAGACCGTGCAACCTTCCACACCCACGAGCTGGAGCCTAAGGCTCAACCAGCTGCTACCAAAGTGGGTTGGGCACCTGTCATAGGCCGGCACAATCTACTAATCTGTCTGGTTGCTCGTGCGCCAATCACCATGAACCAAAAGAAAACAGAATTAAAACACACAAAAAAAAAAACATTTACTGTCGGAGAGCTAGGGGCTTTTCTGAAATTCCACTAGAGGGGGGGGTGAATAGTGAAATTCTAAATAGATCGATAAATTAAAAATAGAATGCAATAAGGCACAACACATAAATCACAGAATTTATACTGGTTCGGTCAAAACCCTGACCTACATCCAGTCCCCAAGCAAACCACTTGAGCTTTTCACTATAACATCCGAGTTACCGGATAAATAGTACAACACCCTCTTCCTCAGAGGTCTTCTTCTCTCAACAGAGAAGGGGCACACCCTCTTTCACAGAGGTCTTCTTCTCTCAACAGAGAAGGGGCACACCCTCTTTCACATAGGTCTTCTTCTCTTAACAGAGAAGGGGAACACCCTCTTTCACAGAGGTCTACTTCTTTCAACAAAGAAGAAATATAGTGAATAACATAAAGTTTACAATACTTCCTATAGAACCTTCAGAATGATATGAATGCACGAATGAAGGATTCTCAGAATGTTCTATTCTTTTCACTCAGAAGATACTCTTTGTCAAAGAGCTATTCTTGACTTTTTCTCTTTCTTTTCTTTTTCTTTTTCAAGGCCCTCTTTCAAATATCGAATAGGAATTTTTCTTGTTGTAAGCTCACATGTCCTTAGTGAATAAGTTATTTGATTGTGTTTATATAGCCTTAGAAAAATAGTCGTTGCCTTTTTGAAATGATAGTCTTTTTGGGATGTGAGATGTCAAGTCATTTCAAAAAACATCTTTATGGATTTTTGAAAAGGTTTTCTTTCCATAATAGTAGTATTTGGGGTACACTAGTCGTTGTTATATTTTAGGTATGATATATTTTATGTAAAAAGTCTTTTTCTTATAATAGTACATTGAACGTTGGATGTGTAAGCCATCATGTAGTTTTGTCTTTATTCTAATTAATGATTTGTAGTACTTAAGTATTTTATTTAGAAATTGTCACTTCTTTACTTAAATGAGTGTAAGTACAATAAATGCTTTGAGATCTTTATTTGTAAATAGTCATATCAAGAATTGCTTTATGATGTGCTATTTAATGTTTACAGAGAGAATGAAGACTTTAAGCAAGTCGACATTCTTGAGTGGGATTAAAATAGTTATTTCTAAAAAGATTTTTAGAGGAGGTATTTAATGTTTTACACAGAGAATGATGACTTTAAGTAAGTCAACATTCTTGAGTTGTAAGAAGGTAACTAAAGTTTTTTCTAAACATATTATATTTGTTTTTCTTTGTCTAGCCAATTTCTATGTTTTGTCTTTTTCTCACACACTTGAAATCATTTCTTTTTATTTCTTTTCAAGTTGTCTTATACATGATAGAAGGTACAATTATTGCTTTTTAAAATCATGAGCTAATATATCATGTCAAAATACCTTTTCCATAAAGGTTTGTAAGAAGATACAATTATTGGTTTTAAAAAAGGTGCTTTTTGAAACTATCGTATACTTTTATGAAATATAGCTTTTGGGAATGAGTGACTTTTGTGATAAAGTATGTAATATGCAATATGCATGCTTCTGAAGGTTCTGTTACATATGACTCTAAAGAAGAAAAAAGTCTCCATTTTGAGGAAGCCAATCTCTTTAGATGATCTTTAAGAATGCATGGCTCATCAAGATTTTTCTTCAAGAAGTATGATTGCACCACGGTTGTACTTGAACAAGAGGTCTCCATCCTTTTGGGTGAGATATCCTTGCATCAAATACTCGTTAGATACATGGCAAAGCATATCCAGTCATAATATAACATTTTTCAAGAAGACATATTATCATATCATATTAAATCAAATATGAC
Source organism: Nuphar pumila (assembly GCF_984573655.1). Taxonomy (NCBI): domain Eukaryota; kingdom Viridiplantae; phylum Streptophyta; class Magnoliopsida; order Nymphaeales; family Nymphaeaceae; genus Nuphar; species Nuphar pumila. The sequence continues at coordinate 29,037,421 of NC_143258.1, read as the reverse complement.
AGTGTATCATATTGTGTGTCATCAAAATATAGTTTCTCAACATTATCCCCCTTTTTGATGATGACAAAATATGCTCCCTCTGTCAAAAAGATATTATGCATAGTAATAATAATATCATAAGAATATTGAAAAATGTCAAAGAGTTTTTTTCTCCACTATTGGAGACAAGTTTTTCTCCCCCTTTGTCATGGACAAAAAGGAGGGGATCAGAGTAAGTAGATTTATTACAGACCAAATGGAAAAAAAAGGTATATAAAGTTATTACAGACGAAATGAATAAAGAGTTCATTCTAAGCCGGATGAGGGGTGAAACTTCCTAAGTAATGCAACTTGGCCGATTTGCAGTGATGCTTGACTCTTGAGAAGGAGATCCTGGGTGTTTTGTACATTGACAAGTGCTGAGAAGATGTCAAGGTCAGAAGTTGCTGCTGGATCTGCTTCTTGAGGGCCTTCGTCGTCAGAGTTTAGGGAAGATGACTCTTCCTCATGGAGAGAGGAGTCATCAAACATGCGGTTGGAGTGATAGACAACATCAGTTTCAAGCGGTATTTGGAAGTATTCAAGAATGAGGGTGATAAAGTACCCCAACGGAAGAGAGTGAAAGGAACAAAAATTAATCATGTTATGGACAATGATACTGGACCAGTTGATGAGAAAGGCACAGAAGATTGCATAAAGAAGAAGGGAGATTTCATTGGCAATAAATCCCCTAGAGGGCGACTTAGGGACTACGTTGGAGGAAAGAATTTTGGACAACAACAGAGCATGAGGCTTTAAGTTGCTTTCATGCCACGGAAAGTGGGTGGAGCGAGTGGAGAGGAGGACTTTCTTAAACACAGTTCGGTCGAGAGGAACTATGTTGGGGAGCTCAATCCCGTAGGAAGATATATTCAGAATGTGGCCTAACTTAGACATGTCGAAGGAGAAGACTTTTCCATGAACTATGGAAGTGATAGTAGAGTGATCATGGTCGACAGAAAGGTTTGTGTAGAACACTTTGATGAGATGTGGATAGATGGTCATTAATTTTGGAGAGGCTAGGACATGAATAAATTCGGAAAGTGAAGTTTGTAAATCAAATGATGAAAATACTTCAAGATGAACTAACTTTCCTGGTTAGATGGTCATGGAGTTAATGGAGTGATATCTGTGAATGAGATATGGAAATCTCAACTCCGAAGCTTCAAGCATGTTAATGTCGGATGTGGAAGAGGATGCCATTTGCAAGTACTTTTGATCAAAGAGAGACTTAGAAAGAAGAGCTTGGAAAGAATGATAGCTTGGATAGAGAAATTCGAGTGGAATGGTGAGGGATGAACCAATCTATTAAATAGAAGGAAGAAAATAATTATGATACGAAATGAATGACATTTGAAGTGAATGATTTTTAGATTTTAGTTGAATGAAGAAATTTGTGAGTTGTAATTTAAGAGGCTTGTGAATGATAAATCAAATCAATTTTTGGAAGATAGTGTATTATATTAGTGTGAATGACAAGAAGGACAAAGTTATACAAATAAATTTTCTATATAGAGAAAAATTGCTATGGAAGAGTTTATCGAATAGTGGAATGTGTCATGCTTTGAGTATGGAGTGCCCCATTAGAATAGATGTGTGATGAATGAATAAAGTCAAGAAGGTGAGTAATCTATAGATTTTAAAGATTTTCGTGCGAGGAAGTGATTAATCCAGCTTATTTCGGAAGACCCATCTTGTTCCAATTACTGGATGATCCTTTGGTCTATCAACTAGATCCCAAACATCATTCCTAGTAAATTGGTTAAGTTCTTCAGACATGGCCAAAAGCCAAAATTCATCATCACAAGCCTCATTGATATTCTTTGGTTCTAATTTAGATATGAAAGCAACATTTGCAATATATTTTTCTAATTGCCTTCTAGTTTGGACACCACTCTTTATTTCACCAATAACTTGTTCATGTGGATGATTAGGATCTTCTTTCCAAACCGGTTGAAGAGGAACATTATCTTGATAAGAATTCTCTATCAAGGGTTCTTCTTGAAGTATAACGTCTTCTCCTTCGCTTAGAGGTATAACCTGCTCACAATTCTCATCAAATGCAACATGTAAAGATTATTCAATGCAAGATGTTCTTTTATTAAATATACAATAAGCTTTACTTCTAGAGGAATATCCAAGAAATATTGATTCATTTGATTTTGAATCAAACTTATCAAGATTATCTTTGGTATTTAACAAGAAACATTTACTACCAAAATTTTTGAAATATGAGATCTTTGGTATACGATCATAATACAATTCAAAACATGTTTTATGTAAGATTGGTCGAATAAAAACACGGTTTAAAACATAACATGTTGTATTTATAGCTTCAGCCCAAAAGTATTTTGGTAAATTTTTATCTTGAAGCATGGTTCTAGCACATTCTTGCAAAGTTCTATTCTTTCTTTCAACAACTCCAATTTGTGGAGCCACTCTAGGAAAAGCAAAGTTGTGAGATATACCATGTAAATCACAAAACTTTAGAAAAGATTCATTTTTAAATTCACCACCATGATCAGTCTGAATTTTAATTATAGATGTAGATTTTTCATTTGTAATTCTTCTACAAAGTTTAGAAAATTCCGAAAAAGCATCATTTTTGCTTTTTAGAAAAATCACTCATGTAAACCAGGAATAATCATCTACTATAACAAAAGCATACTTGCTACCATTCAAACTTTGAATTCTAGATGGTCCAAATAGATCTAAATGTAAAAGTTCAAGATGACATTTTGTTGAAACTATATCTTTTGCTTTAAAAGAACTCTTGATTTGTTTACCCCTTTGGCAAGCATCACATAAGTGATCCTTTTTATATGGTATTCTAGGTAGGCCTCTTACAAGATCAGTCTTGGATAACTTTGAAATAATTTTAAAGTTAACATGTTCAAGTCTCTTGTGCCATAACTATTGAATTTCATTTGAAACAATAAGATATTTTTCATTAAAAATGGGTAATTCATCTAGATATAGTTCATACACATTGTTCCTTCTTTTACCTTTAAAAATGATCTTTTTAGATTGAAAATCAGAAATTAAGCATAAATCATTTTCAAAAGAAACATGAAAACCTTTATCACATAATTGACTAATAGATAATAAATTATGCATTAAACCATCTACTAAAAGAACATTTTCTATCAAGGAAAATTTTGGATTACCAATATTACCAATACCTATTACTTTTCCCTTGTTATTGTCACCAAAGGTGACGGTTCCTCCATCCTTATTTTGGAGGGTGGAAAATAACTCCGGCCTTCCAGTCATATGTTTGGAACAACCACTGTCCAATATCCATTTGCTCCTTATGTTGTGTACCTACAACACAATTAGAAAATAGAGCATTTGACCCCTTTCTATTTTCGGGTCCATGGGAGTTAGTCTTAGGAACCCATATCCATTTGGATTTTGGTTTTCTTTGATAATAAATATTCTTTCTATAAAAGAATTTATCATGTCTAGAATAATTATGTCTAGGCTTATAAGTATTATAGTTTCCATGTTTAGATGCATTTCTATTAGAACTAGAAAGTTTAGTTCTATTAACAAATGGTTGAGAATAATGTCTTTGATTTTTCACCACATAGTTTGGTCTATTTTGAGTATCAAAGAAGCTATATCCCAATCCGGATTTATTAACCGAGCATCTTTGAGAACCAAAAAGTTTTCTAGATTCTCTTGACCATTTCTGAATTTGGTCACTATGGAAAGAAGATCGCTTGATTTTTCTTTTAGACTAGATATTTCTTTTTGTAAGAGATTGGTTCTAACTCCAATTTCTTTTATCTCAAATACTTGGCAAGCGTTTTCCTTCTTGAGATCTTCTATCTCTTGAAGTAACACTTTATTTTGAGAGTCAAGAGTTAAATTTTCAGTTTTTAACTCTTTATTTTTAGAACTTAGACTCTTAAATTTAGCATATAAATCATTGAATGCTTCTAACAAATCATCATAGTCAACTTGACTTACCAAATCTTCTTGTGCTATAAAACACATGTTAGCAACTTCTTCATTTGATTCTTCATCGGAAGAGGAGTCACTATCATCCCAACATGCTTGAAATGCCATTTTCTTCTTGAATTGGTCCTTGGGCTTGATTTTGAGAAGATGACAATCTTTCTTGATATGTCCTGCCTTTTTGCAGTTAAAGCACTTGACTTCATTGGGATTGGAAGAATCTGCTTTCTTTACCTTTCTTTGAAATCTTCCATTTTTGATGAATCTTCTGAATTACCTTGTGATGAGGGAAATATCTTCATCTTCATCTTCTTCTGAATTTTTTGAGTCAGAAGTAGCCTTAAAAGTAAGAGATTTCTTCTTGGGCTCTTCTTCTTGTCTGTCTTGAAGTTGGACTTCATATGCCATAAGGTTACCAACCAAATCTTCAAGAGTGAGAGTGTAAGATTATTTGCTTCTTCAATAACAGTGGTTTTTCTCTCCCATTCAGGAGTTAAACACCTTAGGATCTTTCTGACTAAATTCACTTGTGAATATTCTTTTCCAAGGGTTTTCAAAGTGTTAGTTATATCGGTCATTCTAGTTACCATGTCCGATATAGATTCATTTTGCTTCATCTTGAACAATTCAAATTTATGAACTAAAGAAGCAATTTTAGATTCCTTTACCTTTGACGTACCTTTGTGAGTCACGAGAAGAGTATGCCAGATTTCATTTGCTGTAGAGCATTAAGAGATGCGATTGAACTCTACCTTGTCAACGCCACAATATAATACATTCATTGCCTTGGCATTAAGTGAAGCAGTCTTCTTTTCTTCATCGGTCCATCAGCTGAAATCAGTTGATGGAGTTTGGTACTTATCTGAAACAACTCTCCAAATATCGAGATCCATGGATTGCAATAATATTGTCATTCTCACTTTCTAGTATCCATAGTTTGTTCCGTCAAAGAGAGGATGACGAACAGAGGAGCATCCTTCTTTGTGCTGAGATGTTGTAGTTGCCATGCTAGATGATGATCAAATCAGAATAATAGCAAACTTGCTCTGATACCAAATGAAAGTATACTAGGATCGAGGCAACGAGCACTAGAGGGGGGGGGGGGGTGAATAGTGCTTTTAAAAAATAATCTACGGAATATTAAAGGATTTTGCAATTTGAAAAGCAAACACACAAAGAACACAAGATTTTATCCTAGTTCGGTCTATCTCGACCTACATTCAGTCCCCAAGCAAAACCCTCTTGAGATTTCCACTATCAACCCTGTTAACTACAAGATCACACAGACCAAAACCGGTCCCACTTTCAGTAACAACCATACTGAAAGCAAACAACTCCTTTAAACCAAGGAGTCCTTCTTTTTACAGAAAATAAGTAACAACTTACAATACAACCTATGAGCCTTTCTTTTGAATGCAAATGAGATGTAATTGGCTTTTGAGGTTGTTGAAATACTCTACTCACAAATTCACTATCTCTCAAAGGGATTTGAGTGAAAAACTTAAGTGAAAATATCAAGTGAGTGAGAAAATAAATACTTGAATGAATAGGAGTGAAAAGCAATAAGTAAATGATTCAAATTATTTTTGAGTGTAAAATGCACTCATATTTATAGTTAAAAAATTCCATACGTTGAGAGTATGAAAGGGTGTCAAAATAATCCATTTTGAACGATCAAAACGTTTGAAAAATGAAAAGACAGACCTTTTTTGAAGTTTCAGGAAAACGACAAAATTAGTCGACTAGAACAGTAGTTAGTCGACTAATAGTTAGTTATTAGTAGACTGACAGTTATCGTCGGTCAACTGATCTGTTTATCGAGCCATTTGAAAATCTGAACTTTTGAAACTTAGTCGACTAGAGAAAAATTAGTCGACTGATAATATCATCAGTAGACTGAAAAATCTTTCAGTCGACTACTGCTAAAATCTTCTGAAAAACAAACATTCTGTCCGGTCGACTGATAAAAGCATTAGTCGACTGCTGCTAAATTTCTAGAAAACACATGTTCTGTCCAGTCGACTAATAAAATCATTAGTCGACTGCTGCTAAATTTTCCAGAAAATAGACATTCTGTCCAGTCGACTGATAAAACCTTCAGTCGACTAATTTGACAAAAATGACTTTTTAGAAAATATGGAGCAAAAGGATTAGTCGACTGGCGAGTCTATTAGTTGACTAATAAACACAAAAATTTAAGAAAAGAGTTTTCTAAAAAGATTTTCATGAATGGTTCTTTTAGAAAAGTTTTTCTAAAGACTTTTTAGGTGAAATGCAACCTAAATATGCACTCTAAGTAAGGCTCTTACAAGAATCTAAGACTTTTAATGAATTAAACGTTTGCACACTAGTCTTCAAAGATTCTTCATCGAATTCTTCAATGTCTTCATTGCCTTAGCTGAAATGCAGTTGATTTCACTTGCTCATTATCAAAACCTTGTACTTGAAGTATCATTTATGGCTTCATTGTCGTAACACAGAGGACCAGACTTGCATATGCCTATAGGCCTCCTTTGACAACTGGTATGCGACCATTTTGCCGGAAACCCACACAGCCTCGTTACTCTACCTAATCGGCTGTCCCTATTAATGACCTTATTTTTTTTAAGACCAGCACAAAACCATATTCATAACCGAACCATAGTGGTCCAGACTCGTGTTTGGTCTTGCCCCGCACCCTTTCGCAATTCGGTTAGGGTGTTTGGCATGCGTGCACATGCCTCGGGATGCACGGGTTTTAGATAACCTTATATATAGGTATATACATATATAAATATGTGTATATACGTATATGTATATACGTGTAGGGGGTAGGCATCTTTGAGTGAACATGTATATATGTAATATATATATATATATATATATATATATATATATATATATATATGTCGATAACAATGAACCTCGTAACATATATATATATATATATATATATATATATATATATATATATATATATATATATATATATATATATATATATAGGCTAATGCACATAGTTGAGTGTTTCGGTGCGACCGAATGGACACGCGACACTCTTGTGTCCCATCCAAGTGTTTCCACAGTCATTTCTACACCCCGAACCGTGGAAAAGCCAATGTAATCCCCATTAGATGGGTTATTTTCAGAATTCACTTTTGACACGTATGTGTGTCATACTGCGTAAGGAAAACACTCATGCCTTGGTTTCCGTTTCAACGGATGAGTAAAGTAAGAAGATGAGCACTATTGCAACTCCACGTACTTAGAGACTACGTTGGTTACGAATCACAAACACTGTTCATTATTGTTGTATCGGGTCCGCGGGTGCGACACCCTACACCGTGGAAATGCTAATGTTATTCCCATAAGTTGGGAATATCCCAGATGTTCCCTCAGTAACACATAAGTGTGTTAAATCAAGTAGGGTGGTCTTTTGTGTCGCAATTTCATCTTTTCCCGGCAAGAGCGATGATTCACCTTGGAATGCGAATGTAATTTCCATACGTACGAGATTATTGTTAAATTCAATCTCAACACTTAAGTATGCAAAATCATGAATTTTCCCTACGCAAATAATTTCATGTTATGCAAAGTGCCAATGTTAATAATTTAGAGACAACTGCTTAAATAAAGAAAATTGATGATAATTCATATGCATGAAACTGTATACTTGCTTGCACGTTTTCTTGTCTCTTAGAAATGAAATTATATAATGCCTCTGTTCCTTATGGTTGTGCAAAAAGATAAAAAGCATGTGGTACTATTACACTTTGCACGTGGCACATCCTGACACTTGTACTGAGTAGTGCGTACCTCGACTGGTACATAGCTTGAGGCATTGGTGAGTGCACAAGGTGCACTTACTTCATGAAATGAAAAGACTAAAACTTAAACACCATAGGGTATGAATGAATATGATTGTGATTGGACTCGATTGGAGTCTTTGGGCAATGGCCCTTCTGTCGTGAGTGGACTCACATGTGACTATACCCTAAATTAGAAAAGAAATAATATGGTGTTGTAATCGCTTTCACGAGTGATGTGCTCTTGTTGGCTGTGTGAGGCTGAGCACATGGATGGGCAGGCCAAGTCCTCGTTTGCGTACCCCGCGTGGACCACGAGGCATAAAATCCTCGTTGAGAGGTATAACTGAATAATGAGCCTAAGAAATATAAACCTGCTTCATCCCATTCACAGACGGTTCACCTTGGAGAGGGTGGATGGTAAAACCCTGAGTGACTTGTCGTTACTATGACACGTGTTTTGACAGAAGTTGTAGCGCCCTTTGGCCTCCAGTCACTCAGAGTCAGGGAGGTCGAGGTTACCTTTTTAGGACCTCACTACTGCAGTAGTATGGATTGCAATCCTTGCCTATGCGAGAGTTTCTCTCAGCTGTGTGCTGCTCGCATGAGGTTTACTCGGTCTGTAGCATCCCCGGTTACCACACTAGAATTTGAATAACAGACGCCGGATGCATGTCTCACAGAATGCGAGGTTCCTTTGCGTACCTGAAGGAGTAACAAGAAGAACTTAAAGACTAACCAATCACAGTTGACATACTGTAGTTGTTTTAGTTACTTTACTTGTTCAGCAGTTACTTCAGTTACTTACTTGTTCAATACTTGTTATAGTTCTGTTACTGTTCTTAGTTACTTGCTTACAATTACGTCAGTTCTGTTACTTCTTCACTTGACTAGCACTTGTCACATACGCACTTACCTGACACAGACACATACACTTGTTAGTTCTTGTTTCTGCTTCCTGTTAGATTGATTATATATATATATATATATATATATATATATATATATATATATATATATATATATATATATATATATATATATATATATATATATATTGTGGTTGTTTCTTCGCCACCTCGCAAGAGGAATGACCCCATTTTATGGGGATGTAGGTGACGAATAGGTGCAGTGCTGATGCGACGGTACATGGTGGAGGCTTGGGGACCCACACTTAGTTGCAGATCCTGTCCCAGTGGTTTTTGGGTTTTGGTTGGGATATATTCCCTATTTTTGAGACTTTGTATTATTACATTTTGTAAACTTTAAACTGTCGGGTTGTATACCCTTTTTATATTTGTTGTTTTACTTTTATTTACACTGTTAGTTACTTTTGTTGTACTCACCTGTGGCCGTCCAGACTCGTGGCTTTGCCACCTTCCTTACACCTTGTTTTCCGTTGTTTTCAGTAAAACCTTTCCAAAAAAAATCATAAAAAATCTAAGGTTTTTACAAGGTCGGGGTTTGGGGTGCCACAAATCTTGGTATCAGAGCAGTGTTTAAGTATGGTACAAGCTTCATCGTGCATCGTCCATCGCACTGTAAGTATGGTTAAACTTTATTTATTTGTTTGTTTCTTACTTCTTAGTTAGTATTGTGTGCTTGGTTCTGTGTGTGGGATAGATGGCGACAAACCCGAGTTACGAGAAGATTTTGGAAGCTCTCCAGAACTTGGCTCGAGGCGAGGAGGCCTTGAGTGGAGCTGTGCAGCACTTAGCACGTAGTGTGCACATGTTGGCACCTCCTTGTGCCAGGTGTTTGGTGGATCACGCGGGACAAATTTATCCCTGTGAATTGTCTGATTGCCCTTATTGCAGTCTTCGGGGGCATATCGAGGAAGAATGCCAGATGAAGCTGCGGAATGAGCTCTGGAGGAGCAATGCTGATGATATCAATGATGTATCTTCGGTTGTTGGACCAATGGTAGTCAAAGTGGATAGTCAGGATGGGGAAAGGCGTGGAGCACTAGATTCTCCCCAATATTCTCCTGAATCGTATCCTTATGCTGTTTCATCGGAGTATATACCAGAACCTTCTATGCTGCCGGTACTGATGGAAGTCCAGAAGATATCTGATACGCCGTTGAGGACTCCTGTTTCTCCTCCCCGTATCAGGCCGCAACGCTGTGGAAGTCGGAAGGACTACCAAGATTTTTACACTAGCCAGTCTTGAGAATGTTATGTTATATTGTTAGAAACACTGAGTCAGTGTTTCGTTTTTGAATTTTGCTTAAGTTGTTAGCAGTGTTTGATTAACCCTATCTAGATGAAGGGTGTTTCTGTAATGCATGCAATTTTCCTATTTATGAAATGAATTTCCTACCTTTCAATACTCGCCTAGTTGCTTATGTGTAATTTTGCTTATTTAGATGGTGTGGCGTACACAATGTGATGATCTCATGGACACGATCAACAACCTTACTGAGGTAGTTGGACGTCAGGCCGAGACGATGAGGAACATGGGCGAGCACATTCAGCAGGCCGCCCAGGGTCAGGGAAATCCAGCCCAAGTTCCAGCAGCAGCAGTACCATATAAACAGTTCATGAGCATGAATTCACCCTCATTCGAAGGAAAGGCGACATCGGAAGCGGCAGAAGATTGGATACGAGAGATTGAGCGAATCTTTCGTGTCCTACAGGTGGGCGACGATCGCAAGGTTGACTTCGGAATATACCGTCTCTGAAAGGATGCTGAAAGGTGGTGGCCTACCACCTGGGAGATCAAGTTCGACAACCAGCCGATCAAATAGGAGCAGTTTGTTGAAGTCTTCTATGCTGCATATTTCCTGGCTCACGAGAGGAGCAGGAAGATGCAAGAGTTTCTCGATTTGCAGCAAGGAAGTTCCACACTTGCGGAGTACGTCACTCGTTTCCATAGTCTGGAAAGATACTGCTCGAATTTGTATACCACCAAGAAGGAGCGAGCACTGAAGTTTGCTCGAGGTCTAAAGCCGGTTCTGTGAACGAAGGTGTATACGCGTGCATCGACGACAGTGGACGAGTCTCTGGAGACAACCTCCTTGCTAGAGCACGATTGGACGGAATCCCAAAAGGCTCCTGTATCTCGAGGACAACAGCAGTACCACCAAGGCCAAAAGAGTTGGCCTAGGAAGTGACAGTTTCAGAGGAATCAGGGTGGAAAGAAGTTTCATCCCCCTTCCAAGAAAAAAAGAAGCAACAACAACAAAAGCAATAACACCAACCAGCAACAATACCAAAACCGACGGCCCTAGAATCAACAACAGCAGTGTCAGTACCAGCAGCCGCTGCGACACCCCAGAATTCCCGACTTTGAAAATCCTTAAAAATCCTTTGGATTTAGGGTAAAAAATTTTTTTGAAAATAATTTCGCAAGTGCAGAAGTACCAAAAGGGGAAACAAACGGAAAACTCTGAGCGGGTCACAGGATTGAATCAACAACATTATGAAACAACTTTTATTTAATACATTTTATAAAATAGTACAAAGCATTCCCTTTTACAAAATCTCTGCCAAGATCCTTGATGTTTTAGAAGAGTGGGTTCATGTCCTCTGCCGCACATCAAACTCCATCGCACGCCTAGAAGTAAACACCTGTATCCCCATAAAACGGGGTCACTACACTTGCGAACTGGTGAGAAAAACCAATCACAATATACCAATATGTGGAAAACGAGAGCAAATCTTATCATTAAACACATAGCAAGCTTATTTACAATAACGGAATAGGTACAACATAAGCAAATAATAAGAGAGTGACAAAACTACACATGGAGCAATAAGTGATAACTACTATCATTAACATGCTTTTAGAAATGTAAGTCGATGCAATTAGGCAAATCATGAGAAAATAGTTACAACTATCTGTTACACAGTTCATAGCATTTGTAACATGGTATGCATCACGAAACATAATCAACTAATGTAACCCCACAAAAGAATGTGTCATGCAGAACATATAAGTCACCGTGAATTGTGCATAGATGCAAGTGGACATGCATGTGCATCGTGCCACAAGTACGTGAATCTAGCAGTGTGGCAATACAAAACATCGAGCATTTCGATGAGACAGTTAGAAACATTTTGCCATAGTAAGGCATTTCTAGAAAATGAAACACGAGATGTATGGAAACATATAAAACTATGTCTTTAACATAGGTGAGCTCGTCTCACGTGGTGGGGCCATCACCCACAACACGACTCGCCCAGGGCGTTCCAAATATCACATAAGTCTCATGAGGCCATACAACCATATCAAGTGCCTCTAGTCCTTTTCGTACACAACGGGACACATTTAATTGTCAAGCGATTTGTGCATCCAAATCTCGCGAATATAAGCTTGTGATCGCATTCATTCATACGCTTGCTCTTGTGCTAGAATGTGCAACAATGCACATGCTATGAGATGCTTGACCGTGCATCATGATACTTAGCACAACGATGATACACTTACATAATTTGTATTGTGTCGTGTATGACAAGAGAACTGCCATAGTTGCATTCATTTGTTTGACATACGACATAGGTTTCTTAAGTATGTAAAACCTTATTTTATTAAAATGCATTCGATAAAGTGTCATTTGCAAGCATTTCACGTTCTATTTTCAAAAGCGGACATACGCACATAAGTGTGAGTCTATACCGCATCACATCGATGGTTTTATTTCTTTATGCATACATAACCATATTTATGTAAGTTTGCTTTGGACAAATACGTACACCTTGTACATGTCATAATGTGTCAAACTATGGAGTTATCGGGTTAATTGGAACCCGCGTCATAAGCGTACATGCAGCCACATAGGCTGCAGTCCGAAGCTTGCTAACCAGTCTACAAAACGTGGCAAAATGGAGGGAATTCCAGCTGCTGGGCTGGAGTTGTCCAAAATAGACCCGCAACCTTATCTGCCACATCGATGCCATGGGGCACCACGCGCACACAACAGGCCCGATTTGAGCAGCGCTGCTGAACCGAAGAGGCATCACCCAACTCCGAAGTGACAACAAGTAGCTTGCTGCTGGTGCTGAACCACCAAGACAAAAAGAGTTTGGTCGAGGGAAGACTACATGTACGTGTTGCGGCCACCAAGAAAACCCAGGTTTGGACCGACTGGTCCAGACCCCCAAATGAGTATGCTCAAATCTGAGCAAGGTCTGTACCGTGTGTCCAGACCCCACGTGTGGCTCAACTATGATCAAACGAAGAGGCGCAGGCCTACCAGCCTGCACCCGGTTGCAGCCCATCTGCTGCAACGGTTACAACAGGTTCGAGAGGCACCAACCAGCACCGAAGGGAGGGTGCAAGCCCTCCAGCCTGCACCCAGCTGCAGCCTAACCACCATGCAAGGCTGCAACAGGTCCGAATCCAAAACCGAAAGCGTGAAGGGATTAACGCCCCTACCGAACTGGGTTCGGCCAAGGCCTTTGATAGGTCTGGACCAGATTCGGTCCAGACCATGGCAGGCCCACAAAGACCCCCAAATGGGTTGCGCAAAATGCCAAAATGGGAAGAGAGGGAGACACCCCAACCAAAGTAAGCTCAAGCCTTTGGCAGGTCTGGACCATATTCGGTTCAGACCATGTCAGGCCAAAGGTAAACCGGCCCACACCCACCCGATTTGGTGGGTTCGGCCAAGGTTCATGCTGAACCAAAACGGGAAAAGAGAGAAGGGGCACCCAGGCTGACCCGTTTATGGTTGGCCTGGGACACACCTGCTGGATACATTCAGCAGGTTGGACTGGTCCAACCGAACAACATTAAAAGCAAATGGTTCATGGCGTCCATGGCCCAACAAACAGAAAACAAAATGAGATAAAAAAAAGAAGAGAAGCAATGGTGCGCTCCACCATGGCTCGACATGTTTAGCCTAAGCCAGCAGCACCCAAAAAGGGGCTAACCCGAATAGGTGGGTTTGTTGGGCTTGTGCCAAACCATGGCCTCCTTGCCAACCGAATCATGCCTTGGCAAAACCTTGGCTGTTACGAAACAAGCCATAATGAACAAGATGCGACGAACAAAGCAAAACACAAGGAATGTGAAATGGCTTCCAACCTTGTGCAGCTACAATGCATAACGAGGAAAAACAAATACGTGAAAACATGCTCAACCGAAAACCATATACGTGGATATGTGTGATGGAAACTCACACAAATGCAAGAATACAAAGAATCTTATTCAATTGAAACCCACAATAAGGTAGGTGAAAGGGAAACTCACCTTGAGGCTTTAAAAAATGGTGGAGGTGATGCTACGGTTAGGAGCTGCAACTAAGTGGTGCTTAGCACCCACACCACTCTCATACACGGTTTGGAGAAGAAGAGAAGGTGAGAGAGGGAGAGAGAGAGAAAGGAGAGCAAGAGAAAAGAGAGGAAAAAATCGCCCCTTTTTTGGGCTTTCTCTCTCTTCCTTCACCTTAAATACTTAGGGTTTAGAAATGGATGACTAAGATCTAAAGAGGGAAGATGGAGGTCTGGGGTGCTCCACGCCCTCTCATAGCCGCCCATACACCCAATGCATGTCTATTATTTGAAAATGTTTGAAAGTCTTTCAAAAACGCCATTGAGTAGGGTTTTAAAAAGCCTTTAATGTTTGTGAAATTTACAAAGGATGCCTGAGGCTTGCCGCCCCATCCAGCCAACCAATTTTCGTTATTTGAAAAGGTTCAAAACATTTACCAAAAGGCCATAGGGCGCAGCCCCATGCCTTCTCCATTGGAAATACACCCCTCATGATGAGCTCTAAGCCTCATCATGAGGTCTTGAAACAAGAGTATGGCCAATCATGGCCCTCTTTTTCCAAGCCATGCACTCTTTTGCAAGAATGCCACCCAGCTGGTCAACCCTTGACCAGCTGGTCCACCATGATAAAAAACGTCCACTAGAGGGGCGCCACATGGGTTTGGGCCACCTCTAGTCAATCCAGATCCAAATCAATCATGCACTATTTAAAACAATGCTCATTTAATGCTTTTAAATATAAAATTGACTTCAATAAATCATTTATTTATTTTCAAAACCTTAATTGACATGGAATTTTTAATGCTTTTTTGAGGAATTCCCCTTCATTTGCAAGAAATACGCTTGTTACGACTCGCGTACTATCGTTAAACAAATCTTGTAATTCACATGCACTGACGGAGTTTTTTCATCGTATATGTCCCAAATTTGGGGACAAACCATACAAATATAATATAAATTTACCCTTAAATTTTCAGAGGTTAATTCATCCGGAATTGGGCTCTTCTTACTCATACACTGTATTTACGCGATTTTGGGTCACACACGTAAAGCTAAAATACAAGGCATAATCAAATTTATACTTACTTACGTGCACCCATCGTAAACACATGAAAATATACATATATCAACTCTATGCAACAGTAAATTCTTTAGAAAAATTCGTGGGTCTTACAGCCGCAGAGGCAGATCACTGCGACAGGTTGTTCAAAGTGCATTGTCGATCATCCAGGACGACTCTGCCCACGTGACACGGGCAGATGCCTTTACTGTGGCAATATGGACCATTATATAAGGGACTGCAGAAGGAAGCAAGCAGATGATTAGCGAAGAAACATGCCAAGGACAACTCAGCAGGCGCAACCGAGGCAGCTTCAGCCGTATTAGCAGCAACAACAACATCAACCAAAGCAGGGAAACATGAAGGTCATTGTCGGACGTGCTTACGTGTCAACTGTGGAGAAAGTGACCAAGGGAGAATTGGTCCAAGGTACTATCTCCGTCGTCGGACATACAACTTTTACGTTATTTGATTGTGGTGCTTCACATTCTTTCATAGCTGCTAGATTTGCCGATACTTTACCTTTGACTGTAGAGTCCTTGAATTACCCATTGGAGGTCCGCACTCTGACTGGTGATCAGTCTTTTTGTGATTCGTACATTCCAAGCATCGAGGTGTCAGTAGCAGGACAAAACCTGTCAACTGATGTGATCCTGCTAGACATGACTGAGTTCAATGTCATTCTAGGCATGGATTGCCTTTTTGAGTATCACGCTCAAGTTTTCTGTCGAGAAGGCAAGGTTGTTCTCTTTCAGCCTGATCGTCCTGTCTTGGAGATCAAGCTTCCTTGACCCTTGCACGATAGTCGTATGATTTCTTCCTTCAAGGCTCAGAAGTATTTGCAGAACAGGGGTACTGCATTCTTGGTCAGTATTGCCCTAGTCGAACATGAGATGGTTTCGATTGATGACTTAGACGTGGTTCGAGAATTTTCAGATGTGTTTCCGGAGGAATTGCCTGGTTTACCTCCGAAGCGAGAGATTGAATTTTGTATTGAGTTGTTGCCTGGAACTACTCTTATTTCCAAGGCACCTTACCATATGGCTTCGACAGAGCTTGAGGAATTAAAGTGATAGTTGGAAGAACTCTTAGATCAGGGTTTTATTCGACCCAGTGCTTCTCCGTGGGGAGCACCAGTGTTGTTCGTGAAGAAGAAGGATGGATCCTTGAGGTTGTGCATCGACTATCGGATGCTCAACCAAGCGACGATCAAGAACAAATACTTGTTACCCAGGATCGAAGATCTTTTCGATCAGTTGCAGAGGGCGAAGATTTTCTCGAAGATTGACCTCAGGTCAGGTTACCATCAGCTTCGTATCCGAGAGGAAGACATTGCGAAGACAACTTTTTGAACAAGGTACGGTTTATACGAGTTCGTGGTGATGCCTTTTGGCCTCACGAATGCACCAACTGCATTCATGGATTTGATGAACCGGATTTTTCGTCCGTTTGTGGATACGTTCGTGATTGTGCTCATTGATGACATCTTGATCTACTCAAAGAGTCCTAAGCAGCATCAAGAACATTTGTGTATTGTTTTGAGCATTCTTCGAGAGCATCAGTTGTTTGCCAAGTTCTCCAAGTGCGAATTTTGGCTTGAGCGAGTTATGTTTCTTGGTCACGTGATATCTAAGGACGGAGTGTCAGTCGATCCAGCTAAGGTTGAAGCAGTTCTAGGCTGGAAGCAGCCTCAGAATGTGTCAGAGATTCGCAGTTTTCTCGGATTGGCAGGTTATTATCGATGATTTATCTAAGACTTTTCGAGGATTGCCTTACCTTTGACGAAGCTTTTGCGTAAAGGTATCAAGTTCGAGTGGAATAGCGCTTGTAAAGACAGTTTCCAGATCTTGAAGTCAAAGCTGACAAACTCGCCGATGCTAGCTTTACCTTCAGGCATAGGTGGTTTTGTGGTATACACGGATGCCTCTGGTACCGGATTGGGTTGCGTGCTAATGCAGCATGACAAGGTGATTGCTTATGCTTCTAGACAGTTGAAGACCCATGAGAGGAATTACCCGACACACGATTTGGAGCTAGCAGCAATTGTGTTTGCTCTGAAATCGTGGCGACATTATTTGTATGGAGAATCGTTTGAGGTCTTCTCAGACCACAAGAGTCTCAAATATCTATTCTCTCAGAAGGAGTTGAACATGAGACAACGACGTTGGCTCGAATTCATCAAGGATTACGACTTCACGTTGTCTTACCACCCTGGTAAGGCGAACGTTGTGGCAGATGCGCTTAGTCGCAAATCGAGTGGTGTTCTGGCTAGTCTCGTGTGGAGCCAGAAGCTGATTGAAGATTTTGTAGTTTGGAAGCCTTTTTCAGTTGGAGGTGGGTCGATCAGATTGTCTGGCCTGACCATTCGATCAGAATTTTTGCCGAGAATCGTGGAGGCTCAGAAGCTTGACGACCAGTATGGTAAGTTTCTAGCCTTGGCGGGACAAGCTGATACTTTCTTTAGTGTGTCAGATGATGACAACATTCGTATGAGAGATCAACTTTGTGTTTCGAGTGACCCTGAGCTAAAGAAAGAGATTCTTGATGAAGCGCATATGTCGAGATATATGATTCATCCAGGTGGAACAAAAATGTTTAAGGATTTGCAACGCAAATATTGGTGGAATGGTATGAAGCGCGAGATAGCGGCGTACGTTGCGAGATGCTTGACTTGTCAGCAGATCGAAGTGGAACACCAGCATCCCGGTGGTTCCATGCAGAGAATCGAGATTCCTCAATGGAAGTGGGAAGATGTTACGATGGATTTTGTGGTAGGTTTACCGCAAATGAGACATAAGCATGATGCAATTTGGGTAGTCGTGGACAGACTCACCAAGTCTGCCCATTTCTTGCCTATCAGGATCAGTCAATCTCTCGAGAGTCTAGCCGACTTGTATGTCAAAGAGATTGTGCGACTACATGGTGTGCCGAGATCGATTATTTCTGATCGTGATCCTTGGTTTACATCGCGACTATGGGGTCAGTTGCAGTCTGCTTTGGGGACAAAGTTGAAGTTTAGTACAGCTTTTCATCCTCCGACAGATGTACAATCTGAACGAACGATTCAGACGCTAGAAGACATGTTGCGAGCCTGTATGCTCGACTAGAAGGGTGAATGAGATTCACACCTGTGCTTGGTTGAGTTTGCATACAATAACAGTTACCATGCTAGTATCAGGATGGCCCCGTACGAAGCATTATATGGGAGACCTTGCCGATCACCGTCTTATTGGGACGATATTAGCGACAGATCGAGAGAATCGTCGATTGTTCTTTAGCACTACACTCAGCAGTTGCAGAAGATTTGTGATCATTTGAAGGCAGCGCAAGATAGACAGAAAAGTTATGCCGATAAGAGACGACGCGAGTTGTCTTTTGAAGTTGGTGACATGGTTTTTGTTAGAGTTTCACCGACTAAGAGTGTATTCCATTTCGGTAAGAAAGGGAAGTTGAGTCCGAGATACGTTGGACCGTTTGAGATTTTTGCAAGGATCGGTGAAGTGGCATATCGTGTCGAGTTAGCTCCACAGTATGCCCACATTCACAATGTTTTTTATGTGTCGACGCTAAGGAAGTACATTCCTGACCCATCGCACATCATTCGTTATAAAGATGTGGGAGTGTAGGAAGATCTGACTTTGACAGAACGGCCTATCGAGATAGTTGATCGACAAGATCAGGTTTTGGGTACCAAGACTATTCCATTAGTTAAGGTACATTGGCAGCACCATGGCATCAAAGAATGCACATGGGAACCAGAAGCGAGCATGAGAGAGAAATATCCAGAACTTTTTGTAACCTCCTATGGGTTTCGTGAACGAAATCCTTTTTAAGGAGGGAAGGATGTAAGGTCCAAGGTTTATTTTGTGATGATATTACGTAAATTGTGTTGAGAACGATGAAATTTTGTTGATTTGGCAATTTTTATAATTTAGCCTACATTGAAATACGGGTCAAATCGCGTAATTTTACATAAAAAGACAATTGAGGGAAATCTAGAGAGAATTAACCTCCAAAATTTTTAGAGCAAGTTTATAATAGGTCTATGGTGATTTACCCCAAATTTGAGGTCCGAACGACAAAAAAAACCCGTCAGTGCATGTGAATTATGGGAGATTGCTTAGAAATTAGCGAGGGCATAAACGAGACCTAATCCGTTCGTAACAAAGATTTCTTTGCTTGGATAACTTTGTAATGTCATTTACATTGATAATATAAAATAAAATGGCTGTACATAAGGGGAAAATATTTAAAATTTAATTGAAAAATAAAATTGATATAAGAAATTATCCCTTCTTTCATTGGTCAAGGTCGATCAAGGCCATGACCGTCCTTTCCAGATGGCCTTAGGATGACCATGGCCATGAAACAGCTGGTCACATTGACCAGTTGGGTTAGTGGCAGCCTTGTAAAGAGACTTTAGTAGATCTAAAAGGGAGGGCCACGATTGGCCCTACCCAAATCAAATTAAAAGAGTTTTAAATTTTAATAATAATGTCATGTCATAAAAGAAGCTAAAAGGGAGTGATGCATGGCTTAGAAGAGGTCGACCTTCCCTCTTGAGAAGTGCGTGAGACCTTGGGAGCTTCAGCCTTGCAGCCCCATGGCATTCCTATAATTCTAAAAAGGTAAATTCAAATCTCATAAAACGTATGGTGGAGCTGGGCGGCGGTGGAAAACCGTGATCCACCCCAGCCCCACATCTTGGAGGGTGATTCTCCACCCTCCATCTCTCACCCAACCACCTTTAAACCCCTTTAAAAAATTGAGCCCCCCCATTAGAGGGGCGATTTTTCTAAAACCTTTCTCTCACTCTCTCTCTCTCATTCTCTCTCCCACACTCTCCTCTCTCACTTCCTCTTCCTCCCAGCCGTGGGAGTGCCTCACCATTGACGTTGAAGAGCATCCACTTACCTTCTTCCTTCAAGCACCAAGGTGAAGATTCAACTCGTTGTACATATGGTTTCGGTACTTCATGAAACCGAGGAGCCAATGCATATATGCATGCATGCTCCATCGGTGGATTAACTTGTAAAAGCTTGTTTTATTTTCATTGGTTCACCATGGCTTACATTAGTTAGATTGTTGCATTCATGAGCATTTTGTTTTCAGTTTTCCATTCTTCTAATAGCATATCTCTTCGTGTTGTTTTCCTTTCTTTTTTTTGTTTCTGAAGTTTCGTTTTTGTGCTGCCCAACCTCTCTTGTTGTTGGACGTGATAAGCTGTTGGGGTGCACTGAACCGAGCTGGGATCATTCAGCATACACCCAGCTCCTTCGGCACACACTTGAAGTGCATGCAAGCAGTGGCTGGTGCGCTGCAGCCCCCACCTCTTTTTTTTGAGCTAGCTTCGGTCCAGCCCAGTCCCAACGTGTTTGGGACTGGCCCAACTATGCTCTTGGCTTGGGTCACGGCGTGACCAGGCCCCATTAGAAGTGGAAAATCCCTTGGCCCTCCGACAGTAAATTTTTTTTTTTGTTTTAATTCTGTTTTCTTTTGGTTCATGGTGATTGGTGCACGAGTAACCAGACGGATTAGTAGGTTGGGCAGGCCTATGACAGGCGCCCAACCCACCTTGGCAGCAGCTGGTTGAGCCTTAGGCTCCAGCTCATGGGTGTGGAAGGTTGCAGTTTGGTCCAGCAAACCAGACCCTTCAGCCAACCCCTTTTTATCATGCGTTGGAGCTGGGCACCATGCGGGTGGTCCACATGCCCAACATTGGAAGCAAGCCTTTTCTTTTTTTTAGCGTTTTGGGCTGTAGTACCGGTCTGAACCGTGGGTTCAAACCAGTGCTACAACTGGCTGGAACCGTCTGGTTCACAAGCCAGACTCCAGCCCGGGCTTGGCACTTGGTGCCAGCCCGGTTTTCCCCTTGTTGGAGCCGGGTGGGAGCCACTAGGTGCTGAGCACTCAGACCACTTTTCGGATAACTTCTTTTGGGTTCAGGTCTGAACTAAAATGTTCAGACCTGAGTGCGTTGTCAGCCGGACGTGGCACATGGTGCCAGCCTTGGTTTTCCATTTGTTGGAGCCGGGTGCTAGCCGTGTGGTGCTGGGCACCCAGGCCATGTGTGGCCGCCCCTTTTGGTCCAGGTCTGAACCAAATGTTTAGACCTGAATGTGTTTGACAGAGTGGTCCGGTCCCATGGACCAGACCCCTGTCCAATGTTTCTTTGGCACCCAGTTTTTGTAGGGTTACCCGCGGCTGCCCTTTTGGCAGCTTGTTTCAGCCCCAACTGAGGCACTTCCGTGGTCTGGTCCAAACTGTGAGTTGGACCAAAACCGCATGGAGGACTCAGCAGTCTAGTCCGGAGGACCAGACCTGCATATGCCTATAGGCCTCCTTTGAGAGCTGGTATGCGACCCCTTTGCCGGAAACCCACGCAGCCTCGTTACTCTACCTAATCGGTTGTCCCTATTAATGACCTTATTTTTTTTAAGACCAGCACAAAACCATACTCATAACCGAACCATAGTGGTCCAGACTCGTGTTTGGTCTTGCCCCGCACCCTTTTGCAATTCGATTAGGGTGTTTGGCATGCGTGCACATGCCTCGGGATGCACGGGTTTTAGATAACCTTATATATAGGTATATACATATATAAATATGTGTATATATGTATATGTATATACGTATAGGGGGTAGGCATCTTTAAGTGAACATGTATATATGTAATATATATATATATATATATGTCGATAACAATGAACCTCGTAACATATATATATATATATATATATATATATATATATATATATATATATAGGCTAATGCACATAGTTGAGTGTTTCAGTGCGACCGAATGGACATGCGACACTCTTGTGTCCCGTCCACGTGTTTCAACAGTCATTTCCACACCCCAAACCGTGAGAAAGCCAATGTAATCTCCATTAGATAGGTTATTTTCAGAATTCACTTTTGACACGTATGTGTGTCATACTGCGTAAGGAAAACACTCACGCCTTGGTTTCCGTTTCGAATGAGCACTATTGCAACTCCACGTACTTAGAGACTACGTTGGTTACGAATCACAAACACTGTTCAGTATTGTTGTATCGGGTCCGCGGGCGCGGCACCCTACACCGTGGAAATGCTAATGTTATTCCCATAAGTTGGGAATATCCCAGATTTTCCCTCAGTAACACATAAGTGTGTTAAATCAAGTAGGGTGGTCTTTTGTGTCACAATTTCATCTTTTCCCGACAAGAGTGACGATTCACCTTGGAATGCGAATGTAATTCCCATATGTACGGGATTATTGTTAAATTAATCTCAACACTTAAGTACGCAAAATCATGAATTTTCGCTACGCGAATAATTTCATGTTATGTAAAGTGCCAATGTTAATAATTTAGAGACAACTGCTTAAATGATGAAAATTGATGATAATTCATATGCATGAATATGTATACTTGCTTGCACATTCTCTTGTCTCTTAGAAATGAAATTATATAATATATTTGTTCCTTATGGTTGTGCAAAAAGATAGAAAGCATGTGGTACTATTACACTTTGCACGTGGCACATCCTGACACTTGTACTGAGTAGTGCATACCTCAACTGGTACATGGCTTGAGGGATTTGTGAATGCACAAGGTGCACTTCATGAAATGAAAAGACTGAAACTTAAACACCACACTAACGGCAACGCTGGAGAGCTACTCCATCCAGCGGTACAGTTGGCGCTACCAGGAATCACTACCTAAGCCAACTCACCACAGTCCTCCAAACAGTGGCGGGGGAAACAGAAATTCCCGCAACGCTCTCTCACGAGCGGCAATGCCTTGGAAATCGGTGTCGAGCCATCCCCAGAACACGACCCTCTCAGGAGTCAAATGCCATCACCGGCAACACACGCAACATGCAAAGCCCGAAACAACAGATACGTTCTCATCACCAAGAACGACTAGGGAAAATGACAGTGTCAAGTATCCGCTTACGGGATATGCAAAGGCTCACTGGAACATACAAGGCTTCCACCTTTCTGTCTGAAAATGTTAGCATCAAACGAGATACCCTTCGTCAAGGACAGGGCTACCAACAATTCCAACAAGGTTGGAAAAGAGGGAAAACATCGACTCCGAGCTTGACACAATGGTTCTTGTCGAATCCATCTCGTCTACAACACGATAAGGCTAAAGCTGGATAGTCGCTATGATATATCGATCGTCTCCACCAACACAACGTGGAATGAGAAGGGCGAACTACGCAAGTAGTCCCCCAAGTCTTAGTAAAAAACTCCAACTCTCACCGGAGTCGACTCGAAACAGCTTGGGAAACTGGATCCACAAGTGCAAACGAACCCTTAGGTTCTGACAATCGATGTCTCAAGCTCGATATACGAGGCTTAAGCATGAAATGGGGTCTCACCTCAGAAGACACCCGAAAAGTACACAAGATCATCAAGTCAAGCAGAACAAGTCACGAAACAACAAAAACTGAATTAGGAATACTTATAGAGCGATGGCTGATGCGTGCAGAGACTTGAACCACACTTCATAACTCTTTTAAAACCTGGCTCTGATACCAAAACTGTAGCACCCCAAAATTTCCCAACTTGAAAATCCTTTGGATTTTTTAGTAAACTTTTTTTTTTGAAAACCAAAATGCAAACGCGGAAGAAACCGAAAGGGGAAAGAAACAAGCGAAAAACTCTGGGCGGCCGCTACGAAAGTGGAACAACAGTATATGAAACAACTCTTATTAATCATTTTACAAATTTACAAATCATTCCCTTATACAAAACCAAGCTGCTAGGATCCAACAAGCGAGGTTCTGAAGTGTGGGTTCAAAGTCCGCTGCAGCACACCAAGCTCCATCACACGCCTAACTAAAACCTGTATCCCCATAAAACGGGGTCAGTATTCTTTCGAGCTGGTGAGACAAACCAAACCACAATGTACCATATGTGGGAATCGAAAGCAAGCTATTCATACAAGACATAGCATGATTATTTACAAGAATTAAACAATGATAGCATGAGCAAATATAAAGCAGTGTTGACTACACATGGAGCAATAAGAGAATACAACTAGCAGGAGTTAATACGATTAAGCAAAGCATGACATTCCATTTTACCATTTCCATCCAGCAGCAAGTATGCATCAAGGAACATAACAAACATATTCCATAACTTTCATAACATGGTACCCATCACAAAACATAAAGTACAAACAATAGACTGTGATATGCAAGTAGATGTGTCATCGTGAACTGTGCACAAGTACAAGTGGACAAGCATGTGCATCGTGTCATAAGTGAGAGAACTAGTTAAGTGCCAGTACCGAACATTGTATGTTATGATGAGACAGTTAGAAACATTTTTCCATATAAAGCGCAACTCACAAGTAGTTCCAAGGTTCATAAACCACGTATTACAACCATGAGCGAGCTCATCTCGCTACGTGGGGCCATCGCCCACAAACAACTCGCCAAGGAGTTGCAAAATCGCATAAGTCTCACAAGACTGCGAAAATCATACCAAGTGCCTCGAGCTCCCTTGTGCTTAGGGAAAACCATTCATTTGCCAAAGTGACTAGTACATTCAAGTAGTGCGAGCAAATCATGGGAATACATAAACAAACACAATGAGAGTGACTATGTGGCTACCTTTATTTGAGCAAAAGCTTACGTGCTCAAGTGTGTGGTCGTGAACATGCCACTCCAATACCATCAAAAGTCGTGCTACAACCAAGTGTTAAAACTCTTAAATAAATACCTATAATTGCATCGGACAAGCGCCATTGGTTCTTACCATTTCATTGTGAAAACATAACTACGCACACAATATTTTATTTGCTTTGGACCACTGCGTGGTTCTGTCTATGTTAAGGTAAGTCATCGTTTATGACTTAGTCAGGTCATTGGAACCCGGGTCATAGGCATTGTGCAGCCTCATGGGCTGCAGTCCGGCGACTACAAATGGAACAGGGCGCGGCGAAATGGGAAGAAGCCAAAGCTGGGCTGCAGCTGTCCAGGGTAGGCTGGCACTCATACCAGCCACCACCGTGCCATGGGGCACCAAGCGAATACGTGCAGGCCTGGTTTGAGCAGCACTGCAAAGTCGGCAAAATGTGAAGACAACATGACACGCTGTCACAAGGTGCAGGAAATCGAACTCAAGAAGGACAACACTATGCTGTCCCGGGTGTGCTCAAACTTGAGCATGGTCTGGACCGTGAGTTCAGACCCAACCGGCTTCAACCACAAAGGCTAGTCCAGGTCTGGACCAAATCGGTTCAGACCATGGAGGGCGTGCTCCCCAACGAGCACGGTCTGGACCGTGCATCCAGACCCAAACTGGAACCAGCCAGCAACGCAAGGAAAGGGGTGCAAGATCTGCTGCCTACACCCAGCTGTAACCTAACTGCTGCACGGTTGCGCAAAGGGCCGATGTCAAAGCCAAAGGTCAAAAGGCGCGCAGAGCACGACGCCCAACAACGCCAGATGGAGCAGGCCTTTGACAAGTCTGGACAGTGTATGGTCCAGACCATGTCAGGCCGGAGGCAAGCCAGACCCACACCAGCACAAGCTGGTGGGCTCGGCTAAGAGCCACACCAACTGAAATTGAAGAAAACAAAAGGGCACCCAGGCTGAGCCGTTTATGGTCGGCCTGGGGGTCACTTAAAAGCAACCAGGCGTCCAGAAATTTTCTGGACGCCTAAACTGGAATTAGAGGGGTACAAGAAGAGCAGGGCTCAGCCCGCCTTCCCCAGTTCAGCAGCACCCGAACCCCTAAAGTGGCCGACTCAGCTGGGTGTGGCTTGCTGGACAGAAAGGGGTCAGTCTTAAGGCCTCCTCGCCAAATAAGAAAAAGCCTTGGCAACACGGTTCACTGCCATAACAGGGCAGAACCGTGGCGGCCATGAATCAATCTCACGCAACGAACGATGCATGGTTGTGAAAAGGAAAGACCAAGGCAACCGAAGTCTGGAATAAATCCATGGGACCGATTCCTATAGTGCACATCAAAACACATGCAACCACATTAAAACGAAATATGCAGTCATGCAAGCATACCCATTGAAATCTACAAAACTGTATCGATCCATGTAGTGGTGGCTCATGAATCATGCAAAAACACCAACACATTGCCAAATCAAAAACCTCAACTTCCATGCATGCAAGCACACCCATTCCCTTGCTCAATCGAACCCACAATGATGTACGAAAAGGGGAAACTCATAAAAATACATGAACATGTAAACTTGCTTAAAACAAGACTTAAAATGCATACAACTAGCTCAAGAAGGTCGAAAATGGGAAAGATCCAATGCTCAATCGAAAACCAAACTTATGGACATGCGTAGGAGGGTCTCACCTTCACGACTCTACAATGGAGAGGAAGGAGATGAAGGAGGTGCTCACGGCTGGAGCTGCACCATACCCACTCACACACACACGTTGGGGATAGAGGAGAGAGGGGAGAGCAAGAGAGGAGAGAGAGGAGGCTCCAAGAAAGTCGCCCAAGGGGTCCTCTCTTTCTCTCTCTTCAAGGGTTAAGTAGGTAGGGTTAAAAGATTGGATGGCTGGGATTTAGGGAAAGATGATAGACGGCTGGGGTGCTCCATGACCTCCCATAGCCAGCCATGAACCAATGCATGTCCAACTCTTAATATCATTTCAAAAGGATTTCAATAATGCCATTGTAAAGGGTTTCAAAAAGACTTTAAAACTTGAAGGATTTACTTGGGCTGCCACTCAACCCAACCAATCAGATTCTAGCATTTAAAAAGCTTTAAGGGTATTACAAAAGAGCCATGGGGCGCCAGCCCCATGCCTCCTTTATTGGAAAAACGCCCCCCTCATGATGGACTTTGGGCTCCATCATGAGGATTTTGACAAGATCAAGGGCCAATCAAGGCCTCTATTTCAAAACTCATGCAAATCTTTTTAAAAGTGCCACCCAGCTGGTCAAACCTTGACCAGCTGGTCAACCACGTCTAAAATGGTCCTCCAGAGGGGACGCTCAAAGGGTTTTGGTCCTCTAGTTGACCCGGATCCAAATCAAAAATCGCCAAAGCCTTAAGTTTCAAAGAAATGCCTATTTAATGCAATTAAATACTAAATTGATTCCAATGAATCATTTAGTTCTCTACTATACCTCAATTAACACGAAATGGTCAATGCCTCTCAAGAAAATCTCATCCGATTGCGAGAATTAAGCGTATTACGATTTGGGTCCAAACTTGGGTCAAAACTCGTAATTCACATGCACTGACGAGGTTTTTATATCATATGGGTCCCAAATTCGGGGACAAACTATAAAAACATAATATAAATTAACCCTTAAATTTTCAGAAGCTAATTCATCCAGAATTAGACACTTCTTACTTACACAGTGAAACTACGTGATTTTCGGGTCGCACGTACAAGGCAGAAATACAAAGCACAATCAATTTACATCAAATTACGTGCTATATCTCATAAATACACAAAAGCATACATATCCAATTCAAATCAAGCAGTAAAGCCCTCAAAAAATTTGCGGGTCTTACATTCTACCCTCCTTAAAAAGGTTTTCGTTCGCGAAATCACAAAACAAGAAGCAACAACAAAGTGGTCAGATCTCGTCTGACAGCGCCTAATCGGCCACAACTAAGTCACTTGCAGACTTTTTCAGGCAAAACTTGGCAACATGCCCGGGTTGTCCACACCTGAAACACTTGCCATCAAAGAGAGAACAAGCTCCGAAAGCGTGATCTTTGTCACATTGCCGACACTTCCGCTGAACTTCCGGTCGCTGGGGTCGCTTTCGCTGGACATTCGATCGCTGAGGTTGATTTTGCTGACGATTCGATCGCTGGGGTCGTTTCCGCTGGACATTCTGCTGCGCTTTCTGACGCTTCCACCCTCTGGTAGGTGGCGAGGGCTCCACCCTACTAGGTTTCTTCTCAGCTACAATCGCAAAAACTTGAGTCTGATGCTCGGCTTGGTCTTCGTCCAACAAAGTAGCTACCTCGATAGCTTCTTCGAGCGACTTCGGCCCGCTAGTGAACACTTTAGTTCTCAAAGTAGGCCTCAAACCACGAGCAAACTTCATTGCTCGATCATGCTCCGCAACGTAAATGTTCGAACAATACCGTTCCAAACAACGGAATCTCATAATATAATCAGACAAAGTCATCGTTCCTTGCTGCAAGTCTAGAAATTCTTGCATCTTCTTACTGCGCTCGTGCTTCAGAAAATAAGCAGAGTTAAAAACTTTGACAAAATCTTCCCACGTAACAGTCGCGTCCTTGAATCTGACCGAAGAGACAGTGTCCCACCACTTCTCAGCATGGTCTTTCAAGCAATAAGTGCCAAAATCCACTTTCTTCTCCTCTGGGACATCCAAAACACGAAATATACGTTCCATCTCACGTAACCATGACTCAGCAGCTTCAGGGTCTATCTTACCCTTAAAAGCAGGAGGATCTAACTCCATGAATCTCTTATACGTAACCACACTACTGTTTTCAACACTCTGGGCTACATGCTGAAGATTCTCACCCATCTGATGCATTGCAGCCGCTTGCTGATGCACAACCTCTGCAAGGTTGTTCACAGTGCCCATAACAACATTGCATCTAGTCTTCCAAGTAATCTATCATTATCAGAAGGCAAGGTGAGTCAAAAGGTAGGTCTGAAAAAACTTAGCTCATGAAACAACAATCATAAGCATAAAGCACACAAAAATTCAGACAAAATTTACATCACATTCAATCGTGCGATACAACACGACGAAAGCACGTTCTACGAACGATCTCAAACGACACCAAACAAGGTCACTATCACAGGAAACCATTATTCTCGTCGACGAACGTTAGAGAAACACCATTCTAACGAAACAAGGAAAGTCATCATCACATGCCAAGACAAAATACGAGAGTCATCTATACTCATCTATCATTGTCACAAGATATCATCTATCGTAACATTGTTAATCGTAACTTTGTTAAGCACACCATCATTAGGGAATCACCACCCTAGCGGCATCATTAGGAAACCACCATCCTAATGGCATCGTCAACGAATCACCATGCTAACGACATCGTCAGAGAACTGTCATGCTGACGACCTTGCTAAGGAAATCACTATTCCCGCAACCTCATTAGGAAATCACCATCCTAATGACATCGCTAGAGAATCACCACCCTAGCGGCATTACTGAAGAATCACCACTTCAGTAGCGTCAATAGAAAATCACCATCCTAATGGAATCGTCAGTGAATCACCACGCTAACGGCATCGTTAGCGAATCACCACGCTAACGGCATCGCTGAAGTGTCACCACTCCAACGGTATCACTGGAGAATCACCACTCCAATGACCTTCATTAGAGAATCACCACTCTAATGGCATCGTTAGCGAATCACCACGCTAACGGCATCGCCGAAGTATCACCACTCCAACAGTATCACTGGAGAATCACCACTCCAATGACCTTCATTAGATAATCACCACTCTAACGACATCGTTAGCGAATCACCACGCTAACGGCATCGCTGAAGTATCACCACTCCAACGGTATCACTGGAGAATCACCACTCCAATGACCTTCATTAGAGAATCACGACTCTAACGACATTACTGAAGAATCACCACTTCAGTAGCGTCATTAGAAAATCACCATCCTAATGGCATCATCAGAGAATCACCACCCTGATGGCATCGTTAGCGAATCACCACACTAACGGCATCGCTGGAGAGCTACTCCATCCAGCGGTACAGTTGGCGCTACCAGGAATTACTACCTGAGCCAACTCACCACAGTCCTCCAAGCAGTGGCGGGGGAAACGAAAATTCCCGCAACGCTCTCTCATGAGCGGCAATGCTCTGGAAATCGGTGTCAAGCCATCCCCAGAACACGACCCTCTCAGGAGTCAAATGCCATCACCGGCAACACACGCAACATGCAAAGCACGAAACAACAGATACGTTCTCATCACCAAGAACGACTGGGTAAAATGACAGTGTCAAGTATCCGCCTATGGGATATGCAAAGGCTCACTGGCACAGACAAGGTTTCCACCTTTCTGTCTGAAAAGGTTAGCATCAAACAAGATACCCTTCGTCAAGGACAGGGCTACCAACAATTCCAACAAGGTTGGAAAAGAGGGAAAACATCCACTCCGAGCCTCACATGATGGTTCTCGTCGAAGCCATCTTGTCTACAACACGATAAGGCTAAAGCTCGATAGTCGCTACGATATATCGATCGTCTCCACCAACACAACGTGGAACAAGAAGAGCGAACTACGCAAGTAGTCCCCCAAGTCTCAGTCGAAAACTCCAACTCT
Organism: Nuphar pumila; assembly: GCF_984573655.1. Classification (NCBI taxonomy): domain Eukaryota; kingdom Viridiplantae; phylum Streptophyta; class Magnoliopsida; order Nymphaeales; family Nymphaeaceae; genus Nuphar; species Nuphar pumila. The sequence continues at coordinate 29,007,099 of NC_143258.1, read as the reverse complement.
CACCAGAGTTGACTCGAAACAGCTTGGGAAACTAGATCCACAAGCGCAAACGAACCCTTATGTTCCGACAATCAATGTCTCAAGCTCGATATATGAGGCTTAAGCACGAAATGGGGTCTCACCTCAGAAGACACCTGAAAAGTACACAAGATCATCAAGTCAAGCAGAACAAGTCACGAAACAACAAAAACTGAATTAGGAATACTTATAGAGCGATGGCTGATGCGTGCAGAGACTTGAACCACACTTCATAACTCTTTTAAAACCTGGCTCTGATACCAAAACTGTAGCGCCCCAAAATTTCTCGACTTGAAAATCCTTTGGATTTTTTAGTAAACTTTTTTCTTTGAAAAGCAAAAACGCAAACGCAGAAGAAACCGAAAGAGGAAAGAAACAAGCGGAAAACTCTGGGCGGCCGCTACGAAAGTGGAACAACAGTATATGAAATAACTCTTATTAATCATTTTACAAATTTACAAATCATTCCCTCATACAAAACCAAGCTGCCAGGATCCAATAGGCGAGGTTCTGAAGTGTGGGTTCAGAGTCCGCTGCAGCACACCAAGCTCCATCGCACGTCTAAGTAAAACCTGTATCCCCATAAAACGGGGTCAGTACTCTTTCGAGCTGGTGAGACAAACCAAACCAAAAATGTACCATATGTGGGAATCGAAAGTAAGCTATTCATACAAGACATAGCACGATTATTTACAAGAATTGAACAATGATAGCATGAGCAAATATAAAGCAGTGTTGACTACACATGGAGCAATAAGAGAATACAACTAGCAGGAGTTAATACGATTAAGAAAATCATGACATTCCATTTTACCATTTCCATCCAGCAACAAGTATGTATCAAGGAACATAACAAACATATTCCATAACTTTCATAACATGGTACACATCACAGAACATAAAGTACTAACAATAGATTGTGATATGCAAGTAGATGTGTCATCGTGAACTGTGCACAAGTACAAGTGGACAAGCATGTGCATCGTGTCATAAGTGAGAGAACTGGTTAAGTGCCAGTACCAAACATTGTACATTATGATGAGACAGTTAGAAACATTTTGCCACATAAAGCGCAACTCACAAGTAGTGCCAAGGTTCATAAACCACGTATTACAACCATGAGCGAGCTCATCTCGCTATGTGGGGCCATCGCCCACAAACAACTCGCCAAGGAGTTGCAAAATCGCATAAGTCTCACAAGACTGCGAAAATCATACCAAGTGCCTCGAGCTCCCTTGTGCTTAGGGAAAACCATTCATTTGCCAAAGTGTCTAGTACATTCAAGTACTGCGAGCAAATCATGGGAATACATAAACAAACACAATGAGAGTGACTATGTGGCTACCTTTATTTGAGCAAAAGCTTACGTGCTCAAGTGTGTGGCCGTGAACATGCCACTCCAATACCATCAAAAGCTCTGCTACAACCAAGTGTTAAAACTCTTAAATAAATACCTATAATTGCATCGGACAAGCGCCATTGGTTCTTACCATTTCATTGTGAAAACATAACTACGCACGCAATATTTTATTTGCTTTGGACCACTGTGTGGTTCTGTCTATGTTAAGGTAAGTCATTGTGTATGACTTAGTCGGGTCATTGAAACCCGGGTCATAGGCATTGTGCAGCCTCATGGGCTGCAGTCCGACGACTACAAATGGAACAAGGCACGACAAAATGGGAAGAAGCCAAAGCTGGGCTGCAGCTGTCTAGGGTAGGCTGGCACTCATACCAGCCACCACCGTGCCATGGGGCACCAAGCGAATACGTGCAGGTCCGGTTTGGGCAGCACTGCGAAGTCGGCAAAATGTGAAGACAGCATGACACACTGTCTCAAGGTGCAGGAAATCGAACTGAAGAAGGACAACACTATGTTGTCCCGGGTGTGCTCAAACTTGAGCACGGTCTGGACCGTGAGTCCAGACCCAACCGGCTTCAACCACAAAGGCCAGTCCAGGTCTGGACCAAATCGGTCCAGACCATGGAGGGTGTGCTCCCCAACAAGCATGGTCTGAACCGTGCGTCCAAACCCAAACTGGAACCAGTCAGCAATGTAAGGAAAGGGGTGCAGGGTCTGCTGCCTGCACCTAGCTGCAGCCTAACGAGTGCATGGTTGGGGGAAGGGCCGAAGTCAAAGCCCAAAGGTCAAAAGGCGCACAGGGCACGACGCCCAACAACACCAGATGGAGCAGACCTTTGACATGTCTGGACTGTGTATGGTCCTGACCATGTCAGGCCAGAGGCAAGCCTGACCCACACAAGCACAAGCTGGTGAGCTCGGCTAAGAGCCACACCAATTGAAATTGAAGAAAACAAAAGGGCGCCCAGGCTGACCCGTTTGTGGTCGGCCTGGGGGTCACCCAAAAGCAACCTGGCATCCAGAAATTTTCTGGATGCCTAAACAGGAATTAGAGGGGTAGAAGAAGAGCAGATCTCACCCCGCCTTCCCCAGTCCAACAACACCCGAACCCCTAAAGGGGCCATGTAGTGCCCCAAACCCAGATTTCCCGACTTGAAAATCCTTTGGATTTTTGAGTAAACCTTTTTTTTTTGAAAACCAAAGCGCAAGCGCGGAAGAAACCGAAAGGGGGAGAAACAACCGGAAAACTGTGGGCGGTCACTACAAGTGTGAAACAACATTTAAATGAAACAACTTTTATTAAATTCATTTATATCCTTACAAATTGTACATATCAATCCCTTACACAAAACCAAACCGCCAGGATCCAACAGACGAGGTTCAGAAGTGTGGGTTCAGAGTCCGTTGCAGCACACCGAGCTCCATCGCACGCCTAAGTAAACCTGTATCCCCATAAAACGGGGTCAGTAGTCTTTCGAGCTGGTGAGACAAACCAAACCATAATATACCATATGTGGAAAAATCGAAAGCAAGCTATTCATACAAGACATAGCATGATTATCTACCATAATTGAGCAATGATAGCATGTACAAGTATAAGACAATGATAACTACACATGGAGCAATATCGACAATTACTAGTAATAACATGGCATGCATCAAGGAACATAATTTAGCAATGGATCAACATTTATAACAAGGTATACATCACAGAACATAAGGTACTAATGTAGCAATACGAAGGACTGTAACTAGCAAGAATCAGTGCAAGTAGGAAAAGCTTGAGTGATTAACTATGACTTTTCATGTCACAGTTCATATCGAATAGTAAGGTATGCATCACAAAACATAAAGTACTAACAGTAGACTGTGACATGCAAGTAAATGTGACACCGTTAACTATGCACAAGTACAAGTGGGCAGGTATTTGAAATGTGCCATAAGTGCAAGAACTAGCTAAATGATGGTAACAAACATTACACATTAAGATGAGACAGTTAGAAGCATTTGTCACGTAAAGCGTGACTCACAAGCAGTGCCAAGGTTCATAACCCATACATTGCAACCATAAGCGAGCTCATCTCGCTAACAACTTGCCAAGGAGTTCCAAGGTCATGTAAGTTTTACACGACTGCAATATCCATAGACTAAATCGCATAAGTTTCACATGACTGCAATATCCATAGACTAAATCGCATAAGTCTCGCATGACTACAATATCCATAGACTAAATCGCATAGGTTTCGCACGACTGCAATATCCATAGACTAAATCGCATAAGTCTTGCACCACTGCAATATCCATAGTGCACCCCAAGGCATAACAAGCACGATTATGTCCACGTTCCTTAGGTGACAAACATCCAAGATTCACTAACATGAGTTAGCGATTGCATTCATTACGCGTGCCAGCTATGTACTAAAGTGTGCACCAACTACGTTAAGTAGCATCATCATGATACATTGCATTGGTCCACACACATACATCGCACAAGTCAAAACAGTTAGTGCACTCGTTGGGATATTGGATCCCGCTCCAAACACAATTGCAGCCCTTTTTGGCTGCAGCTCGAAGGTCTGCTAACAAGGCTAAAAGCACAACGATAAGAATGGAAAATTACATATAAAGTTTGCTTTGGTTGACGAGCACAATCCATTTGCGATACGATGAGTCAAATTCATCACATTGTTGGGGTATTGGACCCCATGCCGTGAAGACACACAAGCAGTCGCATTAGCTGCAGTCCGAGTGCTAACGAGGCAACATGAAGAAAACCTTGGGGTATTGGACCCCGCTCCAAACACATGCTTGCAGCCCCTTTGGGCTGCAGTCCGGATGCGTGCCAAAACCAGTAAAGTGAGGCGAAACGAAGTCCAGCTGCGGCTGGCATGGTCCGACAAAATACAACAAAACATTCAATGACTAGTGGCAATGTGCACACATAGCCGACCCGATTGTGCAGTGCAGCGAACCCGAAGGGAGGACAACAGCTATGCTGTCAAACAGCGCCCACTAAAAAAAACTAAGGGGCACAGGCCTCCGGCCTACACCCAACTGCGGTCCAAAGTGCTGCGGCTAGGCTGCAGCAGCCCCACGTAGCACCAGCTTGCTGGGCACAAGGGTGAAAAGCCCTTAACCGAACTCGGTTCGGTTAGGGACCTCTAACGGGTCTAAAAGGGGTGACCAAACCCCATGAACCCACATTGTGATCGGCACACTAATCGGACCAGGTCTGGACCGATTGGTCCAGGCCAAAAAGAGGGCGCACTCACTTGTGCATGATCTGGACCGATTGGTCCAGATCCAGCTGGCTACAACCATCACCGAAAAAGGGTGGGGTGCAGGCCTACCGCCTGCACCCAGCTGCAGCTGCAAGGCTGCAGCCAAGGCGGGAACAAAAACTGCAAAAGCAAAAAGAGCTTAAGGTCCAACCTGGCTGGGCTGGGCTCGGCCGCAGCCTATGACAGGTCTGGACCGAGTTCGGTCCAGACCATGTCAGGCCAAAAGAGGGGGGGGGGGGGGTGACCAAGACCCTAGCCACCGAATGGGGCTCGACTCAAGGGTTCTAAAATGCTGAGAGCCACATGGGTGTAGAAGGGCTTTGGCTGGCCCGAGTAGAGTATGTTCAGCCAGAGCACCCAAGCTGGGCAAGTCCAGCTGAAACAAACTCCATCCATCGCCCATGGAGTCTAAAACCAAATACGTAGAAAAATGCAAGGCTAGAACGGGAAAAACGTTGTGCATGCGAAGAGGAAAAACCAAGGATTGTGAATGGCATGCTCAACTTAAAATCTTGTTGGTAATGCATGCAAGGTTGCCCAAAACAAATGACAATGTGGAGCCAGGTCGAAAACCAGATTTCAGTTCATGCAAACACACTCGTTAAATCCTCAAAACTGAAAAAGAAATAAAACATGGGAAAGTAGCACATGAAACCCACAAGAATCATATAGGGCTTAATCAATCGAAACCACATGGGGTAGGTAGAAGGTGTCTCACCTTCGCAACTTTGACTCAACTAAGGAGATGAAGAAGGAGGTGCTCACGACTGGAACTACACTACACTCACACTTACACACACGTTGGAGAAGAAGAAAGGGGAGAAAAGCAAGGGAGGAGAGAGAGGCTCCTCCAAGAAAATCGCCCAAGAGAGGGTTCTCTTCTCTCTCTTCAAGGGTTAAGTAGGTAGGTTAAAAACATTGGATGGCTTGGATTTATCCAGCCTAGATGGAGGGCTGGAGTGCTCCACACCCCTCCCCTAGGAATCCATGCCCAATGCATGTTCTCCAACTTTTCTTTCAAAAATGCCATTTTTGAAGGCCTTTAATGTTTGAAAGTTTTAAAAAAGAGCCACCCCAACTCACACAATCAGCTTTGGTTATTTGAATCTCTTTGAAACAATTACAAAAGCATCATGGGGCGCCAACCCCATGGTCCCCTTTATTGAAAAACGCCCTTCATGATGAGTTTCAAAGCTCATCATGGATTTCAAAAAGAAGAAAGTGGCCAATCGTAGCCTATCTTTTAAAATTCATGCAAATCTTTTTCAAAAGTGCCACCCAGCTGGTCAAACCTTGACCAGATGGTCAACCATAGACAAAATCGTCCCCTAGAGGGGAGCCCAAAGGGTTTGGATCCTCTAGTTGACCCGGATCCAAGATCCAAAATTGCCAATTCCATACATCTCAAAACAACACTTAATTAATGCATTAAAATGTTAAATAAATCCCATTAAATCTTTTAGTGTTGTATATAACCTCAATTACTACGAAATGCATGAAGCCTTATAAGGAAATTTTCATCCAATTGCGAGAATTAAGCGTATCATGATTCGGGTCCAAACTTGGGTCAAGACTCGTAATTCACATGCACTGACGAGGTTTTTACGTCGTATAAGTCCTAAATTCGGAGAAAAACCATACAAATATAATATAATTTAACCCTTAAATTCTTAGAAGCTAATTCGTCTAGAATTAGACACTTCTTACTTGCACAATATATTTACGCGATTTTCAGGTCGCGCATACAAGGCATAAATACAAAGCACAGTCAAATCTCATCAAATGACGTGCTACACCTCAAAAGTACACACAATCATGCATTCCAACTCAATTCAAACAATAAAGCACTCAGAAATTCACGGGTCTTACATTCCACCCTCCTTAAAAGGGATTTCGTCCGCGAAATCACGAAACAACAAGCAACAATAAAAGGGTCAGATCTCGTATGATAGTGCCTACTCGACAACAACTAAGTCTGTCGAAGGCTTCTGTAAACAAAACTTGGCAATATGCCCAGGTTGTCCACACATAAAACACTTGCCATCGAAAGGAAGACAAGCTCCAAAAGCGTGATCTACATTCCATTGCCGGCACATCCGCTGAACTTCCGGTCGCTGAGGTTGCTTTCGCTGGCGATTCGATCGCTGAGGTCGTTTCTGCTGCACATTCTAACACTTCCGTCCTTTAGTAGGTGGTGAGGACTTCACCACACTAGGTTTCTTCTCCGCTACAACCGCGAAAACTTGAGCCTGATGCTCGGGTTGATCTTCATCCAACAGAGTAGCTACCTCGATAGCTTCTTCGAGTAATTTAGGCCCGTTAGTGAACACCTTAGTTCTCAAAGTAGGCCTCAACCCACAAGCAAACTTCATTGCTCGATCATTCTCCGCAATGTAAACGTTCAGACAATATCGTTCCAAACAACAAAATCTCGTAACATACTCGGACAAGGTCATCGTTCTCTATTGTAGATCCAGAAATTCTTGCATCTTCCTACTGCGTTCGTGCTTGGGAAAATAAGCAGAGTTAAAAACTTCCACGAATTCGCCCCACGTAACAGTCATGTCCTTGAATTTGACCGAAAAGACAGTGTCCCATCACTTCTCTGCATGGTCCTTCAAACGATAAGTGCCAAAATCCACTTTCTTCTCTTTTGGGACATCCAGAACATGGAAAATACGTTCCATCTCACGTAACCACGACTCAGCAGCTTCAGGGTCTGACTTACCCGTAAAATCAGGAGGATCTAACTCCATGAATTGCTTATACGTAACCGCACTGCTGTTTTGCACACTCTGGGCTACATGCTGAAGATTCTCGCCCATCTGATGCATTGCAGCCGCTTGCTGATGCGCAACCTCTGCAAGGTTGTTCACAGTGCCCATAACAACATTGCATCTAGTCTTCCAAGTCATCTATCATGTCAGAAAAGCAAGCGAGTAAAAAGGTAGGTCTCAAAAAACCTAGCTCACGAAACAACACTCGTAGCAATCAAACAACAATCATGAGCATAAAACACACAAAATTCACACAGAAATCACATCATATTTCAATCGTGCAACACAACACGACAAAAGCATGTTCTACTTACGAACTCAAACGACACCAAACAAGGTCGTTAACACTAGAAAAATCACCAATCTACCTGACAAATGTTAGAGAGTCACCACTCTAACAAAACAAAAAGAGTCATCATCACCAGACATTGCCAGCCATAACATCGTTAGTCACATCATCGTTAGGGAATCACCATCCTAGCGACATCATTAGAAAACCACCATCCTAATGGCATCGTCAGCGAATCACCATGCTAACAGCATCGTCAGAGAACTGTCATGCTGACGACCTTGCTAAGGAAATCACTATTCCTGCAGCCTCATTAGGAAATCACTATCTTAATGGCATCGCTAGAGAATCACCACCCTAGCGGCATTACTGAAGAACCACCACTTCAGTAGCGTCATTAAGAAATCACCATCCTAATGGCATCGTCAGCGAATCACCACGCTAACAACATCATTAGCGAATCACCACGCTAACGGCATCGCTGAAGTGTCACCACTCCAACGGTATCACTGAAGAATCACCACTCTAATGACCTTCATTAGAGAATCACCACTCTAATGGCATCGTTAGCGAATCAGCACGCTAACGACATCGCTGAAGTATCGCCACTCCAACGGTATCACTGGAGAATCACCACTCTAATGACCTTTATTAGAGAATCACCACTCTAATGGCATCGTTAGGGAATCACCACGCTAACGGCATTACTGAAGAATCACCACTTCAGTAGCGTCATTAGGAAATCACCAACCTAATGGCATCATCAAAGAATCACCACCCTGATGGCATCGTTAGTGAATCACCACACTAACGGCATCGCTGGAGAGCTACTCTATCCAGCAGCATAGTTGGCGCCATCAGGAATCACCTCCTGAGCCAACACACCACAATCCTCCAGACAGTGGTGGGGAGAACAAAAATCCCTGCATCGCTCGCTCACGAGCGACAATGCCCTGGAAATCGGTGTCGAGCCATCCCCAGAACACGACCCTCTCAGGAGTCAAATGCCATCATCGGCAACCCACGCAACATGCAAAGCACGAAACGACAGATACATTCTCATCACCAAGAACGACTGGGGAAAAAAATGACAGTGTCAAGTATCCGCCTACGGGATATGCAAAGGCTCACTGGCACAGATAAGGCTTCCACCTTTCTGTCTGAAAAGGTTAGCATCAAACGAGATACCCCTTCGTCAAGGATAGGGCTACCAACAATTCCAACAAGGTTGGAAAAGAGGGAAAACATCCACTCCGTGCCTCGCACGACGGTTCTCGTCAAAGCCATCTCGTCTACAACACGATAAGGCTAAAGCTCGATAATCCCTACGATATATCAATCGTTTCCACCAACACAATGTGGAACGAGAGGGATGAACTACGCAAGTAGTCCCTTAAGTCTCAGTCGAAAACTCCAACTCTCACCGGAGTCGACTCGAAACAGCTTGGGAACCAGGTCCACAAGCACAAACGAACCCTTAGGTTCCGACAATCGATGTCTCAAGCCCGATATACAAGGCTTAAGCACGAAATGGGGTCTCACCTCAGAAGACACCCAAAAAGTACACAAGATCATCAAATCAAACAGAACAAGTCATTAAACAACAAAAACTGAGCTGAAAATACTTATAATGCGATGGCTGATGCGTGCAGAGACTTGAACCACACTTCTTAACTCTTTTAAAACATCGTTCTGATACCAATTCTGTAGCTCCCCAAACCCAGATTTCCCGAATTGAAAATCCTTTGGATTTTTGAGTAAACCTTTTTTTTTTTTTGAAAACCTAAGCGCAAGCGCGAAAGAAACCGAAAGGGGGAGAAACAACCGGAAAACCCTGAACGGTCACTACAGGTGTGAAACAACATTTAAATGAAACAACTTTTATTAAATTCATTTACATCCTTACAAATTATACATATCAATCCCTTATACAAAACCAAACCGCCAGGATCCAACAGGTGAGGTTCAGAAGTGTGGGTTCAGAGTCCGCTGCAGCACATCAAGCTCCATCGCACGCCTAAGTAAACCTATATCCCCATAAAACGGGGTCAGTACTCTTTAGAGTTGGTGAGACAAACCAAACCATAATATACCATATGTGGAAAAATCGAAAGCAAGCTATTCATACAAGACATAGCATGATTATCTACCATAATTGAGCAATGATAGCATGTACAAGTATAAGACAATGATAACTACACATGGAGCAATATCGACAATTACTAGCAATAACATGGCATGCATCAAGGAACATAATTTAGCAATGGATCAACATTTATAACAAGGTATGCATCACAGAACATAAGGTACTAATGTAGCAATACGAAGGACTGTAACTAGCATGAATCAGTGCAAGTAGGCAAAGCATGAGTGATTAACTACGACTATTCATATCACAGTTCATATCGAATAGTAAGATATGCATCACAGAACATAAAGTACTAATAGTAGACTGTGACATGCAAGTAAATGTGACACCGTTAACTGTGCACAAGTACAAGTGGGCAGGTATGTGCAATGTGCCATAAGTGAGAGAACTAGCTAAATGATGATAACAAACATTACACATTAAGATGAGACAGTTAGAAGCATTTGTCACGTAAAGCGTGACTCACAAGCAGTGCCTAGGTTCATAACCTATACATTGCAACCATAAGCGAGCTCATCTCGCTAACAACTCGCCAAGGAGTTCCAAGGTCGCGTAAGTCTCGCATGACTGCAATATCCATAGACTAATTGCATAAGTTTCGCACGACTGCAATATCCATAGACTAAATCACATAAGTCTCGCACGACTGCAATATCCATAAACTAAATCGCATAAGTTTCGCACGACTGCAATATCCATAGACTAAATCGAATAAGTCTCGCACGACTTCAATATCCATAGACTAAATCGCATAAGTTTCGCACGACTGCAATATCCATAGACTAAATCACATAAGTCTCGCACGACTGCAATATCCATAGTGCACCCCAAGGCATAACAAGCATGATTATGCCCACGTTCCTTAGGTGACAAACATCCAAGATTCACTAACATGAGTTAACGATTGCATTCATTACACATGCCAGCTATGTACTAAAGTGTGCACCAACTACGTTAAGTAGCATCATCATGATACATTGCATTGGTCCACACACATACATCGCACAAGTCAAAACACTTAGTGCACTCATTGGGATATTGGATCCCGCTCCAAACACAATTGCAGCCCTTTTTGGCTACAACTTGGAGGTCTGCTAACAAGATTAAAAGCACGACGATAAGAATAGAAAATTACATATAAAGTTTGCTTTGGTTGACGAGCACAATCCATTTGCGATACAATGAGTCAAATCCATCACGCTGTTGGGGTATTGGACCCCGTGTCGTGAAGACACACATGCAGCCGCATGAGTGATCATGCATATATTTTAGGGATATTTCATATAAAAATATACATGATTTCATGAGAAAATGATTTAAAAACCCAATTTTATGTTAGTTCCGAGTAAACGTGCTAAAATAATATAAGAATAGAAAATACATGAAAAATAGTGTTATTTTACATTTTAATGCATATTTTAGTGTTTGACATAATTGTAGTAGTTTAGTTTTTGAAAATCATAAAAAAATAGAGTTGAAATAGACTTAGTTTTACAATTTCTAAAACATAGTTATTTTGAGTTGTTTTGCAAAAATTTTTTTGAAGAGAGTTGAAATGCAATTTTAAAAAGAAGATGTACTTATGGACAAAACTTCAAAATTATAAATATGATACGTAGAGGGAATTTCAAATTGTCTTCTCTCTTATGCCTTTGCCCTCTTTCCTAACCCTTCCCCTCCACCTTGTTTCTTTCCTCCTCCTTCCCTTTCTCCCTATTTCTCTCTTCACTTTTTCGGTGGAGGTGCTTCTTCAGTCCGGCGACGGCGTATGGGTGGATGACCGCCTTCTTTTCTAATCCCTCTGGTTACAGTAAGATTCTTCATCATCTTCTTCTTCTATTCTTTCCTCATTTTATTCTTCATTAGATTAGTTCAGCTGAAATAAAATCAAAATGAAATGAAATCGTAGCATTTTAAACTGTAGTTAAATGTGCATCGTTTCATTTCAGAATTTCAATTTTAAATCATAGGCATTGTTTTTAATTCAATTTAATGTTCATCTGTGTTACTTAATCAAGTTTCAGAAATCAGTCAACTGATCTCTAATAATAGCTGCTATCAGTTTGTTTTTTGACAGAATTCATTTTGAATTGCTCTGTGTATACTACAAATTGAGTATTGATTGATCATCTGGATCGATCAAAGTTGATTCAAGGTTTCAATTGAAAGTTACTGTCTCCAGCGATGAAATCAAAATATTTGATCGGATAAATGTTTGAGTCCAAAGCGATCGGATATCTGAATTAGTCTTAATACTGTGTTTTTTTTATTTTAACATCAAAGAAAAAAAAGCACTGACTGTATTGAGTTTTATCTGATGTTCACTGCGTTTTTCAGTGATTGGCTGCCGATTATGGTTTTTTCCGGCTAGTGATTGTTTTTCCGACAAGTGATGGTTTGAAATCTAAGTGAATGTCTAAAGTTCAGAAATTGAATGTCTGAATTCTATCAAACATCGATCAAACGTCTGCATTTTTTTTTTATGTGATTTCCAATTGATTCCAGACTGATTGAGTCGTCCAATTTCTGATCATCATGTTTGTTTCTTCCGACATCTCTGTTTTACCGGCAATAGATCATCTGATCTCTCTGGTGATTTAAAGTTGCTTTTGAGCTTTGCATTTCCCGTGATTTCTCGCATTTGTTGCATCTGCAGTGATTCCCTACATTATATCTGCAATCGATCAAATGAAATTGATCGCCTGAGTGAATGCTGGCATCGACTAGAGTTATTGAGAGCATTTTGATTGGTTGTATTTCACTAATATCCAGAACTTCTTTTCATTACTGTAAAATTTTGTTTCACTGTGAAGCTATTCAAAGCTGATCTATTATTTGCTTAAAAAGTCTGGTAGAATCTGGTGATTGATCAATTGAAATCAATCAGTTTTTCAAAGTTCAGCAGCTGTTACTGTGCATTTTCCGGCGAGTGTCTGAATTCTTGATTTGTTCTAATTTCTAATTTTTGAAATGTAGCTGAGATGTTTTTGCAAGCACTATGTCCCAAAAATAAGTGATTTCTTGTTGTTCTCGTAGCAAGTTCTCTGATTTCCTTGTTTAGCTTACATATATTTTCTTGTTTTTTTTTTATTCATTTTTTCTGTTTTTCAAATCCTTAATTTCCTAATTTTTTTTTACATACTGAAACTGTTTTTTATTAGATTTAAATTGGTTAATTTTTCTGTTTACTATTCATAATTTTTTTACATGCTGACTCTGTTTTTCAAGACATTCAATTTCCTGTTTTTTTTTCTTTTACATTGAGTTTTTCTTGATTTTCTTACATTTTTTCTGTTTTAGTTCATTCTTTGAATTACTGTTTCTGATTTAATTTCCTGTTTCTTCATTTAGTAATTTTTCTATTTTTCACTCTTGCAAATTTTCTGTTTTTTTCTTTATATTCCTTCAATCTGTGTTTTTCAATCTCTCATTTCCTGTTTTGTTAACTAGGTATTAGTTGTTAATTGAGTTACTTAAATCATTAGTTCGTTGTTAGTTAAGTAAAACAAGTTGGTAATTAGTAACTAGTTAGTTTGATTTACTTAGAAATCATTGTAATTTGAAATTATCATTTAGATTTCTTGCATAATTTCCTTCATATTCTTAGCATTTAGCTAGTTTAATATTTGTTTTTACTTCTATCTCTGGTACTACTCGTGTTCATTTGATTTGTGCAGGATAGCATAGGAGTGGAGCTAAAGCGCATATGTGACACGGAGGTGCAAGAATAGAAGATGTTTTTCTTTTATTTTAGAATTTAGGCATTTAATTGGGTTTGTAAATATCGCTTTTTACGCCCTCTGCGAAGGGTATTCATTTGTTGTAATAGTTAGTTGTTTTTACTTTTCTCGTACATTTTTCATTTTAATAATACGGCAATAAAGATTAGTTTAGATTTGTGTGTTTGAATACGAAATATTCTCGTTCCCTGAGTTCGACCCGGTCTCATCCACTAGTGAGAACCGATTTTTATTATTTGATGTCTGGTTTTCACATGTTTTACATATAAAAATCTTTTCAAAATTACAACGATTTAAAAGAAGACATTAAATTTTTGACGCCGTTGCCGAGGAACGGCGTAATACTAGTATTCACTTTATTGTTTAGTGTTTGTTTGCATTTAGGTTTAGAACCACGTATGTGCATATCGTAGAGACGAGCTTACTTTTCTGCACAACCTACCTACTAGGATCCCCTTAGAGGTGACTGTGTACGATTGGTACTGTACACTTAGATTTCATTTTTCTTTTGCATAATCTTTGTTGTGTGCAACTGCGTGGTGTTTGTTTAGTTTTGTTGTTTTTAGTTTACTCGCTTTGTGGTTTGCGTGGTTTGGCCGCTTAGTGCGTTAGTTAGGTAGAAAACCCAAAATTAGGACGTGAGCTACACCGACCTACTTTGAGGTGTATGCAAGGGTGACGCTCGCTTGACCCCGAGCTGGTAGAGCCGATTGAGGACCCTGAGTCCCTTATTAGGAGAGCCCAGAGATCTGCAACCATGGCTGAGAATCAGCAGATTATTCATCCTCTTAGGGAGTATTTTATGCCCAACACTTACACTCTCACCTCCGGCATCACAAGACCTGATGTAGGAGCAAACCATTTTGAGATAAAGGCCAGTGTGATCCAGATGCTACCTTCATTTTATGGCCTTAGCAATAAAAACCCATATCGTCATCTCAATGAATTTCTAGAGATTTGCTCGACAGTGCGAATCAATAACTTTGGAGATGACGCGATGAGGTTGACCCTGTTCCCCTTCTCTCTGAAGGACAAAGCGAAGAGTTGGTTAAAATCATTAGATACAGTTCAAATTACCACTTGGGAACATATGCAAAGAGAATTTTTAAAGAAATATTTCCCAATTGGTAAGACGAACCAGTTTCGTAAAGCGATAACCAATTTTTCCCAAATTGAGGGAGAATAGTTTCATGAGTCTTGGGAGAGATTGAAAGATCTTCTCCGCAAGTGTCCCCACCACCAGGTGCCTCGCTGGCAACTGGTGCAATATTTCTATGACAGTCTTACTGAGAAGAACCGTCAGATGGTTGATGCCGCGTGTGGGGGCACATTTATGCTCAAAAGTGAGGATGAAGCGTGGTCGCTTTTTGAGACATTGAGCGAGAATTCGATGCACCATGCGACAACCTCACGGTTCGATAGGGCTGCACCTGCACAAGATAGCATTAAGAAGGCAGGCATTTTCGAGTTAGGGATGAACCTTGAGTTGAGCAACAAGGTAGACCAACTGTCCCAGAAATTAGATCAGTTGTTGTTGGGTCCCTCTCCTGCCATGCAGGTGTGCGCGTTGTGTGCGAGTCCTGCACACCATGTCTTCGAGTGCCCAGTTGCGCCATAGTATCCTGAGTTTGTCCAAGAGCAAGCTCAAATG
Source organism: Nuphar pumila (assembly GCF_984573655.1). Taxonomy (NCBI): domain Eukaryota; kingdom Viridiplantae; phylum Streptophyta; class Magnoliopsida; order Nymphaeales; family Nymphaeaceae; genus Nuphar; species Nuphar pumila. Next base: position 28,991,834 of record NC_143258.1, on the reverse strand, counting down.
GCTCAAAACTTCGCTAGGCCCGCACCCAATCCATTTTCCAACACTTATAACCCGGGCTGGCGAAACCATCCCAATTTCTCATGGCACAACTCACAGATCCAACCCCCTAACCCTTCCCAGAGTCAACCCAGTCAAGGCGGTTATACGCATGGATTTCAGAGATCCAGTAATCCCCCAGCCCAACCTGTTTATATTCATCCCCAGTCTCATGAGCCTTTATATAGTCAGTTCTTTGAGGATAAGATTTTGCAAGCTTTGAGCTCACATACCCAGTCTATTGCAAAATTAGAGACCCAAATGGGGCAGCTAGCCGAGGCGCTTAGCAAGCGAAGTGAGGGGACACTGCCTAGCCAGCCTATTGTCAACCCTAGGGGAAAAAAACCTATGCGTAGCTTGCATCTGACAGATACACATCAAGAGCAGACTCAAGTAGTAACCCTTAGGAGTGGGAAGCAGTACCAAGCGAGGGAGGCTGCAGAAGAAAGCGAGAAGATAAGTGAGAAGCAGTCTGTCCCTAATGTTTTACCTCAGGAAAGTGAGAAGGTTCTCCCATCTGAGCCTTCACCATCCTACACTCCCAAAGCCCCCTTTCTTGAGGCGTTAGAGAGACCAAGAGCATTAGGTAAGTCCGGAGTAAACATACAGGAGATGCTTGAGATATTCAAGCACGTTCAGATAAACCTCCCCTTACTAGATGCTATCCAACAAGTCCTTGCATATGCAAAGTTCCTCAAAGAGCTTTGTACGCAAAAAAGGAAGTTGAGGTCCCATGTGCAGAAAAAGATTTATTTAACTGGGCAGGTGAGCGCAGTATTGCAACACCAAACCCCACCTAAGCTCAAAGACCCAGGGACTCCTATCATCTCATGTGTCATAGGAAACATCACTGTTGGGAGTGCATTGCTCGACCTTGGGGCAAGTGTTAACATCTTGTCGGGTTTCTTCTATGACCAATTTGGATTGAAATAGATGAAACCTACACCTATGACTCTTCAGCTTGCAGATAGATCGATCAAGGTCTCAAGAGGGATACTTGAAGATGATTTAGTCAAGGTGGAGGATTGTTATTTCCCTGTCGACTTCGTGATATTAGATATGGAGGGAGTTGATAGCTTACAACAGACCCCTATTATTCTTGGTCACCCCTTCCTAGCTACCACCAACGCATGCATTAATTGCCGCACTGGTGCGATGGATGTGTCATTCGAAAATAGGAAGATGCGGCTGAACATTTTTCATGCTGCTATGGGGCCTGCTGTTGAGGAGGCTTCTTTCGAGGTTGATGTCATTCAAGACCTCGTAGAAGCAGAATATGTTTGGTTATTGAGTGATCCACCTCAGAAGGAGGATAAAGAATCACTAGAAGAGGATCACCTAGAATTATTTGAGAATCAGATAGGTGATTTGAATTGGATCGAGCACTTCGATTCATTTAGAGGTAGACAGGATGGGAACACAGTGCGCAGTGTCACAGATGGCACTATTTTTCATACAGAGCCCGATTGAGCCTGACTTTATGTCCATTGATCTCATGGACGATGAAGGTTTTTCCAGGGATCCGTCTAGCTGGGGACGTGAAACTTAGCGCTTTATGGGAGACAACCCATATCTTGTATATTATTAGATTTGCTTAAAATTTATAGATTTTATTTTGTTTTTACTTTTTCGTTTTATTCATGAGTTTTTCATGTTCTTTTTGTTTCATTCATGGTTTTCATGTCATGTCATGTATACATTGCATTCATTATATTCATAGAACGTGCATTTTTAATTCATGTCAAGTTGTTTCTACTCTTTTCCCTCAATTATTTCCTCTCATGTGCATTCACTTAGTTTCATATAAGCATGGGGGAGTGTCACTGGGACAATGTCATTCAAGCATGGGGGAGGGTGTAGTTTGCACACCTTGATATTTCTGTTTACGTTCTTGCATATGTTTACACATCTCTCATAAAAATTAGATTTTTAAAGAAAGAGTTTGAACTTATATGAATGTTATTTCAAATCTGATGTTTTTAGAGGATTTTTAAGCCCCACGAAAAAATTTTCTGACATAGATCTAAAAATTATGGTTGTTTATGTGGATTTTGAAGAAATGATGATAGATACATGTTAGAATTTATTTTGAATCGCAAATATGAATATGTACAGTTGTATTTTTGAAAAACTAAGCAAATGAACAAAAGCGTAAAAAAAGAGCTCAAAAGAGAAAAAAAAGCATGCGTTAGGTTGTTTGGATAATTCCACAATCCTTAGTAGATGGGACTTAGATGTAAGTTGAAACTTTTGGATTCCATTTCGAAAAGGAGAGTGGAAAACTTCGTAACCCTAAGTAGCTGAGAACAGATACAAGTTGAAATGTTTGACTCTCACGTTGCAAAGGTGAATGAAGGAAGTCACTTTTATGTCTTAGTTGATATCTTTTGGTATGCATTGAAAACGTATAGAAGATATTGACATTGCACAAGGCATAAAAGCAGACCACACGCAAGCTATAAGAGAAGAATGAATGCGCAAAAAGAAATAGCGTGAAAAATGAAAAAATCAAGAAAAGAACTTAAAAAGAAAGGAAAGTTCAATGCTTAGAAGTGTGATTGAGAAAACCTGTGCAAAAAACATATGAGTGAGGATAAGTAAATAATAACTTGTTTTTATTGGATTTTACAATAATAAACATAAATAATTGTGATATTTAGAAAAGTGAAAGAAATTCTTTTTCTGTGGTGGTATATAAAAGATTCTAATTATATTGTGATTTTGAAATAACAGGAAATATTTGTGAGAATAAAGTCTTTGATTATCTACTGCTTATGAGGATGTGTAATATTTTGCATACATGACAGAGATGTTTGTGGGTAGCATCACTGCAAACCCTCACGAGACCTTACTCGTCCACTGGGGTAACCCAGGGGTTGAAAGGGCTTGTTGCATGAGCTAAATGCAACTGTGATTCCTACGAAAGTGAGTTAGTTGATAGTTTTGATTTCGTGCATTTGTCTAGTTTGCTCGAGGACTAGCAAAACATAAGCATGAGGGTATTTGATCATGCATATATTTTAGGGATATTTCATATAAAAATATGCATGATTTCATGAGAAAATGATTTAAAAACCCAATTTTATGTTAGTTTCGAGTAAATGTGCTAAAATAATATAAGAATAGAAAATGCATGAAAAATAGTGTTATTTTACATTTTAATGCATATTTTAGTGTTTGACATAATTGTAGTAGTTTAGTTTTTGAAAATCATAAAAAAATAGAGTTAAAATAGACTTAGTTTTACAATTTCTAAAACATAGTTATTTTGAGTTGTTTTGCAAATAACTTTTTGAAGAGAGTTGAAATGCAATTTTAAAAAGAAGATGGACTTATGGACAAAAATTCAAAATTATAAATATGATACGTAGAGGGAATTTCAAATTGTCTTCTCTCTTATACCTTTTCCCTCTTTCCTAACCCTTCCCCTCCACCTTGTTTCTTTCCTCCTTCTTCCCTTTCTCCCTATTTCTCTCTTCTCTTTTCTGGTGGAGGTGCTTCTTCAGTCCGTCAACGGCGTACGGGTGGATGACTGACTTCTTTTCTAATCCCTCTGGTTACGGTAAGATTCTTCGTCATCTTCTTCTTCTTCCTCTTCTTCTTCTATTCTTTCCTCATTTTATTCTTCATTAGATTAGTTCAGTTGAAATAAAATCAAAATAAAATGAAATCGTAGCATTTTAAACTTCGTTTCATTTCAGAATTTTAATTTTAAATCACAGGCATTGTTTTTAATTCAATTTAATGTTCATCTGTGTTGCTTAATCAAGTTTCAGAAATCAGTCAACTGATCTCTAATAATAGCTGCTATCAGTTTGTTTTTTGACAGAATTCATTTTGAATTGCTCTGTGTATGCTACAAATTGAGTATTGATTGATCATCTGGATCGATCAAAGTTGATTCAAGGTTTCAATTGAAAGTTACTGTCTCCGACGATGAAATCATAATATTTGATCGGATGAATGTTTGAGTCCAAAGCGATCGGATATCTGAATCAGTCTTAATACTGTGTTTTTTCTGATTTTAACATCAAAGAAAAAAAAACACCGGCTCTATTGAGTTTTATCTGATGTTCACTGCGTTTTTCAGTGATTGGCTGCCGATTATGGATTTTTCCGGCTAGTGATTGTTTTTCCGGCAAGTGATGGTTTGAAATCTAAGTGAATGTCTAAAGTTCAGAAATTGAATGTCTGAATTCTATCAAACATCGATCAAATGTCTGCAGTTTTTTTTATGTGATTTTCAATTGATTCCAGACTGATTGAGTCATCCAATTTCTGATCATCATGTTTTTTTCTTCCGGCATCTCTGTTTTACCAGCAATAGATCATCTGATCTCTTTGGTAATTTAAAGTTGCTTTTGAGCTTTGCATTTCCCGTGATTTCTCGCATTTGTTGCATCTCCAGTGATTCCCTACATTACATCTGCAATCGATCAAATGAAATGGATCGCCTGAGTGAATTTTTGCATCGACTGGAGTTATTGAGAGCATTTTGATTGGCTGTATTTCACTAATATTCAGAACTTCTTTTCATTACTGTAAAATTTTGTTTCACTGTGAAGCTATTCAAAGCTGATCTATTATTTGCTTAAAAAGTCTGGTAGAATCTGGTGATTGATCAATTGAAATCAATCGGTTGTTCAAAGTTCAGCAGCTGTTACTGTGCATTTTCCGGCGAGTGTCTGAATTCTTGATTTGTTCTAATTTCTAATTTTTGAAATGTAGCTGAGATGTTTTTGCAAGCACTATGTCCCAAAAATAAGTGATTCCTTGTTGTTCTCGTAGCAAGTTCTTTGATTTCCTTGTTTAGCTTACATATATTTTCTTGTTTTTTTTTTTTCATTTTTTCTGTTTTTCAAATCCTTAATTTCCTAATTTTTTTTTACATACTGAAACTGTTTTTCATTAGATTTGAATTGGTTAATTTTTATGTTTACTATTCATAATTTTTTTACATGCTGACTCTGTTTTTCAAGACATTCAATTTCCTATTTTTTTTTCTTTTACATTCAGTTTTTCTTGATTTTCTTACATTTTTTCTGTTTTAGTTCATTCTTTGAATTACTGTTTCTGATTTAATTTCCTGTTTCTTCATTTAGTAATTTTTCTATTTTTCACTCTTGCAAATTTCCTGTTTTTTTCTTTATATTCCTTCAATCTGTGTTTTTCAATCTCTCATTTCCTGTTTTGTTAACTAGGTATTAGTTGTTAATTGAGTTACTTAAATCATTAGTTCGTTGTTAGTTAAGTAAAACAAGTTGGTTTAATTAGTTGGTAATTAGTAACTAGTTAGTTAGATTTACTTAGAAATCATTGTAATTTGAAATTATCATTTAGATTTCTTGCATAATTTCCTTCATATTATTAGCATTTAGCTAGTTTAATATTGTTTTTACTTCTATCTCTGGTACTGCTCGTGTTCATTTGATTTGTGCAGGATAGCATAGGAGTGGAGCTAAAGCGCATACGTGACACGGAAGTGCAAGAATAGAAGATGTTTTTCTTTTATTTTAGAATTTAGGCATTTAATTGGGTTTGTAAATATCGCTTTTTACGCCCTCTGCGAAGGGTATTCATTTGTTGTAATAGTTAGTTGTTTTTACTTTTCTCGTACATTTTTCATTTTAATAATACGACAATAAAAATTAGTTCAGATTTGTGTGTTTGAATACGAAATATTCCCGTTCCCTGAGTTCGATCCGGTCTCATCCACTAGTGAGAACCGATTTTTATTATTTGATGTCTGGTTTTCACATGTTTTACATATAAAAATCTTTTCAAAATTACAACGATTTAAAAGAAGACATCAATGAGCTGCATTCCGAGTGCTAACGAGGCAACATGAAGAAGACCTTGGGGTATTGGACCCCGCTCCAAACACATGCTTGCAGCCCCTTTGGGCTGCAGTCCGGATGCATGCTAAAACCAGTAAAGTGAGGCGAAACAAAGTCCAACTGCGACTGGCGTGGTCCGACAAAATACAACAAAACATTCAATGACTAGTGGCAATGTGCACACATAGCAAACCCGATTGTGCAGTGCAGCGAACCCGAAGGGAGGACAACAGTTATGCTGTCAAACGACACCCACTAAAAAAAACTAAGAAGCACAGACCTCCGGCCTGCACCCAGCTGCGGTCCAAAGTGCTGCGGCTAGGCTGCAACAGCCCCACGTAGCACTAGCTTGCTGGGCACAAGGGCGGAAAGCCCTTAACCGAACTCGGTTCGGTTAGGGACCTCTAACGGGTCTAAAAGGGGTGACCGAACCCCATGAACCCACATTGGGTTCGGCACACTAATCGGACCAGGTCTGGACCGATTGGTACAGGCCAAAAAGAGGGCGCACTCACTTGTGCATGATCTGGACCGATTGGTCCAGATCCAGCTGGCTACAACCAGCACCAAAAAAGGGTGGGCTGCAGGCCTACTGCCTGCACCCAGCTGCATCTGCAAGGCTGCAGCCAAGGCGGGAACAAAAACTCCAAAAGCAAAAGGGGCTTAAGGCCCAACCTGGCAGGGCTGGGCTCGGCCGGAGCCTATGACAGGTCTGGACCGAGTTTGGTCCAGACCATGTCAGGCCAAAAGAGGGGGGGGGGGGGGGGGGTGACCAAGACCCCAGCCACCGAATGGGGCTCGACTCAAGGGTTCTAAAATGCTGAGAGGCACATGGGTGCAGAAGGGCTCTGGCTGGCTCGAGTAGAGTATGTTCAGCCAGGGCACCCAAGCTGGGCAAGTCCAGCTGAAACAAACTCCATCCATCGCCCATAAAGTCTAAAACCAAATACGTAGAAAAATGCAAGGCTGGAACGGGAAAAACGTTGTGCATGCGAAGAGGAAAAACCAAGGATTGTGAATGGCATGCTCAACTTAAAATCTTGTTGGTAATGCATGCAAGGTTGCCCAAAAACAAACGACAATGTGGAGCCAGGTCGAAAACCAGATTTCAGTTCATGCAAACACACTTGTTAAATCCTCAAAACTGAAAAAGAAATAAAACATGGGAAAGTAGCACATGAAACCCACAAGAATCATATAGGGCTTAATCAATCGAAACCACATGGGGTAGGTAGAAGGTGTCTCACCTTCGCGGCTTTGACTCAACTAAGGAGATGAAAAAGGAGGTGCTCACAGCTGGAACTACACCACACTCACACTTACACACATGTTGGAGAAGAAGAAAGGGGAGAAGAGCAAGGGAGGAGAGAGAGGCTCCTCCAAGAAAATCGCCCAAGAGAGGGCTCTCTTCTCTCTCTTCAAGGGTTAAGTAGGTAGGTTAAAAACATTGGATGGCTAGGATTTATCCAGCCTAGATGGAAGGCTGGAGTGCTCCACGTCCCTCCCCTAGGAATCCACGCCCAATGCATGTTCATCTTTTGAAATCTCCAACTTTTCTTTCAAAAATGCCATTTAAGAAGGCCTTTAATGTTTGAAAGTTTTACAAAAGAGCCACCCCAACTCACCCAATCAGCTTTGGTTATTTGAATCCCTTTGAAACAATTACAAAAGCACCATGGGGTGCCAACCCCATGGTCCCCTTTATGGAAAAACGCCGTTCATGATGAGTTTCAAGGCTCATCATGGATTTCAAAAAGAAGAAAATGGCCAATCGTGGCCTATCTTTTAAAATTCATGCAAATCTTTTTCAAAAGTGCCACCCAGCTGGTCAAACCTTGACCAGCTGGTCAACCATAGACAAAATTGTCCCCCTAGAGGGGCGCCCAAAGGGGTTGGGTCCTCTAGTTGACCCAGATCCAAGATCCAAAATTGCCAATTCCATATATCTCAAAACAATACTTAATTAATGCATTAAAAAGTTAAATAATTCCCATTAAATCTTTTAGTGCTGTTTATAACCTCAATTACTACGAAATTCATGAAGCCTTATAAGGAAATTCTCATCCAATGGCGAGAATTAAGCGTATCACGATTCGGGTCCAAACTTGGGTCAAGACTCGTAATTCACATGCACTGACGAAGGTTTTACGTTGTATAAGTCCCAAATTCGGGGACAAACCATAAAAATGTAATATAATTTAACCCTTAAATTCTTAGAAGCTAATTCGTCCAGAATTAGACACTTCTTACTTGCATAATATATTTACGCGATTTTCAGGTCACGCATACAAGGCAGAAATACAGAGCACAGTCAAATCTCATCAAATCACGTGCTACACCTTTAAAGTACACACAAACATGCATTCCAACTCAATTAAAATAATAAAGCACTCAGAAATTCATGGGTCTTACAGGCCGCCTGATGATGCATGAAATGGACATCATGTTAACAAGTTTTTCATGCATTTTGTATTGAGTTTAAAGTTTTAAACCCATGTTTAGATGCATTTTGATAGTAAGGGGTTATGTTTCAAATTTCAGAGAAATCGGAGTTAAAATGAGAGAGTTATGGTTATTTCAGTGTTCAGGCACAGATTTCGAGGTGGATCAGATCCATATCCGACCCAATTAGGCTATTTGGACCTTGGATCAACCTTTAGAAAGCCCAAAATCCAGCCCACACGCATATCCATATCCATTTCAAAAAGTTTTGCAGAAAACCCCTCAGAAAGTGGCGCCTAGTAAAATATTTTTTTATAACCTTGTTTTTGAAATTCCAAAAAGTATAAATATACTTTTTAGAAGAACCCTAGGCGTCTTTGGCATTGAGATTGGCGCCCCCCTACAGTGAATCTAGCTCCAGCCCATTCCAATCTTCCATTCCACTCCATTGCCCATTGAAGATCAAGTTCATGCTTGCAATCCAAGCATTTTCTTATCTCCCTTTTCAATTCTTGTCGTTTCTTCTTCCTCCTTGCTGTGATTAATCACCATTGTCTGTATTTTTGCAGGTGTAGCAGAGGTGGAGACCATCTATCTTGCTTGGAAGTGCACAACACCCCAACAAGATGAGTCGGCACTACCTCCATCCGGTTTTCTAAGCCCTCCGATCGCGAATCGGCACCCGTTCTATCTTCGGTGGAACTCCAACGTGTTGCAGCTATGAAAATACTGTCTTGGTGATATTCCAACATTCTCGAATCGTTCGGGATGTCAAATCAAGTCCATTGTTCGCTCTCTTCTTCCTCACGATCGTCGGATCGCCCTTGAGGTAAGTCTTCTTCTATCTTTTCTTCTAGATAAAACCCAAAATCGTGTGTGTTGTTTTTCTTTTATTTTTTTCTGTGTGTTTGTTTTATTTTTATTGTTTTAGCCATAGTATAAAGCTCGTGCACAGACCAGCACGATAGATTAGGTTTTATTTCATTGTTTTATTTGTTTGAATCTTGATTTCCAACGTTTTTCACCCAAAACGTGAAAATCGGCTAGATCCTCATCTAGTCAATTTTTCAAGTCTGTCCAGCGTGTTTTCTAGTGTCTTTTTACAGAAAATCCAATAAAAAATTTCGTTTTGATTCAATTTAGTTGTTGGGTTTGATTGATTCTTGTTTCCATTGAAAAGAAAACAAAAATCGGCTAGATTAAGTCTAGCCGATCTTTGGGTTTTAATCAGTTTAGAGTCTGTAATTTTTTTCTGTGATTATACTATGTCATCTGCGTTTGTTCAATTCTTTCCAGTGTCTTTTCTTCTTGTTTTAGAGGAAGTTGGATTTCTTATGTGTCGTATGAGAGTTTTTGTCAAAATCGTTGAGTGAATGTTTGAAGTCGTGTAAGTGCATGTGATTTCCTTATGTACTTCGTGTGGTTTACTGTTTGTTTTGCAGTTCATAATTTCGTAAAGTTGCGTGAGTCAATTTCATTATCGTAGAATCATTTAAATTCTTGTTTTTGGTGTTTTCAAGTTTTAGGTGTTTTCTTTATATTGCAAAAATATAAAAATCAAGTTTTTCTTGTGTTCTTGATTGTAGTGTTCAGCCGGTTGTAGTTGTTCATTTAGTTCCAGTTTATTACATTAGCATAATTTGTTAATTGATATTTAGTTAAGATAAAATTTTATTTTGTGGTAACCGTGGTGTTGATTAACTTAAATTCCTAGTGTTCTAGGTTATGCGTGTAGTTAGGTTAGTATTTTTTTGTGTAATTTTTAGTTCCAGCATTTTATTTGGTTAATGTGGTTGCAGTAGTATAATTAGTTTAAATTAAGATCATTATCATGTTGCTATTTGTTTAGTTTTGAAATTTTATGTTATTTAAGTGATAAGTTGAGTTTAAGTGATAAGTTGAGTTTTACTTAGGTAGTCTTCTTCTCCAAGGTGGGGCGGCGTTAGCCATTAGAGCTCCAATTGAGCTCTAGGCTGTTTTTGGTAGGAATTAATTGCAATTAGGTAAGTCCATCATGGTGTCTAGGTTCAATGCATTAGGTTTAATGTCTTAGACATTTTTGAAGTTTATGTAGGTAAGTCTTGAATTAGGTGTAACCCATTTAAAGTTTCTTGTAGAAAGTCGTGTTTTCCATTTAGGTCCTTTCATTACCCTAGGTAAGTTTTAAATTACTTAGCCTAGAATAACCTTAATTAGGTATTGACATTTTTTTTTTAGGAGGGCAAGTAGGTAATTGAAGTTGAAAATGTTTTTTGGGAAGATTGAATTTTTCAAAAATCGTGTGGAATATTTAAAGAAAGACTTAAATTTTGATTGCCTAGCCAAGGTAGAAGGGAGTTACTCATTTAGCTTAGGAAAGTGATTTTGAAATTCAATTAAATTTCCAAATTGGGTGTCCACGATTTCAAGAAAGAAATAATTGCTATTTAATTTTGCTTGGAAAGCCAAAACCGTGGGAGTCTCTAGGCTGGACGTTTCCACTTCCCAAGTTGAATTTTAATGCCATTAAGGAGAATGTTTATATTTGGGCTGGACGGTTTTTGATACTCCAAGTTTCCAAATTCATTAATGCATCTTTCCCTCCTTTTATCTAACTTTCCCTAGTGATTTAAATCAGATTAGGTCCTAACTAATTTAGTCATAGTGGCCTTAGTTTAGGTTTTAGAAAATCGTGTATTCCATTTATGTTAGTAATTCAGTCATCAATTAGGTAGATCGTCATTATTACTTATTTAATTCTCAGTTAGACGTGTATTAGATTTGAATTAAATAGCTTTATTGATTTTCGTTTTTTTTATTTATTAATTAGCTTTAAATTAGTTACTCTAACTTAGTCAATCTAGTTGACCCAGTTAGCTAAGTCAAGACCTAGCCTGAGTCGAGTCCTAGACTAAGCCAAGTCGAGTCAATCTAATCTAACCTAACCTAGTCAACCTAGTTGACTTAGTTAGGTGAGTCGGGTACCTAACCCTAGTCTAAGCCTAGCCAAGTCAACCGAGTCAAGCTAGTGAACCTAACCCTAGTCCTATCCTAAACCCGCAACCCCTTTGGTCCTTAGTGGATTCATTCCATTTAGTTGTAATTCATATTGATTTTAGACTAACTATTTTAGTTATTTATTCAATTGATCAAGTTATATTGTAGAAGTGTGTGTTCAAGTTGTAATTGTTTCTTGTGTGTGATTTTTGTAGTTCAATTATTCCAATAGTAGTTAGTTAGTAATAACTGCAGTTTTTAATTTATTTAACTAGGTTTGCATCTCTTTGATTATCTTAGTTGTATTTGCATCGTTAGTTAGCGTAGTGTTAGTCATAAATTGCATCTTGCGGTTATTCTTTTGTTCATTTAGCATAAGTGTAATCATCATCTGCATACACACTGTTATTCAGTGTCATTTAGGTTGCATTAGGGTTAGATTGCATCTTTAGTGTTTAAAATAGATTTATAAAGTGAATAGTGCATTCAAAACAAAATCCGATTTTTGCCCTATCGCACTGTCGTCATTTCATGTGCAAAAATTTCGAGTTTTTAAAATATTATTTTCTATTCACTTTAATGGTGTGTTGACTGTCCGCAGACCAAATTTCAGCTCGATCCGAGTTGGGTTGTTCTGATTTTTAAGCGTTTTGTGAAAACCGCTTTTTCTGGTTTTTAAATTTCGGGACTTGCGATATCCTGATTTTTCCTAGTTTTGAAACGCCTATATCTGGAGTTTCAGATATCATTTTTTCATTCTGTAAAAACTGTCAGATTATTTGATCTGTTAGTTACAGAACAAAAAAATTTTCGGGAAAATCGGACCTCTTTTGCTTTGTCAAACAGTGGTTTTCCAAAGAGCTGTCAGAAATCTATTTTACACTAGATAGAGGCATCTTGGTAATTTCATTCTTTTCAGCATTTGCGTACTGTTTTCAGTATTTTCTGCATATTAGGAGCTGCATCTGCATCATACAGCATTTTTAGACTTAGGTTAGTGGATTTTTGAATTAGTTTAATATTTTAGTTAATTGTTTTCTCTTAATTAGGATTGGTTTTATTAATTTCTTTAAAATTAGATTTAGTTTCATTTATAGCTTGCATTATTAGCATAAGTACTAACTCTTTATTTTCCTTTGTTTTTAGGTTGAAAAGCATACTCATTTTCTAGGGTTTAGTGTCCAAGTACGAAGATTGGATAACTGGCGAAAGGACCAAAAAACCCTTGGCGTGCAACTGAAGATTGAAGTGCTTTTTTATTTCATTTTAGTGTTAATTTGTAATTGTTATTAACATTGTGATTGTTGACAGTTATTTGTGATTAATAAATTAAATTTTTGAGAAATATTCTAAGTAATTCCTGTTCTCTGAGGATTCGACCCGTACTTACCATTTCGTGGAAAGTCGGTTATTTACTTTTGGTTGACGATTTTCCAAAGTTTTCATTGAAAATTATTGTTTTAAAAATACCATTTCTAAAAGATCAACCAAATTTTGGCGCCGTTGCCGGGGAACGGCGAATTACTTATTTTATTTCTTAGAGTTTACTTTATTAATCTGTTTTAGTTAGTTACTTAGTTGTTTTATTTTCTAGTTAGTAGGATTAGTAAGTGAATATAGGATTAACATAGTTAGTAAATATAGGATTCAAGTATTGTTCTTTCTAGGATTCACTTTATATTCATTCTGCAAGGAGCGATTAGACAGGTGGGTTTTAGAAAAACTTAGTTTGTGATTTTCTGTATTTATCTTTTCAGTACTTTAGAGTAGTTTAATTTGTTATTTCATTTACTTAGTTAGATAATTCTGACATAATTAGTTTAGCATATTTGTGTAAGTAGTTGTTTTATTTGTGTTATTTACATTTTAGTACCTGTGTTAGTTTAGATTTAGATTTAGGTCGTGTGCTTACATCTGGTCTTAGTACCAGTGTATGCAGGGGCGACGGGGTCTAGGAACACCATTACATCCATTTGTTGACAACCCAGAGAGAATTTTACATTCTCATCGAAGTTCGACAACAATGGCTGACATGGATCCTCCACCTCCACCCCCAGTTCATCCACGTCCTCTGTGAAAATACTTCATTCCCACAGATTATGTTCAGGCATCCTGCATTCGGAGACCCGATATAGGAGCGCCTCACTATGAGATTAAGGCCAACATTATTCATATGCTCTCATCTTTTTATGGCCTTAGTCACGAGGATCCCTACCGGCATTTAGATGAATTCCTCGAGATTTGTTCTATTGTAAAGATACAGAATTTCGACGATGACGCTTTGAGGTTGACTCTATTCCCCTTTTCATTGAAGGACAAGGCCAAGTATTAGCTAAAGTCCTTAGATTCTATAGAAATAGAGTCCTGGGATCAGTTACAGCAGGAGTTTCTTAGGAAATACTTTCCCATTGGTCGTACGAACCAATATCGTAGAGCCATCACTAACTTCTCAGAGCTAGATGGTGAACACTTTCATGAGACCTGGGAGAGAATGAAGGATCTCCTCAGGAAATGTCCCCATCATCAAGTGCCGAGATGGCAACTGGTGCAGAGCTTCTACGATGGATTGTCTGACAGGAATCGTCAGATGATCAACTCTTCATGCGGGGGGACATTCATGCTGAAGAGCGAGGATGAAGCATGGAGGTTATTTGATACATTGGCCGAGAATTCCCTCCACCATGCTTCGAGCTCTCATTCGGATAGAGCCACACCCAACATTCATTAGAAAGCTGGTGTTCTTGAGATTGGTCCATCTACTGCACTACAGTGCAAGGTAGACATGATTGCTCAGAAGCTGGACCAGCTTCTCTCAAGACCACACACTACCCAGCAGGTGTGTACTCCATGTGCCAGTCCGGCACATGATCTCACTGAGTGCCCTTCGGCAGCTCAGTACCCTGAATTTATTCAAGAACAAGTTCAGGCAGCTCAGGGTTACGTCAGACCGCCGAACAACCCATTCTCATCTACATATAATCCGAGTTGGCGTAACCATCCCAATTTTTCATGGAAGAATCCACAGTCTTCCATGCAGATGCCTACATCCTCCCAGCCAGCTCAGCCGCCATCTTTTTCTCAGACATTCCAGAGGCTGGGTTATTCTCAGTCTTCTCCCTCATTTCCTCCCCCGATTCAGCAGGAGTCTGCCCCTCAGACATCTTTTGAGGAGAGACTTCTCCAGGCATTCCAAGAGGTGAAAACCTCTAATCAGAATGCCTTCGAGAAGTGTAGCCAGATATTGAGCTCACATACGCAGTCCATTACGAAGTTAGAGTCACAAATGGGACAGTTAGCTGAGGCTATCAGTAGGAGACCCGGGGGTACATTGCCGAGCCAGGCTGTCATGAACCCGAAGGGCAAGGACCAGATGACTGGAAGCTTGTTTCATGCTGAGTCACAACAGCAAGCCAAATCTGTTATGGCCCTGAGGAGTGGACGTGAGTATCACGTCGAGAGCAGAGAGAGAGAGTAGAGAGAGGATAGAGGAGCCAGAGATCATTGTTTCACCTTCGTCGGCTCAGCCATCATTATCATCCCCGTCCCCATCATCATCATCATCTTTATCTTCATCTTCATCCTCAGTGCAGAAGAAGGATAGGAGTGAACCCTCTCACAAAGAGGAGGAACCACCCGAGTATATTCCCCCACTACCCTATCCCAAAGCATTAGAGTCTTTTGGATTTAGAGGGAAGCATGGTGCGAAGATCCAGGACATGCTTGACATCTTTAAGCATGTGCAGATCAACTTACCTTTGCTTGATGTGATTCAGCAGGTGTCGGCATATGCCAAATTCCTGAAGGAGCTATGTACGCAGAAGCAAAAATCTAGAGAAAGAGTTCCTAATAGGGTTCATCTTACTGAGCAGGTGAGCTCAGTACTTCAGCATCAGACACCACCAAAGCTCAAGGACCCTGGAGCCCCGATCATTGCTTGTACCATAGGGAACATCCGGATAGAACGCACATTGCTTGATCTTAGAGCAAGTGTGAACATTCTGCCCAGGTATTTCTTTGATTCTTTCGGGCTAGGAGAAATAAGATCGACCCCTATTACACTTCAGCTGGCAGATCGTTCTGACAAGGTACCGAGAGGTGTCTTGGAGGACATGCTAGTTAAGGTGGATGACTTTTATTTCCCCGTCGATTTCATCATTCTGGATATGGAAGGAGTCGATAGCCAGCACCAGGCTCCGATCATTTTGGGCAGACCATTCTTGGCGACTACCAATGCGTGCATCAACTGTAGGACCAGAGCCATGAATCTCTCATTCGGCAATAGGAGGGTCAAGCTAAATGTTTTCAATGCCGCTATGGGACCAGCAGGAGACATGGACTGCTTCCATGTAGATGTTGCATAGGAGTTATTGGAGGAGCAACCCGATTTGTATATTACTGAGGATTCTTTAGATTTGTACCATATAGAGAAAAATAGTTGTATAGATAGCGTAGATGTGTCTAGAGTGTCATCAGAGAGACCATCTTGGGGAGCTATCATTGAACCTCTTCCACCACTTGCGGAGTCTCCCGCCAAATCTTCGATTGAGTCACCTCCGAAACTCGAGTTGAAACCCTTACCGGATTCACTCAAGTATGCTTACCTCAAAGATGATAAGACTCTGCATGTGATCATCTCATCCCTGCTCACTGAGGAGCAGGAGCAGAGATTGTTGACTATTCTGCGAGAGCACAAGGCAACGATTGGCTGGGGAGTTGCTGATCTGAAGGGGATTGATCGTTCATTCTGCATGCATAGAATCCATTGTGACAAGGAAGTCAAGCCGGTGCGAGATATGCAGAGAAGGCTAAATCCCAACATGAAGGAAGTGGTGAAGAACGAGGTGGTGAAGTGGTTGGATGCCAGAATCATTTACCCTATTTCTGATAGCCAGCGGGTCAGTCTGATTCAGGTTGTGCCAAAGAAGTCAGGACTCACTGTTGTGGAGAACGAGAAGGGTGAGAGAATTCCGATGATGACCACTATATGATGGCGAGTCTGCATCGATTATAGGAAGTTGAACATGGCAACTAGGAAAGATCATTTCCCATTACCGTTCATTGATCAGATCTTAGAGAGACTCGCAGGACAAAGCTACTACTGCTTTTTAGATGGGTACTCAGAATACAATCAGGTAGCTGTCCATCCTGACGACCAGGAGAAGACGACATTTACATGTCCTTATGACACCTTCGCATTCAGACGTATGTCGTTCGGGCTTTGCAATGCCCCAGCAACTTTTCAGAGGTGCATGCTTGCTATCTTCTCAGACATGATAGATGATGTGATGGAGGTTTTCATGGATGACTTTTCAGTTTATGTCTCTTCATTTGAAGGTTGCCTCCAAAAACTTACTCGAGTACTGAGTAGGTGTGCGGAGACAAATCTTGTCCTGAGTTGGGAAAAGAGCCACTTTATGGTCCAGGAGGGGATTGTGCTTGGACACATTGTGTCCAAGCGAGGCATTGAGGTTGACAGAGCGAAGGTGGAATTCATTTCTCGTATGACTCCACCCACCTCTGTGAGGCAGATTCGGTCATTTTTAGGGCATGCAGGATTTTATAGGCGGTTCATAAAAGATTTCAGCAAAATCTCTCGACCACTTTGTACTTTATTGGAGAAGGACCAACCCTTTGTTTTTAGCGAGGATTGTATGAAGGCCTTTGAGATTCTCAAAGAGGCCTTGATTATTGTGCCCATTTTGAGACCTCCAGATTGAACTCTCCCATTTGAGATTATGTGCGATGCATCTGACTATGCTATGGGGGCTATATTAGGACAGCGGATTGATAGAAAGCCCTATGTGATTTACTACGCAAGTAGAACTCTGTCTGATGCTCAGATGATATATACCACAACAGAGAAGGATCTACTTGCTGTAGTGTTCTCATTAGACAAGTTTAGGTCCTATTTACTCGGTTCGAAGGTGGTTGTCTATTCTGACCATGCTGCATTGAAATATTTGTTGAATAAGAAAGACACCAAACCGAGACTGATTCGTTGGGTTCTACTACTACAGGAGTTTGATCTCGAGATTCAAGATAAGAAGGGAAGCGAGAATGTAGTAGCAGACCATCTTTCTAGACTGATCGTGGAGACCACGCAGGATCAAAGGCCGATCAGTGATTCTTTCCCCGACGAGTAGATCATGTCAGTCAGGACATCGCAATTACCCTGGTTTGCAGATATTGTGAACTATCTGGTTTCGAGGCAGATACCTGAGCATTGGAATAAGAATAAGCGCGAGAGATTCCTATCTCAGGTGAGGCACTATTATTGGGATGGACCAGAGTTGTTCAGATACTGTGCAAACCAGATCATTAGGAGATGTGTTCCGGAGGAGAAGTACGAGTCCATTTTGAGTTTTTCCCATTCATTAGCTTGTGGAGGGCATTTTAGCAGTAGAAAGACGACTATAAAGGTTTTGCAGTTCGGATTTTATTTGCCCACACTCCACAGGGATGCACATGAGTTTTGTAGGCGTTGTGTTAGATGTCAGCAGATTGGGAACATGTCCAAGAAGGACATGATGCCCTTGCTCCCGATCTTGATAGTCAAGATTTTTGATGTTTGGGGCATTGATTTCATGGGACCATTCCCGCCTTCATTCAGAAATTTATACATTCTTGTGGCGGTTGATTATGTGTCCAAGTGGGTCGAGGCTGTGGCAACCAAGACCAATGATCATAGAGTGGTGCTTAAGTTCATTAAGCATAACAT
The DNA here is from genome assembly GCF_984573655.1 of Nuphar pumila. NCBI lineage: Eukaryota > Viridiplantae > Streptophyta > Magnoliopsida > Nymphaeales > Nymphaeaceae > Nuphar > Nuphar pumila. The sequence continues at coordinate 28,973,825 of NC_143258.1, read as the reverse complement.
TTTCAGTCGTTTTGGTGTGCCACGTGCGATGATTAGCGATGGTGGCAAGCATTTTAGGAATGTGCAGATAGCTTCTCTGCTGAGAAGATATTCTGTCAATCATAGATTCACCACTTCGTATCATCCGCAGACTAGTGGATAGATAAAGGTGTCAAATAGGGAGATTAAGCGGATTTTAGAGAAAACAGTTCGCCCGGACCGCAAGGATTGGTCCCAGTGCTTAGATGATGCACTTTGGGCATATAGGACTGCATTTAAGACTCCCATTGGCATGTCCCCGTATCGCCTTGTATTCGGGAAAGCATGCCATCTTCCTGTCGAGCTAGAGCATAGAGCGTATTGGGCTATCAAGAAGTTGAATTTTGACCTCGCCCAGGCTGGCAAAGCGAGAGCACTGCAACTCTCAGAATTAGAGGAACTCAGGAATGATGCGTATGAGAATGCCAAATTATACAAAGCTCGCATGAAAGCATTTCATGATAAGCACATTGTCAGAAAAGTGTTTGAGCCGGAGCAGAAAGTGTGGCTATATAATTCTCGTTTGCATTTATTTCCAGGGAAGTTGAGATCGAGATGGACAGGACCGTACATTGTAAAAGAAGTATTTCCACATGGAGCAGTTACTTTATTCAATCCTATGACCCAAGGTACATTCAAGGTTAATGGGCAAAGACTGAAGCCCTTCATTTCAGATTGCTTGCAGAATGGTGAGTGTGAGATAGTGCATCTCACGAAGGCATGAGGATTCGACCAGAGGGATGTATCATATGTACATTAGTTTTGTTCTTCATTTTAGTATTTTTCTTTATTTCAATATTTCATTTCATATGTGCTGACATTTATTTTTGATCTATGCAGGATGAATCTAACACTTAGTGTATCAATTACCAGGTACAGGGCAGAGCTTTCAAAGAATTCAGAGATCAGATGAAATTAAATTTTAGAAGCCCAGAGCAGATCAGGTTGTATCTATCCTTTCTCCCTTATTTATTTTCCAGTCTTTTAGTGTACATTTGCATTGCATTTTTATATATTTTGTATGCCACTAGGGATAGTGTCATTCAAGCATGGGGGGGGTGGTTTAGATGCACACTAAATTTTGTTTTTTTTTTATGTCTGGTAGCTAAGGTAGGCATTTGAGAACAAGTTGTAGCATATATGATTGTTTTTGGCATATTCTAACAGTTAGAAATTTTTAAGCCCCATGTAATTTTTTTTTTCTCTGAACTGATTCAAATAGAGTAGTGATTTATGAGAAAATTCAAATAAAAGATAGTATTTGATTGTTAGAAAAATTTGAATCACTTTAGTATAAGTATGCACAGTATGTTTTGTGAAAGAAATAAGCAATGGAAATATGTTTTTGAAAAAATGAGTTTAAAAGAATAGAGCTATGTTTAGTTGTTGATGTCTTCGGGCATCCTAGTAGTGGAACTCAGACACAAGATGAAGTGTTTGGGTCTCTTGACGAAAAGGATAACGAAGAAGATCATCCTCTTGTCTAGTCGATATATGTGGCCTTTGTAGTTCGAGTAAGTAGAATCTGAAGGGTGTTTTACACCTGGTGCCCCAAAGCCAGCTGGTTTGGGAGTCACCGGTTCGAAAGTTTGTTACATGGACTGCATAGAAAGCCTAAGAGATAGAGACATTGCACATGACGAGAGGAAGACTATACGTAAACTATTAGAATAGAAGGTCTAGTGACTCGAGCAATTAAGTCTGAGGGATACTTTGTATCTAGTGCCCTAAGTTCGGCCGACTTGGGAGTCACTGACCCAAAGCTCGCTACACGGGTCACGAAAACTGACTATTTGAAATAGTGCTCATGTGAGAAAAATGTTCAAGAGTGAGAATTGAAAAAAGGGTGAAAATTGAAAATCCAGGAAAGAAAAAGAATGTGCTGAATGAGAAAAAATTCATTGCTTAGGAATATGTGTGCATTACTGTGCAGAAAATATACAAGTAAGGATAGATGAGTAAAACATGATAGTACTTGACTTTCTGAGAAAAATCATAGATACCTACAATTTTAAAAAAGTGAAGGAAAAAGAATTTTTACTGTGGTGGCATGAGATTTCTGAATTTGTTTTTGAAAATGTCAATTACATGAAATATTTGTTCCAACTATTTTCTTAATTGCCTAATTTTTTTGAAAAGTCATTCCTGCATTTCATTGATGTTTGTGGGTAGCATCTCTGCAAACCCTCACGAGACCTTACTCGTCCACTGGTGTAAGCCAGGGGTTTAAAGGGCTTGTTGCATATGCTAAATGCAACCATGATTCCTACGAAAGTGAGTTAGTTTTTTATGCATTCATGTTTAGCATTTCTTGTTTCTGTTGCATAGCATAATTAGGGTTTGTTAAGGGACTAACAAACATTCAAGCATGGGGGTATTTGATGATGCATGAAATGCACATCATGTTAATAAGTTTTTCATGCATTTTGTAATGAGTTTAAGGTTTTAAACCCATGTTTAGATGCATTTTGATAGTAAGGGGTTATTGTTCGAATTTCAGAGAAATCAGAGTTAAAATGAGAGAGTTATGGTTATTTCAGTGTTCAGGCACAGATTTTGAGGTGGATCAGATCCATATCCGACCCAATTAGGCTATTTGGACCTTGGATCAACCTTTTGAAAGCCCAAAATCCAGCCCACACGCATATCCATATCCATTTCAAAAAGTTTTGCAGAAAACCCCCTCAGAAAGTGGCGCCTAGTAAAATATTTTTTTATAACCTTGTTTTTGAAATTCCAAAAAGTATAAATATACTTTTTAGAAGAACCCTAGGTGTCTTTGGCATTGAGATTGGCGCCCCCCTACAGTGAATCTAGCTCCAGCCCATTCTAATCTTCCATTCCACTCCATTGGCCATTGAAGATCAAGTTCATGCTTGCAATCCAAGCATTTTCTTATCTCCCTTTTCAATTCTTGTCGTTTTTTCTTCCTCCTTGTTGTGATTAATCACCATTGTTTGTATTTTTGCAGGTGTAGCAGAGGTGGAGACCATCTATCTTGCTTGGAAGTGCGCAACACCCCAACAAGATGAGCCGGCACTACCTCCATCCGGTTTTCTGAGCCCTTCGATCGCGAATCGGCACCCGTTCCATCTTCGGTGGAACTCCAACGTGTTGCAGCTGTGGAAATACTGTCGTGGTGATATTCCAGCATTCTTGAACCGTTCGGGACGTCAAATCAAGGCCATTGTTTGCTCTCTTCTTCCTCACGATCGTCGGATCGCCCTTGAGGTAGGTCTTCTTCTATCTTTTCTTCTAGATAAAACCCAAAATCATGTGTGTTGTTTTTCTTTTATTGTTTTCTGTGTGTTTGTTTTATTTTTATTGTTTTAGCCATAGTATAAAGCTCGTGCACAGACCAGCACGATAGATTAGGTTTTATTTCATTGTTTTATTTGTTTGAATCTTGATTTCCAACATTTTTCACCCAAAACGTGAAAATCGGCTAGATCCTCTTCTAGTCTATTTTTTAAGTCTGTCCAGCGTGTTTTCTAGTGACTTTTTACAGAAAATCCAATAAAAAAATTCGTTTTGATTCACTTAAGTTGTTGGGTTTGATTGATTCTTGTTTCCATTGAAAAGAAAACAAAAATCGGCTAGATTAAGTCTAGCCAATCTTTGGGTTTTAATCAGTTTAGAGTCTGTAATTTTTTTCTGTGATTATACTGTGTCATCTGCGTTTGTTCAATTGTTTCCAGTGTATTTTCTTCTCGTTTTAGGGGAAGTTGGATTTCTTATGTGTCGTATGAGAGTTTTTGTCAAAATCGTTGAGTGAATGTTTGAAGTCGTGTAAGTGCATGTGATTTCCTTATGTACTTCGTGACAGTTTCGTAAAGTTGCGTGAGTCAATTTCATTATCGTAGAATCGTTTTAATTCTTGTTTTTGGTGTTTTCTTTATATTGCAAAAATATAAAAATCGAGTTTTTCTTGTGTTCTTGATTGTAGTGTTCAGCCGACTGTAGTTGTTCATTTAGTTCCAGTTTATTACATTAGCATAATTTGTTAATTGATATTTAGTTAAGATAAAATTTTATTTTGTGGTAACCGTGGTGTTGATTAACTTAAATTCCTAGTGTTCTAGGTTATGCGTGTAGTTAGGTTAGTATTTTTTTTTGCGTAATTTTTAGTTCCAGCATTTTATTTGGTTAATGTGGTTGTAGTAGTATAATTAGTTTAAATTAAGATCATTATCATGTTGCTATTTGTTTAGTTTTGAAATTTTATGTTATTTAAGTGATAAGTTGATTTTTACTTAGGTAGTCTTCTTCTCCATGGTGGGGCGTCAGCCATTAGAGCTCCAATTAAGCTCTAGGCTGTTTTTGGTAGGAATTAATTGCAATTAGGTAAGTCCATTATGGTGTCTAGGTTCAATGCATTAGGTTTAATGTCTTAGACGTTTTTGAAGTTTATTTAGGTAAGTCTTGAATTAGGTGTAACCCATTTAAAGTTTCTTGTAGAAAGTCGTGTTTTCCATTTAGGTCCTTTCATTACCCTAGGTAAGTTTTAAATTACTTAGCCTAGAATAACCTTAATTAGGTATTGACGTTTTTTTTTAGAAGGAGGGCAAGTAGGTAATTGAAGTTGAAAATGTTTTTTGGGAAGATTGGATTTTTCAAAAATCGTGTGGAATATTTAAAGAAAGACTTAAATTTTGATTGCCTAGCCAAGGTAGAAGGGACTTACTCATTTAGCTTTGGAAAGTGATTTTGAAATTCAATTAAATTTCCAAATTGGGTGTCCATGGTTTCAAGAAAGAAATAATTGCTATTTAATTTTTGCTTGGAAAGCCAAAACCGTGGGAGTCTCTAGGCTGGATGTTTCCACTTCCCAAGTTGAATTTTAATGCCATTAAGGAGAATGTTTATATTTGGGCTGGACGGTTTTTGATACTCCAAGTTTCCAAATTCATTAATGCATCTTTCCCTCCTTTTATCTAACTTTCCCTAGTGATTTAAATCAGATTAGGTCCTAACTAATTTAGTCATAGTGGCCTTAGTTTAGGTTTTAGAAAATCGTGTATTCCATTTATGTTAGTAATTCAGTCATCAATTAGGCAGATCGTCATTATTACTTATTTAATTCTCAATTAGACGTGTATTAGATTTGAATTAAATAGCTTTATTGATTTTTGTTTTTTTTTATTAATTAGCTTTAAATTAGTTACTCTAACTTAGTCAATCTACTTGACCCAGTTAGCTAAGTCAAGACCTAGCCTGAGTCGAGTCCTAGACTAAGCCAAGTCGAGTCAACCTAATCTAACCTAACCTAGTCAACCTAGTTGACTTAGTTAGGTGAGTCGGGTACCTAACCCTAGTCTAAGCCTAGCCAAGTCAACCGAGCCTTAAGTCAACCGAGTCAACCTAGTGAACCTAACCCTAGTCCTATTCTAAACCCGCAGCCCCTTTGGTCCTTAGTGGATTCATTCCATTTAGTTGTAATTCACATTGATTTTAGACTAACTATTTTAGTTATTTATTCAATTGATCTAGTTATATTGTAGAAGTGTGTGTTCAAGTTGTAATTGTTTCTTGTGTGTGATTTTTGTAGTTCAATTATTCCAATAGTAGTTAGTTAGTAATAACTGCAGTTTTTAATTTATTTAACTAGGTTTGCATCTCTTTGATTATCTTAGTTGCATTTGCATCGTTAGTTAGCGTAGTGTTAGTCATAAATTGCATCTTGCGGTTATTCTTTTGTTCATTTAGCATAAGTGTAATCATCATCTGCATACACACTGTTATTCAGTGTCATTTAGGTTGCATTAGGGTTAGATTGCATCTTTAGTGTTTAAAATAGATTTATAAAGTGAATAGTGCATTCAAAACAAAACCCGATTTTTCCCTATCGCACTGTCGCCATTTTATGTGCAAAAATTTCGAGTTTTTAAAATATTATTTTTCTATTCACTTTAATGGTGTGTTGACTGTTCGCAGACCAAATTTCAGCTCGATCCGAGTTGATTTGTTCTGATTTTTAAGCGTTTTGTGAAAACCGCTTTTTCTGGTTTTTAAATTTCGGGACTTGCGATATCCTGATTTTTCCCAGTTTTGAAACGCTTATATCTGGAGTTCCAGATATCGTTTTTTCATTCTGTAAAAACTGTCAGATTATTTAATCTATTAGTTACAGAACAGAACAAATTTTTGGAAAATCGGACCTTGTTTGCTTTGTCAAACAGTAGTTTTTTAAAGAGCTGTCAGAAATCTATTTTACACTAGATAGGGGCATCTTGGTAATTTCATTCTTTTCAGCATTTTCGTACTATTTTCAGTATTTTCTACATATTAGGAGCTGCATCTGCATCATACAACATTGTTAGACTTAGGTTAGTGGATTTTTAAATTAGTTTAATATTTTAGTTAATTGTTTTCTCTTAATTAGGATTGGTTTTATTAATTTCTTGAAAATTAGATTTAGTTTCATTTATAGCTTGCATTATTAGCATAAGTACTAACTCTTTATTTTCCTTTGTTTTTAGGTTGAAAAGCATACTCATTTTCCAGGGTTTAGTGTCCAAGTACGAAGATTGGATAACTGGCGAAAGGACCAAAATACCCTTGGCGTGCAACTGAAGATTGAAGTGCTTTTTCATTTCATTTTAGTGTTAATTTGTAATTGTTATTAACATTGTGATTGTAGACAGTTATTTGTGATTAATAAATTAAATTTTTGAGAAATATTCTGAGTAATTCCTGTTCTCTGAGGATTCGACCCGTACTTACCACTTCGTGGAAAGTCGGTTATTTACTTTTGGTAGACGATTTTCCAAAGTTTTCATTGAAAATTATTGTTTTAAAAATACCATTTCTAAAAGATCAACCACCGACCCAGCTGAGTGTGGCTTGCTGGACAGAAATGGGTCAGTCTTAAGGCCTCCTCGCCAATTAAGAAAAAGCCTTGGCAACACGGTTCACTGCCATAACAGGGCAGAACCGTGGCGGCCATGAATCAATCTCACGCAACGAACGATGTATGGCTGTGAAAAGGAAAGGCCAAGGCAACCAAAGTCTGGAATAAATCCATGGGACAAATTCCTATAGTGCACATCAAAACACATGCAACCACGTTAAAACGAAATATGCAGTCATGCAAGCATACCCATTGAAATCCACAAAGCTGTATCGATCCATGTAGTGGTGGCTCATGAATCGTGCAAAAACACCAACACATTGCCAAATCGAAAACCTCAACTTCCATGCATGCAAGCACACCCATTCCCTTGCTCAATCAAACCCACAATGATGTACAAAAAGGGGAAACTCATAAAAATACATGAACATGTAAACTTGCTTAAAACAAGACTTAAAATGCATACAACTAGCTCAAGAAGGCCGAAAATGGGAAAGATCCAATGCTCAATCGAAAACCAAACTTATGGACATGCATAGGAGGGTCTCACCTTCGCGGCTCTACAATGGAGAGGAAGGAGATGAAGGAGGTGCTCACGGATGGAGCTGCACCATACCCACTCACACACACACGTTGGGGATAGAGGAGAGAGGGGAGAGCAAGAGAGGAGAGAGAGGAGGCTCTAAGAAATTCGCCCAAGGGGTCCTCTCTTTCTCTCTCTTCAAGGGTTAAGTAGTTAGGGTTAAAAGATTGGATGACTGGGATTTAAAGAAGGATGATGGACGGCTTGGGTGCTCCACGCCCCTCCATATCCAGCCATGGACCAATGCATGTCCAGCTCTTAATATCATTTCAAAAGGATTTCAATAATGTCATTGTAAAGGGTTTCAAAAAGACTTTAAAACTTGAAGGATTTACTTGGGCTGCCACTCAACCCAACCAATCAGATTCTAGCATTTAAAAAGCTTTAAGGGTATTACAAAAGAGCCATGGGGCACCAGCCCCATGCCTCCTTTATTGGAAAAATGCCCCCCTCATGATGGACTTTGGGCTCCATCATGAGGATTTTGACAAGATCAAGGGCCAATCAAGGCCTCTATTTCAAAACTCATGCAAATCTTTTCAAAAGTGCCACCTAGCTGGTCAAACCTTGACCAGATGGTCAACCATATCTAAAATGGTCCTCTAGAGGGGACGCCCAAAGGGTTTGGGTCCTCTAGTTGACCCGGATCCAAATCAAAAATTGCCAAAGCCTTAAGTTTCAAAGAAATTCATATTTAATGCAATTAAATACTAAATTGATTCCAACAAATCATTTAGTTCTCTACTATACCTCAATTAACACGAAATGGTCAATGCCTCTCAAGAAAATTCTCATCCGATTGCGAGAATTAAGCGTATTACGATTCAGGTCTAAACTTGGGTCAAAACTCGTAATTCACATGCACTGACGAGGTTTTTACATTGTATGGGTCCCAAATTCGGGGACAAACTATAAAAACATAATATAAATTAACCCTTAAATTTTTAAAAGCTAATTCGTCCAGAATTAGGCACTTCTTACTTACACAGTGAAACTACGCGATTTTCGGGTCGCGCGTACAAGGCAGAAATACAAAGCACAGTCAATTTACATCAAATTACATGCTATATCTCATAAATACACAAAAGCATACATATCCAATTCAAATCAAACAGTAAAGCCCTCAGAAAATTCGCGGGTCATACATGGACAAACAATCTGCCACCACTCAAGATAATCATGGGATACTCGAGGGCTAGAAAAAACAATAAAGATGACAGAATAACCCCTGTCATATTTAGCGGAGTGGTATGTTTCAGACCACTGAGTAGACTTTAGATCAAATTTTGGCATAATGCTTGATAACATTCAAGCATCAATACGCTTCTACCTCTGCGAGAACTGCCTAACACATCGCTCTGGCTGGTAATAGATGAAGAAGAATAGTCTGAGTAACTTGAGTCACTTGCCATGAGCATAAGTGTATCAAGGGGATGACTCTCGACGATCGAAGTAGTCCCACATGATTTCTTCTTCATGGAAGTTCTCGATCATAAATTGATACCGAGAAGTGGGTAGCAGCACTTTGTCGTTATATCTGAATGAAATTGCTCGAGTTGGCACGTGCCAGAAGAACCAAGACTACAACGCGTAGATACACCCTTCTACTAAGATCGAATCTTTGAGCGTGAAGCGGTCTATTCACGATACAAGAAGGTAAGTGTGGCCATGGCGATTGAGATACGGTTGGTTTGTCGACTTCTCTATCTTCACAAAAGCTGCACTATTCTGATGTCGACGTAGTTTTGTCCATCCTGGAAGAAGGCTAGTCCTACGGTGCACAAGACCATTGTATGTTGAATCCTTGCTCGCGCTGCTCGGGATAAGGAATCAACTTCTTTAAATGGCCCATACTGTCAGTATAGATCAAACAAGTCAACACACTGACTCTCATATGCTTCTATTAGTGGTCAAGATCTGTGTCCAGTCATTCGGGCTAAAGCATCTCGGGGGTCAAGTCCCTTGACGTTGATCATAAACTGCTGCTCTAGTGGATCTTCTAGCTCAGGTAGACCCATGATTTCTGAAAAATCGTCCAGTAGTAGAGTCATCTCTCCCCATGGGAACCAAAAGGTACAGGTGCACGGATCCACCGCTCTGCCAGTGCTTGAATCAAATTGCCATTGATGATCTGCTTTCCAACTATCGTCGCCAGCTCTAATATGTAGTCGCTTAGATGGTCCTGGAACATATGAGAGAAATTTTTAAGCTAGAAATAGTACCACTGGGGAAGGAAAGATCTAGTGTTCAAAGTCTGATGTTTAGGGAGACCTTGTCGCACCTCGTAAGAGATATGGCCTTCAAGAAAGACTGAATCAAGTTGACTGGGTGCCATCAGGATAGACTGAAAAATAAAGAAGTAAGGACCAGACTTGAAGAATATACATGATTTTTTGAAAAAATGTTGCAGACAGGATCAAAATAAGGATGAAATTCGAGATTCAGAGGAACAAAAGGATAGAAATCACCTGGAGTTTTGAAGGAAAATAGGGGATTTTTTGAAAAAATCATCCAGGGTTTGGTAAAATCTTTGTAAAAAGAGAATATAATACAATACAAGAAAAATAAATGGAAAATAGGGGATTTTGAAAATCGTCTAGAATTTTCTGAAAAAAAAATATTGGGAAAACTATATGAAAATACAGTGAATAAAGGGAAATAACTAAGATACATTCAATCACATCCTGCACAATCAAGTATGCGCATACAACATTCCCTAAAAGGCTGACAGTTGTTGTGCTGAAAGTGGAACAAAATGCAATATGTAACAGTATGAGGCATTCAATGATGCAGCAACTGATTCAATTGTAACTACAAAATATGCTGAATGATGTTGGACCGATTAAGATGCACATAGATGCAACGATGATGTCATAATCAGATTCAATAGCCTTTAAAATACAAAGTTTGAAACACAATGATATGCGATGTGGAAATCAAATTAAAGATACTAAATGCATGGGTAATGAAGAGATTTTAAGGTTGATGATCAATGAATAGAATACAGTGAATATTAATTTACATCATATACAAATGAAATGCATCAGATCAGAACATATGCAAATGAATATATACACTAATTCTGGATCAACTTAGATAAGATTTGTAGATGATGGACACACAAAATCTGATGATAAAATACAGATGCTGGATGATGTTGTATGATGCTGTGAAGGACGAAATTAAGCTAGGATGATATAAGCTTAGATACAGTGAATGTAGAGGATGTCAGATGATATGCTATGATGCAGAATGTAGATCTAAATGCAAGTGATCTCTGTTGCTCAGATGTGTAGCAGATCAATTAAGTTCACAGCAGTAGATCAATTAAGTTCACAACAACGAATTAATTAAGTTTACAACAGCCGATCTATTAAGTTCATAGCAGCAGATCTAGATTCACAACAACAATTAGATGAAATTCACAACAATGAACTCAATTGAATGAATCCGAAAATGAAGTTGACTTGCAGAGGTCTCGTGATCGATCTCCTTTTGCAGTGAAATCAAATTCATAGGAGAAAGATGAACAGACGCCGAATTATCATGCAAATGAGAAGACATTGGTGAACTTGCTTCTACCGTCGGATGACTCTGGCAAAGCAAAAGGAAAATGAATGAAGATTGGAATGATTAGCAACAAATGTGAATCTTCGACAGAGAGGCCTATTAGATCGATCATTCATAGAACTGATTCATAATCCTTGCCGTGAAATCCAATCTACAGAGGATTTCGTGGTTAAGATGATGAATTGTCCGCAGATCATAGAGGATTCTGATTGATCTGGCTAGAAATCTCTGATCATAGCAGATGCATTATGCAATATGAAATGAATTGAAAAGATGATGCAAAACAATGCTATGGATGATCAGAATGCAATGAGAATATGCAGATGCAGAGCCATGTGAAGTAGAAGGAAATACGAAGAATCATAAAATAAAAGAAAATGAAAATATGTTGAATCTTAAAGTTGTATAACTCATATATTACGATTGTAAACACAAGAATTAAACTCTAAGATTACAGATTAGAAATAATCACTCTAAAACATGAAAATATGAGTAGATGGAGAAAAAGAGGGAGCATCTTACCAAATGAGTTTGAACCGATCGAAGAAGAGGACACTGACTCTTTGGAGCTTGTTTGTTGAGGAAGACGAACCCTGTATCTTCGATCAAGAAGAGTGAAGAAGGAGGAAAAGAGGAGGGAAAGAGGAAGCCAAGAGGGAGAAGAAGGAAGAAGAGAGGAAAGATTGGAAAGGGAGATAGAGGAACTCATTCTCTCCTCCCTCTTCTAGATGATCCTTCCAAAATTTTGATGCCCTCTCCCTCTCCTTCACAGGAGGTTATAAAGGAGATGGCCGTTATATTTTTTTTTAAATGGTTCCTCAAGGTTTCAAAAAGAAGGTTTTAATTACAAGGTTTTTCAAAAGCCTAAAGTTTACTTTTCTGAAATTTCACCCCCTTTAGGTGATTTCTGAAAGAAAATCTAAAATACAAGAAAAATATAAGGGATTTAGGAGATGTGATCCAAATGAAGTTTTTGAAAAATTTACGAAAATATTGAATTTGAAATTTTGAGGATTTTACAAAAGGAGAGTTTTGTGAAATAACAGAATTAATTTTAAAAATTGAGTTTTAAAATGGATCTGGATCTGAGATTTTGAGCAAATATCGAGTTTGGATCTTGAACTGAGGAAACATGAGAGGAATAGATCCAAAATAGAGATTGGATCTAGGTAAAATACTTGAGCCAATACAAAAAAATCATTTTGGATTTTTAGATTTGAATTGAAAATAGAAAATCCGGGCTCAGAATTGGATTGGGATATCTGATTTGGATCCAAGGTTAGATCAAGAACAGAAAATGAAATTGGATTTCAGATCTTTCACAAGAAAGTGAATCTGATAAATGATTAGAAATTTACTCAATTGCTCTTCTGACTGACTCAGGTGGGTGCTAGGGGTGAAAAGGGAAATTTTTGAAACTTTGAAAATTTTGGGGTGTTTACAGTTTTCCAACATCCTTGAGCGCCTGCCGATATACTTTGGACTATAGCCCTCGGTACGTGGCAGGGGGTTCAACCCAAATAGGTGGCCCAGTTGTGAGGCTTTGTCCCAAAACTATGGTTCTGGAAGAAAGCCCAGCAACGTGGTGGCCAGGTAAAAGTAGCTGGGGTTGTTTTTGAAAAATGACCAACATGCAAAAAACAGAAGGCTCTATTGACCTAAAGAAGTAGAATTTTGAAAAATTATTAGAAACAAACAATGTTTTCAATCAGATCCTAGATTGAGGAGGATTGTATGAGACCTAAGTCTATGTGAGCATAAATAATGCCTCTTCAATTGGTCCTACCAAACCATGCCTAAGTCTATATGCTTTTGTGTCAGTTGAGTTTGACTCTAGGCTCCTAGGTTCACATGAAATAAAGTGGATATTGTAGAACACGATTTTGACAAGTTAAATAGAGCAAAGCACTAGATTGATCAGGCGAAGACAGGTCCCATCACGGTCGTCAAACCTGTTATCATTGCAAAATTTTACTTTTGCAAGTCAAACTGACCTTTGAAAAGATTTTGAAAATAACTCACCTCCGTTTTGAAAAATTTGTGAGAAAGGGACTCCCCTGTCGGTACGAGGTTCAACTATTTCTGGTGCCATAACCAGAACTAATCAAACCAAGGATCAATCATGTGCTTTGCTTTGCTCAACTGTCTAAATCGTTATTCTATTTTCTAAATTCACGAAGAATCAGGCATGTGCTATGAACTTTGGAAAATTTTGACTGAAAACATGATGTATGCTTCGAATATTTGAAAATTCTTGAAAAAACGAGTGATTGGAAAATCGTGAATCAGGGTTGGGAAAATACTTTTTGAAGAAAAGGAAAATCGGTTTTGAAGAAAAGAAAATCCTGATTTGAGAAAATCGATTCTGGACTTAGAAAACACTTTTGAAAAGGAAAACTATCCTGAGGAAATCGATTTCTGAAGAAAATCCAAGTGACTTTAAGAAAATCAATTTTTCTGAGTTTTGAACTCTTGAATTAATCAAAAGGATGGGCATGTAGCCTTGTGAAATCTTTTTATGACTATGGCCAAAAATATGAATTCCATTAAGATTATCAACTTCTTAGAAAAATGTGCATGTGCCATTCATGTTGACCATTATGGAATTTGAAATGTGTGTATGACAAACCATAGCAATTTAATATCGGGAAAATAAACTATATGTAAATGCAATTTAGCTAATGCAGAAAGGAAAATTTCCACTATTTCTGATATTTGATTACAATTTATATCGAATAATTGAATAATGAAATAAGAAAAATAGAAGATGAAATAAAGGAGAATATCATCTTGAGCTTTTCCTGCAAAATTAGCAAACATGTTAGTGGAAAATGTAGGTTTTTCTAGATTTATCCAATAATATCTCAAAATTGAAGGATATTTTTCAGAAATAAGCCTTTTCCATGCTTTTCATCAAATCAAAATCATAAATAAAATAAAGTATAGATGCATGATTTGATGATCTATCAAAATGAACCTATTTTGGAAAATAAATTTCGAAATTAGGGGAAAATTACTAAAATACCCCTAAAATTAAGACTATGGCCTTAAAATTAAGGGTTTTTTTTAAGAAATTTTGAAATATATATCACATGGAAGCTCAATAGTTTATAAAATTGATTGGAGATCTTGTTAATGTGATTAATAATATTATCAAAATTTAAAATCATGGAAATAATATTTGAAATTGAGAAATTAAGTGAGAAAATGCCTAATTTGCTCGAATTATGATCGTTTAGCAAAATTATGACTTTTTAGAAAACCGGTTTTGGAAAATTAAATAAATGAGATGTTAAATGACCATATAAATTTATGAAAATTGGTATAGAAACTTCTAACAGCCTTAATAACAATATAGAATTGAAACTTTTGAGAAATCATTGAGGAAAATTTGAATTATGGTTGTTTATCATATTAAAACAGGAATTTATAAAAATAAAATTTATAAGAAAACTTGTCAGAATGTTTCAAGTAAAAGGAGACCTAAAAGGACTCAATTCAAACCCAAATTAAGCCCATGGATTCAGGACACATCAGAGATATATCTCCTTTTTACAGAATATCAAAATCATTTCTAAATCTTAAGATATTAATGAAACATTGAAGAATTAAATTTTAGAAACAGGCGATTGAATTTAACAGACAAGTTTCTGTAATTTAGGTATTTTAGAGACTAAATCGACTCAATTTCTCCCAAGTTTGTAAGAGATGTTGCTTAAAACAACCATAAAACTACTTTAATTTACAATCTAGAATCAAAATTAAAATTAAAAACATCTAGAATCAAAATTAAAGTGCTGGAGCATGGATTGAAATTGATATGGCCAATTAAAAGTGAGATTTGATCTATAGAAGATCAAATCTCTATAATTCTTATAGCTAAAATGAAATTGCACGGATCAAAGATAAAAATTCATGGATCAGATGCACAAAATCAAAATTCATGCATGTATTTATCAGATCTACAATCCTACATATGAAACTTGAAAGAAATTGAAGAAAGAAAGAAAGGGGGGCGGCAATTTGAGAAAAAAAAAATGAAAAACTAAAAGAAAAGGAAGAGGAAATGTACCTTGGATTGGAGGGAAGAGGGGATGGATCTCCTACTTCAGATGAGGGGGAGAGAGGAGAGCATAAAACCCAAGAAAATGAGATCAAAACTAGATAGAAAAATTGACCCCTCTAAGGGGTTTATTTATAGATTTTTTTAGGCTTAGGGTTGGGTTCTTTTTAGGGTTGGATTAGGCTTGGGATGATGATTAGGATTGGGCTTCTAGAAATCCCTTTCCACATGGTCCAAGAAGAGGACAAAATAGGGGGGTTGACCCCCCCACCCCATGTGGGTAATTTTGGTTTTTAAGTTGGATAAAATGGGGAAAATTTTAAAAAATTTGACATGTGGTGCCATTCCATGTGTGTGCACATGTGGGTTTTTTAAAAACAAAGGGAAAAGGTTAAAAACAAGTGAACAAAGGTTTATTAAAATCAAAGAAAAGGTGAAGTGAAAATCAATTTTGAAATTGGTGTCATTTGGAGCCTAAAATCAAAGTGGATCTAAGATCCATTTAAAAAAAATAGAATAAAATCCAAATTTTGAAGTTTTAAGTGGGATCCAGATTGTTTTTCAAAAGATTTTGCCAACACATTGGTTTTGAATTTGAAATGCAATTATTGATTTTGAAATTGGATAAAAATTGGATTTTAAATTTGGATCTGGATCTGAAATTGAAAATGACAAATGGATTTGGATCTTGGATCTTAAGTCAGAATCTATGTTTGAAAATAAATGAAGGAATCCTGGATCGAGGATAAAAACACTTGAAATGAATCTTGGATGATGAAAAGAATAAACTGGAACTTGGATATAAAGATAGAATTGAAAATTGGATCCGAATCAAGATGAAAATGGATCCTGGATCCTGGAAATTGAGGAATGGATCCGAAAATGATTGATTGGACCCAGGTTTAGAAGGTAAATTGGATTCTAGACATAAATAATAAGGTGAATTGGACAAACGATTTGGGTCGAGAATAAAAATGGATATTGGACATTATTTGGGGTCTAAAATTGAAGTGGATCTAAGATCCATTTTGAAATTTGGTCTTTAGAATGAAATTCAAATTGAAGTTTTAAATTGGATCCAGATTATTTTTCAAAAAGGCTTTTCAAAACATTGGATTTGAAAATGCAAAGATTGATTTTGAAATTGAATAAAATTGGATTTTGAATTTGGATCTGGAACTAAAATTTGAATAAGAAATGGATCTGGATCTTGATTGAAGATAAAAATGAAAGGAATTGATCTAAAACTATGTTTGAACCCTGGATATGAATTTATGAAATGGAGTTGGATGAAAATTCTAGGCCCAAGATAGAAATTGGACTTAAATCTGGGATTTGATATTGGATCGGGCCCAGAAATGGAATTGGATCCCTAATATAGATGAAATATCAAATAAAGGAATTGATCCAAGTCCATACTAGGGATTGTCTCAGCTTGAAAATTGACAGAATTGATGTTTTGAAGAAATATATATATATATATATATATATATATATATATATATATATATATATATATATATATATGCCCTGCAAGGGGTAGAGTAACAAGGTATTGAACTTGTTTGAACTAATTTGAACTGAATTGAGCTTAAATGGACTAAATTGAAAGTTAGTCATACTAAGGTGAACTAAATCTGGAGCTAAAACACTGGTTGGGCTAACCAGGGTTAGCTCAATTTTGACTGAAATGAACTGAAATAAACTAAAAATGAGCTTGAAATGGACTCCAAGACTGTGGGAAGTGACTTCGAACTGGAACTGGATCATTCAAACTTCTGATGAGCTCAAATTAGATACATGGAGATAGGATCTACTGAAATTGACTGACTCAACCATAATTGGCTAAAATTTGAGCTAGAAGTGAGCTCATTTCGCCTGAAATGAATTAAATTTAACTGAAATGAACTGACACTACTCATCGTGAGCTTAGGGGAGCTAGGAATGACTGATATTCTAACTTTTCTGAACTTAAGATGAACTTGACTGAGTCTAGACTGACAGGGGTTTAGGGTGACCTAGGGGTAAAATGGTAATTTTGCTGACAAAATGGGGGTAAAATGACCTCTAACTGGGATAGACCTAGGGGTGAGGCTCCTACACTATACTGCAGGCGGGTGGCATCTGTGAAAGGAGGGTGTCCAGAATGGACCTGGAAAATTTGGGATGTTTACAACTATCTGTGCTAAATTGTTAAGAGCCTCCATGACGAAGCCTCTTTGTGCTTGTCAGTCATTAGCAAAGTTCACGTCGCATTTGTGTTTGCATTCGCATTTGCCTCTGTGTTTGCGTTCGCGTTTACGTTCCCATTGGTATTCACACAATGACTCATTTGTCATATTAGTCAGGGTTTTTGTAACAAGTGTAAATTTTCACATAACTATTTATCACTAAGATGCGACTATCAAATTTCTAAACCTTATTAATCATGACAATAGTATATCATTAAACCAGGATCATACTACAAAATACTTTTATAAAAAGAACATATCTATAACAAGCTTGTTTCAGATAGTGTGGTTCACTTCACCACAATAGAGACAACCCTCTACATTGTGATGGTAAGTCTGCCACCCCAAGCAGTCATGACACCATAAACAACCGAGTCCCGATTGGATTCCTGATTCAACCACAACTCTAAAATTGGCAATGCCCCAGACTATCAACTGCAAATCTCGGATGGCAGTAGCCTGTTGCTGAACTACCATAGTGAAATTGTGTATGGCCTTAATTAGGACATCCATCTGGGTTTCCAACATCAAATAATCAGAGAAGAATTTCTACATTAATGAAAACTTTAGGACTAAGTATTATCATATACTTATAGAGTGTTGCCAAGTTGCTTGAATGGGTCACAAATCACACTTTCTTGGATCTCAGCTCTCATACCAAAGCTGTAACACTCCAAAATTTACTCAATTTTTTTAGTCCATTTTTTTTTATTTTCTTACATAGCGAAAATATTCAAAGTTGAAAAACCTTGGGCAATTATAGATAAATTCATATTTGACAAAAACACTAACATAATTACTATTCAACTAAAATTTATCCTAATCTGTAAAATTCGCCTTGAAATCCATAAGCCTCCCACAATAGCTCATGTTGATCATTCATTCTAATATGTAAAATTGTTAATATTGGGGGTCAGACTTCTCGAGTCTCAGAAGAGAATATCTTTTCAAGGTATGCAAGTAAAGTGACAAGCATATAAGAGTGTGTTGGAATTTAACATCTCATTCATTCAAGACAAGTACAATCAATCTTAGAACATGTCAAAAGTAATAGTAAAGCATGCATTTAAACAATATCATAAAATTATTCACTAAGTAGTTACCAATACTTGGAAATTGAATATCGAACATGCCTCAAAGGATATCTCAACCAATAGAGTGCATCAACATAATTACCACATGCATAAACAACTAATTATAGAAATGTAAAGTGGTATAGTTAAAAATTTATGTCACTTGATTAACCCCCTGTGGGTACACGCAGTTCGAATACGTCAAGACAGATGAGACCATCTGGGGGTTTATTATGCATGAATGTTTTAATACCCCGAATGATTCTAAATCAAATTCTTAAATGGGTGGTATAATGACCGAAAGAAAACCCCTAAAGGCTGAGACAAATAAGATACATCTGACTTCTATAGAAGTTTACAGGACCTACAAATAAGATACATCTGACTTCTATAGAAGTTTACAGGACCTACTTGCCTAGGACAAAGATTGAGTAGTCTGGGTCCCCTTTATGGGAAGAGGACCGTCGAGCTACTGTCGCTCGTAGCATAATAACAAATGTTGTATGTTTCAACAACAACAACCCAACAAAGTTTGTACCATCTACCCTCTCTAAGGTAGTCCAGCGTTGAATGGGTATCCATTTCTTTTCTTTTTAATGTAATTCATTCAGGTTACTTGTATCAACCTCTTGGGCAAATCAGAGTTTCAAGAACCCAAGTACCACTTTAGGGTATATAATCTTATCAACATGAAATGACATAATGCAGACTACACCAGAGGTGTAATCAAGAATATTATATTTGTTTTTAGTATATTTGAATCACCCATCAAGTGAGCTCTTGGTGTATTTACCAACGAGTGTCAGAAGAATGCCCCAGTATGTCTAAATAGCTAGGCATTTACTTAGGTTTGTTTGTATGTAATTATTTAAATGAATAACTCGGGTGTACGCTTCGTACCCTATTGGTCTTGTTCAACCATCTGCTCAGTTTCGAGCAACACACACAATTTATCACAAGTGCTCATGTGGCACCCAAAAGGTTTTCTGGAACCTTATGCTCATCTTTCGAGCTTTCACACAATCATGGACCATGCATATTTCTACAATGATACAAATTATCAATACATACAATTAACAATATGTAGTCCATATTCGGGTCCATGGTCATGACATTCATATGTGAAACATATCGCACTTTCATGCGAAATAATAAATACAATTAACATCCCATATATTTCGCAAAGTTCAGTACTCTTTTTATGCATAAACGATAAAATTTGAAACTTATGTGAAGATATACTCATGTACACACTTTTCCATAACATAATGGCCAGAAAGCATGGAATAACCAAAGTTACCATAGTTTTTTTCTGAATTTCAAAGAAAAACACAAAAAACTCGTACAAGAATACGATCAAATCTTGAGGATCCAACATGAAATCCTCGCCTACATGAAATTAGCATTTGTGTTTGTACATCTATATATATTATTTTTTATTTGTGATTGACTTGAAATATATATATATATATATATATATATATTTCATCCTCAATTGCAGCCAAACTATTGCAGTTCAAGCTAAAGCGCACCACCCAAAGTGGCACACATGGTTAATTGATGAGTCCGCGTTAGGTGGGCTGGGGTCGTCAGATCCAACCTATTATAGACTTAGTGGGAGCAGCCTACGGCTCAACACAACAGTCAGTGCTGATTTGTTTCATAGGGCAGCAGCATAGGCTACAAATTATGACTTGAAGTTTGAGCGTAAATAAGATAAACCTGCCGTGCCCCATTCATAATTTGGTCACCCAAGGAGAGGGTGAATGGTACAACCCCGAGTGACGTGTCGTTACTATGACTTGTTCTTTATAGGAGCCGATGTGCCCTCTGACCTCCAATCACACGGAGTTAGGGAGGTCGAGGTCGCCCTCTACGAGAACCTTTGCTACTGCAGTAGTACGGATTGCAATCCTTTGCCCCTGCGAAAGGTTTCTCCTGGCTGCGCGTCGCCCGCAGGTGGTTTTTCTCGGTCTGTAGCATCCCCGGTTACCACATTAGAAATTGAATAACAGACGTCGGGTACATGTCTCATAGAACTCGAGGGTTTTCCTTCGCGTACCCGAAGGAGGTAAAAAGATGGACATAAGGACTAACCAAACAGACTGACTTACTGTAGTTGTTACTCTAGAGCAGTGTATACTTTTGTTCAGTTGCTACATTCTGTTGTTTAGTTCCTGTTCTGTTACTCTAGATGTTGCACTGTTACTTACTTGGTAGTTTTACAGTCTTGTGGCATGTGCACCTACTTGACACGCACTTGTACCTTTATTTAAATGTTTCTAACTGTTCCATCATGCTAGTTATAGTTTGGTACTTAGCATACTTGTAGCATGCTACTTACCTTCTGCTTTTCCTTAAAAATGATAATGTATGGATGATTTGTCTCACCAACTCGCAAGAGTACTGACCCCGTTTTATGGGGATACAGGTGACGAGTAGGCACAGCGCGATGCAACGGCGCACAACAGGAGCCTTGAGACCCACACTTTGCAGCAGATCCTGGCTTCTTCTGGTTTTGGGGTGTGAGGGGTTGTTCCTCTCCTTTTGCGAGACTGTTCCTTTTTGTACCCAGTCTCCTTTTTGTATCATTGTAAATATTGTGGAAATGAAAAGTACTTTACTTGTTTTGTAGTTGGGTTTTCTCACTGTGGCTCTCTCAAACTTGTGGCCTTTGTGTTACCCCTGTTTTCCCTCCTTTACTTCCGCTAGTTGTTTTCACTCTGTATATCTTTCAAAAAAAAAATTTGCTAAAAAACCCAAGGTTTTTACAAAGTTGGGGTTTGGGGCGTCACACAAGCTATACCCTTTGCATACTTCAATGTTAAGATTGTGTTTAACAATATTCTCATACGTGGTTCAACACACTTGCGTGTTCATGGTGAAATCTGGGATATTTTCCATCTTATGGGAATAACATTAGCTATTTCCACGGTATGGGTGCCGCACCTGCGGTCCTGAAACAACACTTGTAATTCAATGTGCCTCACGATGAGACAGTTAGAAACATTTGGCCATGGTAAGGCGGCTCTCGAACAAATCAAGTAGCGTGCACAAGCATACAAAACATGTATCTTTAACATAAGCGAGCTCGTCTCGCAAAGTGGGTCTACAGCCCGAAAACTCGCCAAGGATTTCTACAACATATATACACAAAGTATTGTCGTACATATACTTAAATTTCGTGAATCCCATAACTATACAACGAGGGACCAGTACATCGGAAGGTGTGCAAACGCCAAGTGTCATGAACACTAAGGTGGAGATAAAGTGTTCGAATCATCGAACCAATGCATTCAGATAAATTAATCTCGTGCAAGCCAATAAGCACATGGTTCCAGTGAACCGTACCATTTCAAGCTTTACGTCGCCTTACATATTTGTGAACCACAGAGTGCTAACTCCAATGCATTTTAATATGTTATTGCATGTATGATCAAAACATATTTCTCTAACATATTTAGTTATATACTTTCACTATCATGACATTGACAAGGATATTTGTTTGCGAAAAGTGGCAACTATGTTGTGCAATTGGAATGTGCGGCTTAGTTAACTAGTTATTTAGATATATTGATCTCGTGCAATTAGGGTGTGCGGCTAGCCAACTATCTATCGATGCGAAGAGGCTGCGAAACCATAAAGGCAGGGCCTGCACGCTTGCTGCCCCAAAACCGCAGCAACAACAACCTAATCTGGTTGTAACAAAGGCCAAGCTTCAGCCCAAAAACCCGCAGCACCACCCAACTAGAATGCAGCCAAAGTGCTGCAGTCACACAACTCGGGAACGAAGCCCCCAAAACACCATAAAGGTGCTACTGCCCTGCTGTTATCGTCGCAAAAATTTTTCCCGTCTTCCCTTCCCTGCGGAAGAGAGAGGAAAATGCTTCCGCGATTCAAACTTGACCGGATTTTGGAAATTTGTTTTGAAATACTCGCCTCCGTTTTTGAAAATAGCAGGAAAATCCATGGGATGGGGCTCGACCTGTCGGTACGAGGTTCGACCGTTCCTGCCGCCTTTAACAGAGGTAATCGAACCAAGGACCAAAATTGTGCTTGACTTAGTTAAATCATCAAAATCGTGTTCTATCCTAAATCCACAGAGAATTCAGGCATGTGCTATGATTTTTTTTTGTAAAATGTAGGTTGAAAAACGTGATGTATGCTCAGAAAATGCTTTGGAGTTGGAAAATATTTCTCAGAAAAAGGATGAAAGTCCATCTCTCAGGAAACTCAGATGAAAGGGTTTTGAAATCACGAGAAAGTTCATAAAGGTGTGGGAAAATCGTGGATGGAGGAAATCCTGGGAAAATGGAGAGAATTCTTGAGAAAAGGGGGGTAAATCTATGAAGGGAAAATGCTTGTCAGAAAAACTTCAAGTTTTGAAAGCTTTCTTTAGAAAATGATTGAAATTCATTGTAAAATTCTTTGCAGATGGAAAGTCGAAACTTGGGAAACTGAAATCCTAAGGATCTTATCCCTAAAATACTGGAAAATCGATTTTGATTTTTGAGAAAGGTGATAGACTTCTTTTGAAAATCTTGAGAAAATAACTCTTTTCATGGAAAACTGTGGAAAAACTTGACTTGGGAAAACCGATTTTGAAAAATTCTCAGAGTTAATTAAAAAATCGATTTCTTGAGAATGAAATTTTCTTAAGAAAATCATGGGAAAACCAATGATTTCATGATGCAAATGATATGAGTGAATGAATGCACTTTGAAAGATTTTCTAAGAAATTTGTTGGAAAAATGTGTATTAAGTCAAAATAAATCCTTCACATATTCTGACTATGGCCATGAACATGTTCAGAGTTTAATTGATTTAATGCACAATATTTTGCAAAATTGGAAATATGATGTGCATTTTAAGATAGCCTAAGAGTGTAGGCTCAATGTGACTGGTAGAAAGAAGATGGATCTGGGTCTCGTCCATATTCCGACTAGGGCCGTAAATATGGACTCCACCGAGTTCATCAACTCCCTAAGAGTTGGTGCACGTGCCATTCATGTACATCCATAGTGCTTTTGAAATAAAATGCATGAATCAAATAAACAAGATATTGCAGGAATTTAAACTATATGATATGCATCCTAGTCTAAGTAGAAAATTAAATCTGTTATTCCAAAATTTACATTATTACATCACTAAATAAATGAAAGAAAGGGAAATTGCAGACTTCAGTTCCTTCTTTTGAATGTCTCTGCCAAACTGGAAATGAGATTAGCTCAAATATGTGGGCTTTTCCAAGATTTTCCAATAATATTCTGAAATTATTGGACTTAATTGGATATAAACCCTATTTCAATGCTTTCTTGATATTTGAAATGATGTAAATGCAAGAAATTTAGTAAGAATTAGTTTGAAATTCGAAATTGTGGTCAAAATGACCAAAATACCCCTGATATTGAAGTTACACCTTTAAAAGCAGGGTTTTTGAAGGAAATTTTGGTAAACTTGAGATTTTTGAAATTCGAATTGAACCAAATGATGGTGAAATGCAGTATGAGGCATGATGACATGCTGCTAAACACATTAAAACTATAAAATTAGAATTTTGACATGCTATCATTCATCAAAAATAATGAATTTCGCTTGATTTTCGTTTGGATCAGGGTCCCGCGAGGCCCTATTTTGATGATACGGCTAGACCGAGCATCAAACGAATTCCAAATCACACCAAATTAGGTATGTGGCATGCCTCTACCCTTATGAACAGCTTAAAATGCTAAAACTCACGTAATGACATGATTTAGATGCAAAAGTTTATAGAAAATCCTAAAATGGGCGAATTTTGCCTGCGGACCCGAAACAAATGTAACACTTAATGCAATAATACGAGAATTCCACCATAGAAACATCTGATATTTTTCAAAATGCTAAATGACATTAAAATAAGCAATTTTGTCTTTTACAGTCCCGGGATTTGAACTACGTTCAGTTCGGTAACGAGAATTTGGTTCTGAGGGAGGTAAAATCAACCTGATCTGATGTAAAATTGCATAAAAAATAACATATTACCATAGAAATTTCTGATATTTAACTGAAAAACTAACAGTACATACAGGAACAACTTTTATGTCTGTGATGTTGGCATTTGATCAACAGGAACAGGGATAAAAATACGAATTTTCATTCAAAAATCAACAGAGCAGATAAATATCACAAAACAAAAGACTGACAAGAAAAATCCAAAAATGATAGTAAGACTATTCTAAAAATCATAAAATTTCAGATGCAAACAGAAGACATCCCAAACATGACATTCATTTTTTACATATTCAGATTTGGAGCAATACCCAAAGAGAACCCATCGACTTAAGTCGATCCAAAATCTCAGAGATCCAAATCAGGCTCTGACACATGTCCCGAACTCTCTGATTTTTGTCAGATATCAAAAAAATTCAAAAACATCTAATAAAATCATATTAAATACTAGACATCATTCCGAGTGCAGGACATTTTTCGGATTGAAAATCGGATCTCATATGAAAGAGATTTTGATTTTACAAGTTGGAAGTAAATTTTCAAAACGTATCCCAGGTAACAAACCCCAACCTACTATTTTGAACTTTTACCGAAGTAAAAAAATTCAAATCATTCCGAATTTTTGGCAGATTGTTGGGGACACCTAAGGGCGCAGACTATGATTTTATCAACATTTAAAAAAAAAATAAATGCATAAAATGACGTGTGGACTGACTGACAAAAACAGAGGGTTACCTAAATGAAGCTGAATGTATGAAATATTAAATAAATTCATGGAACATGCTATTTAAATGAAATAAAACGTAAATCTAATTTATTTTAATGCATGAACATGATCAAATGTGGAAATTTAATCAAGAAAGCATCAAAAACATCTTTTGATATGTGTCATTTTATGAGAATAGCTCGATCCATCCCTCGGTTGAGCTCTTTTTTCAAAACGACAATACGAATGAAGTAAGGGTTTTACTATAATGAAATCAATAGGGATGGAAATGTACCTTGTGTTTTCTTGCAGCTTTGGAACTCCCAAAATGAGCGGCTACCAACGGCTTCTTTCGTCGTTCGACCCGAGCTTCCGAGGATTCACGAAAATCGATCCACGCCTAGATCGAATGGGGATTGAGGCGAGCAAGGTTGGTGCTTCAATGCACCCTCTCCACTGAGCCTAAGGGGGGCGTGAATTCAGAACCTCAAAATCGTGTAGTAGAGGAAGTCTAAGTTGAAATGCCAAATCCAAAAGGATCTCTCTTCAGCTGAGCATGTGCCCTTGTATTTATAGCAATTCTAGAGATTTTTGAATTTCAAATAGGCTTAATCTGAGCCCTCCATGTGGTGCCATCTCAGGGCATGCCACTTGGAGTTTTTGAGAATAAAAAATGATAATTTTGTGAGTGAGACACCTTAGCTGGGATTTTTAGAAATTTTCAAAATGTAGCTTGATTTTCTCTGCAGGAATCTCTCAAATGGCGCCACCTCAGATGGTGCTACCTGGGGTTTGAAATTCAAAGTTTGTTTTTTGCAGGGAGTCCTCATGTGGCGCCACCTCATGGTGGGTTTATTTTGAATAAAAAATTAAAATAATAAAGTGAAGCCAAGTGGGAGCTCTGGAATGGTGCCACCTCAAAAAGGAGTTTGAGATTTGAATCTAGAAGCAGTAGGAGCATGCCATGTGGCGGAGGGAAGAGAAGGAGAGACAAGTACATGTGGTGCCATCTTAGGCCAGATAGAAAAGGTAAGGTTCAGGATTTGCGCCACCTCACTCTGGGTTTGAATTTTTTTGAATTGTTGTTTTTTCTGAAGAAGGCCAGGGGTGACACGTGTCCTCTGCTTTTTCTGAAGGAAGCTAGAAATGACATGTGTCACCTACTTTTCTAAGAAAAGTAGGGAGAGACATGTGTCAGTCTGCTTTTTCTGAAGAAAGCAGAAAATGACATGTGTCCTCTACTTTTTCTGAAGGAAGCTAGAAATGACATGTGTCACTTGCTTTTTTGAGAAAAGCAAAAGGTGACATGTGTCAGTCTGCTTTTCCTGAGGAAAAGAGAGAGTGACATGTGTCACTTGTAGGAGACATAATTCAAATGGCGCCACCTCAGGGGAGACAAGCTCTACTTTTTCTGGACAGGGCAGCACATGACGCGTGGCATCTCAAGGTGACCTTGGAATGACACATGGCACAGGGTGAAGATGGTGGACACTGACACGTGGCATGGAGTGAAGAGGATGTCTAATGACATGTGGCGGCATCTTAAGGTGGCCCCACACTGACACGTGTCGGAGGATGGAAGGAGAGAGAAAATGACATGTGGCGCCACCCCTAGGTGAACCCCACTCTGACACATGGCAGGGCAATGGGAGGAGAGAGAAAAAGGTCCAGTGGCACCAATCCAAGGACAAGGCTCCTATATTTCAAAATTCAGGTTTTTCAAAAGAAAAGCCTATGTGACACCACCTCAGTGTGGGCCCCACATTGCTTCTTTATTGAAATAAGGAACAAGACAGTAAAACATCTTTTTGGAATTTTCATAAGATCTGGACTAATTGGCAAAACAGAAATTTTGAAAAGAATTGGCCCCTGTAGGGCGATTTTGTAAAAGGAAGATATTTGAAATTTGTTGACAAAAGGGCAAAATCTGAGATGAAAGGGCTAGAATCAAAATCCTTATCGAAAATTATCCAGATTGTTTTCCTGAGAAAATATTTTGAAATTCAGAGTCCTAGGGGTAAAATGGAAAGAATTGATAATTTTGAAGACCCAGGGTTTTGAAATCAATTTTGAAAAGAGTTGAAATTCTAATCTGGATTAAAAATTTTGAAATCAAGAGTTCTGGACCTCGAAATGACATGCTGTGCAGTGCAGTGATATGAAATGCTCATGCAATGCTATGCAATAACATGTCTTATGAAATGTAATCTTGAATCAGGATTTGGAGATTCCCGTCTCCTGTCAGGAATAGAATTTTGAACATCTAAGCTAAAAATAGAGAAAATTTGAGAGTTATAGATGCAATCTGGACTTTCTGCGAGGTCCGAGCTCAGAAAATGACCATTTTTCCCTTCGGCGATTTCAAAGGTTGTATGATGATGCTTGGTGGAAATGTCAGAGATGTGAATGAAAATTTGGGGTGTTTACAGATGCCCCTCTTTGCTACTAAGCCGGCTTGTGGTCGAGCTTAGTGGCAAAGAAAAACACACCAAATTTGGGCTAAAAACAATGCCCCAGTTAGAAGGATCTGACTGGGTATAGAGATATTAGCCCGGTGAAGATTGGTAGATATGAAATGGAGGATGAAGAAGAAAGATTCACTCTATGAGAGTGAAGTTCAGGTTTTTTGCCCTTAACCTGGATGAGATAGAAATACCTCGTATGGAACGAAGCTCAGGTCCAAACCCTTGACCTGATTGGGTAGAAAATGGAATACCTCTTTGAATGAGGCTCAGGTTTATACCCTTATCCTGATTGGGCGGAAAATGAAATACCTCTTTGAATGAGGCTCAAGTTTATACCCTTATCCTGATCAGACGGAAAATGGAATACCTCTTTGAATGAGGCTCAGGTTTGTACCCTTAACCTGATTGAGCGGAAAAATGGATGGAATCCTCGAAAGAAGAGACCATGATAGAACCTTCAGATTTTGCATAATAAATCCGACAGGGGTTTTGCAAAAGGAAGGAAAATGGTTGAAAAAGGATTGATCTTGGGCGCCTCATTTTTTAGACTAAATAGCTTTTGAAATTGCTTTTTGCGAGAAAATGATTGGTGGTTCGACCTCGAACCGAAATGGGACTGTCTATGGTAGGACAGTGGGGATACAAGGAAGTGTGAGAATCTGAGAGTTCATGCTCTCAAAGAAGGGAAGGAATCAAGTCCTTAAGAGTGGTTGAAAATTGGTGTCAAGATGTATCAAAAACGGGCATCACGCTCTCACTTCGCGTCCGGATAGCTAGAAAATATTGTCAAAATGTTAAGAATTCTGTTGTTGATTCAAAATATTTGAAATTAATGCACATTGTTGCAAAAAAAATATCCCTCCTTTTCTACCTGAAGTATTACTCCAAAACGAGATTCACTTCGTAGAATCAAAATTTGAAATCCAAATTGTTTGCAATTGACTTTCTCCAAGGAAGCTAACAATTTCCTTGGTATGAACAGAAAAGAAAGAATTTAATATTATGAAAGCAATCGATGAAAGGATATTGATAATAGAATTTCACGAATTTAAAGAAGATTCTTGATAAATGGGGCAGTCTGATGTCCTGGGAGCTTCTCTCATGACAATTTTTCTGCACTCTTTTGGCTCTCTTGTGTTTTTTTTTTTGCTACATTCTCCTTTATTTTGGAGATGTTCTGACTTTTCTCTCTTTCTTTTTCCTCTCTTTGTCTCTTTTG
The DNA here is from genome assembly GCF_984573655.1 of Nuphar pumila. Lineage (NCBI taxonomy): Eukaryota > Viridiplantae > Streptophyta > Magnoliopsida > Nymphaeales > Nymphaeaceae > Nuphar > Nuphar pumila. The sequence goes on along the minus strand of NC_143258.1, from coordinate 28,945,059 downwards.
GAAGAGTACGTCACAAACTCCTTCAACTTGGAGATGTTTTGATCCTTCTTCGACAATGTTGGCTCATGGGTTAGGGATTTTTGGGTGATGGCTGAAATTAAATATCTTTTGGGGATTGTTGGGAGGTTCATCGCATCTGCCTTCATCTCGACAGTGCTTTGGACTTTCCCTGGAAGGATCCGTCACAAACTCCGTCATCTTGGAGATGTTTCAAATCTTCTTTGGCCCCGGGGGTCTGCTCGCTTAATTCGCCTTCATCTTGACGACAATGGAGTGATTCCTTTTGCGGATATTTAATTGCAGCTTAGGTGATTTTGAGGAGATATGGCTTGGGTGAATTCTCTCTTTTGCTAGCGCTCAGGATATTTCCACTGCCTCATCTTCAGAAGAATGGTCTTTAGAAATGTGCCATAACTGCGATCAATATCAATCATTTGTGGCTTTGCAATAACATTGAATCTTCTTTTCTGGCCATATCGAGGATTTATTCTTCATCCTTTTGGTTGGCCAATAAAAAGAATTTGAATTTTGAATCTCTTTTCGCAAAAGCTTCACTCTTTTGGAAGTAATGCTGAAGGTAAACTAAGGTAAAAATTTGCGCAATAAAATTTTGAAATCAACGAGTAATAAATTGACAAAATGTTCTTGAAATCCTTGATGAAAGAGAGCATTTGAGGTCCTTCTTAACGCATCCCTGACAAAAATTATCCTCTCCTTTCCCCAAAGGAGACGACTATCAATTCACTGGGAACAATATCACTTCAATTAAGAACGACCATTGGTTCGTTGAAAACAATATCAGTTCAATTAAGAATGCCCATCGGTTCGCTGGGAACAATATCAGTTCAATTAAGAATGACCATAGGTGGGAATAATATCAGTTCAATTAAGAACGACTATCAGTTCTTTGGAACACTATCAGTTCGATGAAGAACGACTATCAGTTCACTTGGAACACTATCAGTTCAATGAAGAACGATTATCAGTTCGCTTTGGAACACTATCAGTTCGATGAAGAACGACTATTAGTTCACTTGGAACACTATCAGTTTACTTGGAACACTATCAGTTCAATAAAGAACGACTATCAGTTCACTTGAAACACTATCAGTTCGATGAAGAACGACTATCAACTCGCTTGGATTACTATCAGTTCACTTGGAACACTATCAATTCAATAAAAAACGACTATCAGTTCACTTGGAACACTATCAGTTCGATGAAGAACGACTATCAGTTTGCTTGGAACACTATCAGTTCACTTGGAACACTATCAGTTCAATGAAGAAAGATTATCAGTTAGCTTGGAACACTTATCAGTTCACTTGGAACACTATCAGTTCAATGAAGAACGACTATCAGTTCACTTGAAATACTATCAGTTCGATGAAGAACGACTATCAGTTCACTTGGAAAACTATCAGTTTAATGAAGAACGACTATCAGTTCACTTGGAACACTATCAGTTCGATGAAGAACGGGGACCATTATAGAGAGTTGGAACGCTTCTATGAATGGTTTCAGGATTATTCCCTTATCCTGAATGGGGAATGCAAATTGGATGACCTGGCGGTCGAAATTGAGAATTTTGGTAATTTGAAAATTGGAAATTGGGTGACCCGGAGGTTGAAATTGAAGAATTGAATGACCTGAGGGTCGAAATTGAAGAATTATGGAAAATGATTCAGGTTTATCCCTTATTCTGAAGGGGAATTTTGACGCAAATTTAATGCAAATGAATATGATTGAATACAAATTGATGCAAATGACTGCAAAATTAATGCAAATGAGTGCATATATATGCAAAATGAGAGATTGGTTTATCCTGCCTGCATACAAGATGTTTTGAGGTAAAGATAAATTTTTAAAAAAATGCCCCAGTGTGACTAGGGAGGAAAATTTTGAATAAAAGAAGGATAATTGATGAATAAGGCGACAAGCTTCTTGACTGATAGACATTCTCAAGATCATTCCTCACAATAGACATATTGTGAAAAGGAAGAAGAAGCAAATAAGATGGCGCCAAGCTATTGAAAAATTTGATGACTTTATTGATGTTTTAAAATCAAGGAAAGAGAATGGGATTACATTATTCTTTTGAAAAAGCAAGATGAGAAATAGGAAAGTGTCGGCATTGTCATCTTCTGAAATGATTGTGAAAAAAAATCTTTGTCAGGATGACTAGTCCTCCTTTTCATCTTCAACGAGGAGCTTCTTGTCAATGCAGTCTTGAACAATGTTCTTAAGGACGAAGCAGTTTTCTGTATCGTGCCCTACTGCTCGATGAAACTTGCAAAATTGTTCTTTGAATCTGCCCATAATTGCTGGAGGATCATCGGCTTTAGGCAACCAGACAAGGTCTTTCTTAAGCATATACTCGAGGATACTCTCAAGTGTCTGATCCAGAGGGGTGAATTCTCGATCAGTTCTCCAGTCCTTGCGCTTTGATTTTTCCTGATCTTTCTTTTGATGCTGAGGGCTGGATTGGAGAGGTTCATCACTGTTGATGTCCTTCTCTTTTTGCCTTTTGATTCTCTCCAAACTGTTTCCATGATCATTCTTATTGCCTTTGCTATTATTGAAAGATTTGGCTGAAAAAGTGAAGTGAGCCTTCTTTTTGGCATCTTGACTGTTTTTTGCAATGGTAAGGCCTTCATAGACTCCGTTCTCTATTCCCATCTCGAGCCATTCGGCTCATTCAATGAGTTCAATGAAAGACTTGGATGGTGAGGTAGAAATTAATCCTCTCAGAAGTTGCAAAAAATTATTAAGGATCAGTGATAAAGCATGCCTTTCTGATATAGGATCCCTTATTTTGTTGCAGGTCTCTCTCCATCTGCGAATGAAGTCCCTGGCTTTTTCACTATCTCCCTGCTTCAGATTACAGAGGTGATTTAGCGTTGGTAGCGCTTCAGTATTGAACAAGAATAGTTCAACAAACAAATTCACAACTTTTTCGAACTCTTTCAGTTCTATAGGATTGATATGTTCCGCGTACCATTTGGCTGCGACTCCTTCCAAGCTGCGGGGAAAGCATAAGAACAGTGCTCTATTGTCCCTTTTGAACCTAGAGCATTGTGCAAAAAATGTGGCGAGATGGGCTTTCGGGTCGCAAGAACCATCGAATTTGATGAATTTACGGGCAAATTCTCCAGATATTCATCCCCTTCTAAACCGTCATAAAAGTCCTCACTAGTAAAGACTTTCTTGCCCTTGTCGCGGGCTTGCAGATCTTTTACCACTCTAGCCATTTCTTTGAACTGCGCTTGAAGAGGATCTATCACTGTTTGAACCTTTTGCTTGCGAGTGATTTATGGAATGATCTCGCATTCTTCCTCGGTATCATCTTCGTCTGAAGTATCTTGAACATTCCTCTCAGAGGACTTGGTTGATCTCTTGGCCACACGATCTCTAATTCTCTGACTGAATGGATTTTTGTCTGAGCTGGTGCCAACTTGCTCACTCATCATCCTCTTCATCATTTTCTGAAACATCACGTACATCTGAGGGTCGATACCGTCATCTTCTGGCTGCTCTTGGTCTTTGTCTGACCTTGGCGAATTCATCTCTCCTTCTGATGTTGATGAGTAGCTGATATGCTGCGATGATGTTTTCCTTCCAGACCTTGTCTGATCCATCAGATGCTGTGAAGGCTCTCTTTTATTCTCTTTCTTTCTCTTTCTCTGCAGGGCAAAGACAAGATCAAATTTTGAGGAAAATTTTTGGATTTTTGGAGGAAAATATTGAGGAAAATATGGTAGACCATTGGAAGAGTATCCCATTACTAGGGATTGAGTCGTCATAAGGATTACGACAATTGTGTTGTCATCCTTTTGCAACGGAAATAAACAACGAAAAATGTGCCTTGTTACCTAGGCGAGGTCGTCAACCACGAGGAAAACACCATTTTGAAGGAAAGAGATATCTTTTGGAAAAACAATCCGTAAATGGATTTAGAATAAGTAGAAGGCAAGTGGGTAAACAATTTCCACCACAATAATCAAGGTATGCATGAGAAAAATAAGATGAAGAATTTTGCAAATAGACAAAAGGATTGAAAATCCAATGAGAGAAAACATATGATTTTTGAAAATTGCAGACAAGATAAAAAATGCAGCTGGAAATTCGAGATCCAGTAGAATGGAAGAATGAAAAATCACCTGGAGTTTTGAAAGAAATTGGATATTTGGAAAAGTCATCCAGGGTTTGAGAAAATAAAGGAAAAGGTGAGAAATATGGATATTTGAAAAATATTTTTGGGGAAAATATGAGAGGAATAGAAGTAACATACAGACAATCACATCCTGCACAAACATTTATGCACATTCAGCACTCCCTAAAAGGCTGACTCTAGATGCATCATTTTGGAAAACAGCTGCAGGACCTTAATCCTAACTCTAGGTTCAAATTATCTTTGTCCAATCCAATTATGCCGATATACCCGAATCGAAATCTGAGGTACGTGGCATATAATCTCAACTCCGGTTCTAAGGTAAGGTTTTCCAACATCCTTGAGCGCCTACCGATATACTTCAGACCGTGGCCCGCGGTACATGGTAAGGGGGCGTTAACCCAAACAATTGGCCCAGTTGTGGGGCTCTGTCCCGAACTAGGGTTCTGGAAGAGAGCCCAACAACGTGAAGACCGAGTAAAAGTAGGTAAGTGAGGTTTGGAAAAAATGATCACATGCAAGAAATAGAGGGATCTAAGTCCTAGAGAGATAGAATTTTGTAAATCTTTGAAGAAGCATACATTGTTTGCATTCAGATCCTAAATTGAGGAGAGTTGTGTTTAGACCTAAGTCTATGTGAGCATGAAAATATCTCCTCAATCTGGTCCTACCAAACCATGCCTAGTCTATATGCAATCAATGTCAGCTAGGTCAGAATCTAGGCTCCTAGGTTCGCATGATAGCAAAAGTAAAAGAGCTGACATTTTGTGAAAACAGTTTCGATAATTGAACTAAGTCAAGTACAATTTTGACCAGACAAGGACATGTCCCATCTCGGTCGCCAAACCTGTTATCGTCGCAAAAAAATTTTCTGTCTTCCCTTCCCTGCGGAAGAGAGAGGAAAATGCTTCCGCGATTCAAACTTGACCGGATTTTGGAAATTTATTTTGAAATACTCGCCTCCGTTTTTTAAAATAGCGGGAAAATCTATGGGATGGGGCTCGACCTGTCGGTACTAGGTTCGACCGTTCCTGCCACCTTTAACAGGGGTAATCAAACCAAGGACCAAAATTGTGCTTGACTTAGTTAAATCATCAAAATCGTGTTCTATCCTAAATGCACAGAGAATTCAGGCATGTGCTATGGTTTTTTTTATGTAAAATGTAGGTTGGAAAACATGATGTATGCTCAGAAAATGCTTTGGAGTTGGAAAATATTTCTCAGGAAAAGGATGAAAGTCCATCTCTCAGGAAACTCAGATGAAAGGGTTTTGAAATCACGAGAAAGTTCATAAAGGTGTGGGAAAATCGTGGATGGAGGAAATCCTAGGAAAATGGAGAGAATTCTTGAGAAAAGGGGGGTAAATCTATGAAGGGAAAATGCTTGTCAGAAAAACTTCAAGTTTTGAAAGCTTTCTTTAGAAAATGATTGAAATTCATTGTAAAATTCTTTGCAGATGGAAAGTCGAAACTTGGGAAACTGAAATCCTAAGGATCTTATCCCTGAAATACTGGAAAATCGATTTTGATCTTTAAGAAAGGTGAGAGACTTCTTTTGAAAATCTTGAGAAAATAACCCTTTTCATGAAAAACTGTGGAAAAACTTGACTTGGGAAAACCGATTTTGAAAAATTCTTAGAGTTTCTTGAAAAATCGATTTCTTGAGAATGAAATTTTCTTAAGAAAATCATGGGAAAACCAATGATTTCATGATGCAAATGCTATGAGTGAATGAATGCACTTTGAAAGATTTTCTAAGAAATTTGTTGGAAAAATGTGTATTAAGTCAAAATAATTCCTTCACATATTCTGACTGTGGCCATGAACATGTTCAGAGTTTAATTAATTTAATGCACAATATTTTGCAAAATTGGAAATATGATGTGCATTTTAAGATAGCCTAAGAGTGTAGGCTCAATGTGACTGGTAGAAAGATGATGGATCTGGGTCTCGTCCATATTCCGACTAGGGCCGTAAATATGGACTCCACCGAGTTCATAACCTCCCTAAGAGTTGGTGCACGTGCCATTCGTGTACATCCATAGTGTTTTTGAAATAAAATGCATGAATCACATAAATAGGATATTGCAGGAATTTAAACTATATGATATGCATCCTAGTCTAAGCAGAAAATTAAATCGTTTATTCCAAAATTTACATTATTACATCACTAAATAAATGAAAGAAAGGGAAATTGCAGACTTCAGTTCCTTCTTTTGAATGTCTCTGCCAAACTGGAAATGAGATTAGCTCAAATATGTGGGCTTTTCCAAGATTTTCCAATAATATTCTGAAATTATTGGACTTAATTGGATATAAACCCTATTTCCATGCTTTCTTGATATTTGAAATGATGTAAATGCAAGAAATTTAGTAAGAAATTGTTTGAAATTCGAAATTGTGGTCAAAATGACCAAAATACCCCTGATATTGAAGTTACACCTTTAAAAGCAGGGTTTTTAAAGAAAATTTTGGTAAACTTGAGATTTTTGAAATTCGAATTGAACCAAATGATGGTGAAATGCAGTATGAGGCATGATGAAATGCTGATAAACACATTAAAACTATAAAATTAGACTTTTGACATGCTATCATTCATCAAAAATAACGAATTTCGCTTGGATCAGGGTCCCGCGAGGCCCTATTTTGATGATACGGCTAGACCGAGCATCAAACGAATTCCAAATCACACCAAATTCGGTATGTGGCACGCCTCTACCCTTATGAACAGCTTAGAATTCTAAAACTCACGTAATGACATGATTTAGATGCAAAAATTTATAGAAAATCCTAAAATGGGCAAATTTCGCCTGCGGACCCGAACCAAATGTAACACTTAATGCAGTAATACGAGAATTCCACCATAGAAACATATGATATTTTTCAAACTGCTAAATAACATGAAAATAAGCAATTTTGAACTATGGTCAGTTCGGTAACGAGAATTTGGTTTTGACGAAGGCAAAATTAACCTGATCCGATGTAAAATTGCATAAAAAATAGCATACGACCATAGAAATTTCTGATATTTAACTGAGAAGCTAACAACACATACAGGAACAACTTTCATGTTTATGATTTTGGCATTTGATCAACAGGAACAGGGATAAAAATACAAATTTTCATACCTAAATCAACAAAGGAGATAAATATCACAAAACAAGAGACTGACAAGAAAAATTCGAAACTGATAGTAAGACTGTTCTAAAAATCATAAAATTTCAGATGAAAACAGAGGACATCCCAAAAATCACATTCATTTATTACAGATTTGGATTTGGAGCAATACCCAAAGAGAACCCATCGACTTAAGTCGATCCAAAATCTCAGAGACCCAAATCAGGCTCTGACACATGTCCCAAACACTCTGATTTTTTTTAGACAACAAAAAAATTCAAAAACATCTAATAAAATAATATTAAATACTAGACATCATCCTGAGTGTAGGACATTTTTTGAATCGAAAATCAGATCTCATATGAAAGAGATCTTGATTTTACAAGTCGGAAGTAAATTTTCAAAATGTATCCCGGGTAACAAACCACGACCTACTATTTTGAACTTTTACCGAAGTAAAAAAATTCAAATCATTCCGAATTTTTGGCAGATTGTTGGGGACACCTAAGGGCGCATACTATGATTTTATCAGCATTTTTAACGAAAAAATAAATGCATGAAATGACGTGTGGACTGACTGACAAAAACAGAGGGTTACCTAAATGAAGCTGAATGTATGAAATATTAAATAAATTCATGGAACATGCTATTTAAATCAAATAAAACATAAATCTAATTTATTTTAATGCATGAACATGATGGAATGCGGAAATTTAATCAAGAAAGCATCAAAAACATCTTTTGATATGTGTCATTTTATGAGAATAACTCGATCCATCCCTCGGATGAGCTCTTTTTTCAAAACGACAATACAAATCGAGTAAGGGTTTTACTATAATGAAATCAATAGAGATGGAAGTGTACCTTGTGTTTTCTTGCAGCTTTGAAACTCCCGAAATGAGCGGCAACCAACGGCTTCTTTCGTTCTTTGACCCGAGCTTCCGAGGGTTCACAAAAATCGATCCACACCTAGATCGAATGGGGATTGAGGTGAGCAAGGTTGGTGCTTCAATGCACCCTGTCCACTGAGCCCAAGTGGTGCGTGAATTCAGAACCTCAAAATCGTGTAGTAGAGGAAGTCTAAGTTGAAATGCCAAATCCAAAATGAGCTCTCTTCAGCTGGGCGTGGGCCCTAGTATTTGTAGCAATTCTGGAGATTTTTGAATTTCAAACAGGCTTAATCTGAGCCCTCCATGTGGCACCATCTCAGGGCATGCCACTTGGATTTTTTGAGAATAAAAAATGATAATTTTGTGAGTGAGACACCTCAGTAGGGGATTTTTGGAAATTTTCAAAATGTAGCTTGATTTTCTCTGCAGGAGTCTCCCAAATGGCGCCACCTCAGAGGGTGCTACCTGGGGTTTGAAATTCAAAGTTTGCTTTTTGTAGGGAGCCCTCATGTGGCGCCACCTCATGGTGGGTTTATTTTGAATAAAAAATTAAAATTATAAAGTGAAGCCAAGTGGGAGCTCTGGAATGGTGCCACCTCAAAAAGGAGTTTGAGATTTGAATCTAGAAGCAGTGGGAGCATGCCATGTGGCGGAGGGAAGAGAAGGAGGGACAAGTACATGTGGCGCCATCTTAGGCCAGATAGAAAATGTAAGGTTAAGGATTTGCGCCACCTTAGCCTGGGTTTGAATTTTTTTGAATGGTTGCTTTTTCTGAAGAAGGCCAGGGGTGACACGTGTCCTCTGCTTTTTCTGAAGGAAGCTAGAAATGACATGTGTCACCTACTTTTCTGAGAAAAGTAGGGAGAGACATGTGTCAGTCTGCTTTTTCTGAAGAAAGCAGAAAATGACATGTGTCCTTTACTTTTTCTGAATGAAGCTAGAAATGACATGTGTCACTTTCTTTTCTGAGAAAAGTAGAAGGTGACATGTGTCAGTATGCTTTTCCCGAGGAAAGGAGAGAGTGACATGTGTCACTTGTTGGAGACATAATTCAAATGGCGCCACCTCAGGGGAGACAAGCTCTACTTTTTCAGGACAGGGCAGCACATGACATGTGGCATCTCAAGGTGACCTTGGAATGACACATGGCACAGGGTGAAGATGGTGGACACTGACACGTGGCATGGAATGAAGAGGATGTCTAATGACATGTGGCGGCATCTTAAGGTGGCCCCACACTGACACGTGTTAGAGGATGGAAGGAGAGAGAAAATGACATGTGGCGCCACCCCTAGGTGAACCCCACTCTGACACATGGCAGGGCAATGGGAGGAGAGAGAAAAAGGTCCAGTGGCACCAATCCAAGGACAAGGCTCCTATATTTCAAAATTCAGGTTTTTCAAAAGAAAAGCCTATGTGACACCACCTCAGTGTGGGCCCCACATTGCTTCTTTATTGAAATAAGGAACAAGACAGTAAAACATCTTTTTGGAATTTTCATAAGATCTGGACTAATTGGCAAAACAGAAATTTTGAAAAGAATTGGCCCCTGTAGGGCGATTTTGTAAAAGGAAGATATTTGAAATTTGTTGACAAAAGGGCAAAATCTGAGATGAAAGGGCTAGAATCAAAATCCTTATCGAAAATTATCCAGATTGTTTTCCTGAGAAAATATTTTGAAATTCAGAGTCCTGGGGGTAAAATGGGAAGAATTGATAATTTTGAAGACCCAGGGTTTTGAAATCAATTTTGAAAAGAGTTGAAATTCTAATCTGGATTGAAAATTTTGAAATCAAGAGTTCTGGACCTCGAAATGACATGCTGTGCAGTGCAGTGATATGAAATGCTCATGCAATGCTATGCAATAACATGTCTTATGAAATGTAATCTTGAATCAGGATTTGGAGATTCCCGTCTCCTGTCAGGAATAGAATTTTGAACATCTAAGCTAAAAATAGAGAAAATTTGAGAATTGTAGATGCAATCTGGACTTTCTGCGAGGTTCGGGCTTAGAGAATGACCATTTTGCCCTTCGGCGATTTCAAAGGCTGGATGATGATGCTTGGTGGAAATGTCGAAGAGGTGAATGAAAATTTGGGGTGTTTACACCTGCGAGTCTACGTGGCCCGCTAGTCCGGACAACGGTACAAACCTAGGCAGCTGGTCCATTGGGACCCGTGTCGTAGGTACTAATGCAGTCCCATAGGCTGCAGTCCGGAACTCTCTATCGAAGTGGAAAGCAAAGATGAAAGCGAGGAAAATCTAACAGTTGTGTTGGAACAGTTCCCAAAAGGCCGACAACCTTACCAACCACACTGATGAAAAAGGCACCAAGTGTACACAAGCAAGCCCGGTTTGGGTTGTGCTGCCAAACTGCGGCAGCACCCACGACGAGATGACAACAAACCATAAGGATCCAACTGAAGAAAAAGATGGAGATGGACAACAATCTGTACTGTCTCGTAACTTGCATATTGCTGAGATCGAACCCCCCTGAACTAAGTGGGTCTGGCCCAGGGAAAAACCACCAATGATGGTCACGGCAACAAGAAGAGGTATGCATCACAGAACATAAAATTATTGATGTAACATCGTGAACTGTGTACATATACAAGTGGACATGTATGTGCATCGTGTCATAAGTACGAGAACTAGCCAAGCAACAATACAAAACATTGCATGTTATGATGAGACAGTTAGAAGCATTTTGCCACGGTAAAGCGTGACTCGCATGTTGTGCCAAAGTTCTTAAATCATGTATTTCAACCATGAGCGAGCTCATCTCGCTAAGCGGGGCCATCGCCTGCACCCGAACTCGCCAAGGAGTTCTAAAAGTCTCACAAGACCATAATCTCAAACATGTGCCTCGAGAATCCCTATGTACTTAGGGAAAAACATTGGAATTGCCAAAGTGATTCGTGCAATTAGAATATAACAAGCACTACTATGACTACATTCATTTGATGACATGCGCCTTAGGTTTCGTAGTTGTGTAAAACCTCATTATATAAGAATCATTAACAAGGCATTAATTGCATAAGCGGCCATACCAGCAACGAGGGTGAAACTACACAAATTGACAATGTACTATATCTGTGCCAACATAACTATGTATGCGTTTGCCTAACATATGACATAAGATTCTTAATTACGCAAACTCATTGGAAGAACTCGATAAGGAGTCACTTACACAAACTTTGTGTTCTATGCTGAAGCAAACATATACATAGAGATATGCATTTGCAAAGCCCACATTGGTGGGTTGACAAAGCCAAAACATTGTGTTCTTTTACGAAGGCGGACGCGCGTGCAAAAAGGGCTAAGTCCAACACTACATCTCATCGGTAAATTTTACCATTTTATAATGCGTACAAAAATCCATATTTGTATATCTTCTTTTGGAATGTGCGCTCATGTGTGACATGTTCGATCCTTGGAATTATCGGGTCAATTGGACTCGTACCACAAACACACATGCAACCCCATGGGCTGCAGTCCGGAGCTCACTAAACAATCCATAACGTTATTGGGGTATTGGACCCCGTGCTACGTATGCACTTGCAGCTGCATAGGCTGCAGCCCGAAGGCTCACTAAATACAATAACAAGGGGTGACGAAAAGCTTGCATAAACCAGCCATTGTGACCACCAGCCACTTGGTGCCATGGGACACCATGCACACATAGCAGGGCCCCACATGAGCAGCCCTACTGAACCAAAATAAAGCAGCAACCTCTGCGATAAGACAGCAACATGCTTGCTGCTGGGACCAAACCTTCTGGACCAAGTGGGTTCGGTCCAAAGGAAGGCCACAAGAAGTGGTCACGACGACTAGGGAAGGCTCAGGTCTGGACCGAATCGGTCCAGACCCATGCTGGGCCGGCACAATAGAGGTGAGGTCTGGACCGGGCGTCCAGAACGGGTGTGATCCAGCTATTGAAAACCGTCCAGGTCTGAACCGACTGGTCCAGACCATGGAGGGAGTGCTCCAACCCTGAGCACGGTCTGGACGGAACATACAGACCCAGCTGGCTTCAGCAAGCACCAAAAGAAGGTGGGGTGCAGGCCCAGCTGCCTGCACCCAGCTGCAGCCCAAACACAGCATGGCTGGAACAAAAACCCAGAAACAAAAGGCTTAACTCCCCTCCCATCGAATGGGCTCAGCCCACGGGTTCCACCCGCACCACAGGGAAAAGAAAAGGATGCCAGGCTGACTCATTTGTGGTCGGCCTGGGGTCACCCATGCATAAAAATGCGTCCAGAAATTTCTGGATGCCCAACGGAAAATAAGGCGCTGAAGAGGAGAAAGGGGCTAAGCCCGACCAACCCAGGCCTGCATAGCCCGAACCCAAGAGGGTCGGCACGGCTGCTGGATGAAGGGTCGGTCTAAGGACTCCTTGCCAAAAAGAAAAATTATGAAAGCCTTGGCAGCACGGTTCGCTGCCATAACAGGGCAGAACCGTGGCTGCCATGAATCAAACTAACAAATTGGGGATAACGCATGGTCGTGCAATAGAAAATAAAGACAAACCGAACCCAAAAATGATTTCTTGGTACCTATACTTTATTGCATATCGAAAATACATTTAAACGTGCTAAATCGAAAACACCATCTCAATGCATGCAAGCACACCCCTTAAACCCATGATTTCTAAATAAACAAGTAGTAGTAGTTCACGAAAATATAAGAACACCCATACCCTTGCTCAATCGAACCCACAATGATGTATGAAAGGGAATCTCATAAGAATGCATGAACGTGTAAAACTTGCTCAAAACGAAATGCTATTCAAAATGCATACAATTAGCTCAAGAAAATCGACAATGGGAAAAACCCAAATGCTCAATCGAAACCCACACTTATGGACATGGGTAGGAGTGTCTCACCTTCGAGGCTTTAGACAATGGAGGAGATAAAGATGGAGGAAGAGGTGCTGCCCATGGCTGGAGCTGCAACAACGTAGTGCTCCACACCACTCTCACTCTCAACTCTCTCTCACACACGGTTTTGGAGAAGAAGAAGAAGGGAAAGAGAGAGAGGCTCCACAAAAATCGCCCAAGGCATTTTGCCTCTTTCTCTCTCTTCAAGACCTAAATAGCTAGGGTTTATAAGTTGGACGGTTAGGATTAATCCAGCTAGGATGGACGGCTGGGGTGCTCCACCCCCCCCCCCCATAGCCAGGCCACACCCAATGCATTTAAAACTTTTAAAAAGTTTTTCAAAAATGCCATTGTAAAAGGGTTTCAAAAAGGCTTTAAAACATGAAGGATTTACAAGGGCTGCCCCTTGGTTACCGCCCAACCCTTCCAATCGACTTTTGGCATTTGAATTACTTCAAAAAAACTTGCAAAAATGCCATGGGGTGCCAGCCCCATGCCTCCTCTTAGGAAATGACGCCCCTCATGATGGAGCCTCAAGCTTCATCATGAGGTTTTGGAAAGAACATTGGCCAATTGTGGCCTTCTTTTTAAAACCCAAGCAAAATCTATCAAACACGCCACCCAGCTGGTCTACCTTTGACCAGCTGGACAACCATGACTAAAAGCGTCCTCTAGGGAGGACGCCCAATGGATTTGGGTCCTCTTCTAGTGATCCGAATCCAAATCCAAAAATCGCCATTTGTAATATTTCAAAACCATGCTTAATTAATGCATTAAAATATTAAATTAATTCAAATAAATCACTTAGTTCTCTTTATAATCTTAATTAATATGAAATTCCCAATGCCTTCCAAGAAAATTGCCTTTCGTTTGCAAGAATTAAGCGTATTATGATTCGTGTCCAAACTTGGAGCAAAACTCGTAATTCACATGCACTGACGAGGTTTTTACGTCGTATAGGTCCTAAATTCAAGGACAAACTATAAAAATATATTATAAATTAACCTTTAAAATTTCAAAGATTAATTCATCCAGAATTAGACACTTCTTACTTACATAGTGTATTTACGCGATTTTCGGGTCGCGTGTACAAAGCCAAAACACAATGCATCATCAATCATAGTCAATTACGCGATATAATCTTGTAATCACACAAAAGCATATATTTCAACACTAAGTAAGCAGTAAATTCTCAGAAAATTTTGTGGGTCTTACATTGCGTACTCTGCGGGGACCACGAGGCAAATTCCTCATTGAGAGGTATGATTGAACATGAGCCTAAGAAAGATAAACCTGCTTCGCCCCATTCACAAAATAGTTCACCTTGGGAGAGGGTGGATGGTACAACCCTGAGTGACTTGTCGTTACTACGACACGTGTTTTGACATGAGCTGTAGCGTCCTTTGGCCTCCAGTCACTCAGAGTCAGGGAGGTCGAGGTTACCTTTTTAGGACCTCACTACTGCAGTAGTATGGATTGCAATCCTTGCCTATGCGAGTGTTTTCTCCCAGCTGTGTGCTGCTCGCATGAGGTTGACTCGGCCTGTAGCTTCCCCGGTTACCACACTAGAACTTGAATAACAGACGCCGAGTGCATGTCTCACAGAATGCGAGGTTCCTTCGCGTACTCGAAGAAGTAATCAGAAGAACTTAAAGACTAACCAATCAGCTGACTTATTGTAGTTGCTACTTTACTTTCTGTAGACTTTACTTCAGTTACTGTACTTGTTCAGCCGTTACTTCTGTTACCTTTCTTGTTCAGTTGTGACTTTAGTTACTTGTTGCTCAGTACTTGTTACAGTTCAGTTTGTTGTTTTAGTTACTTGTTTCACTGTTACTTCAGCTCTGTTGACTAGTACTTGTCACTTTCGCACTTTCCTGACACGACACTTACACTTGTCATTTATGTTCCTGCTTTCCTTTTGATATGATATGATATATATGCTTGTGGTTGTTTCTTCACCACCTCGCAAGAGGCCTGACTCTGTTTTATGGGGATGTAGGTGACAAACAGGTATAGTGTGGATGTGATGATAAACGGTGAAGGCTCGAAAGACCCACACTTTTTCTGCAGATCCTGTCCCTGGTGGTTTTGTGTTTTGAGATTTTGATCGGGACGTATTCTCCGTTTTGAGACTTGTACTCTGATTTTATAAACTTTTAACTATTGGGTTGTATACCCTTTTTACGTTGTGGTTACACTGTTGTTACTTGTTATACTCACCTGTGGTGGCCGCCCAGACTCGCGACTTTGTTGTTTTACGTACATTGTGTTTTCCGCTGTTCTCTAGTTAAACCTTTTCAAAAAAAAAATCACAAAAAATTCTAAGTTTTTTCAAAGTCGGGGTTTGGGGCACCACAGACTTTGGGTTCCGAGCGACCCTGAGCTGAAGAAAGAGATTCTTGATGAAGCGCATATGTCGAGATATACGATTCATCCAGGCGGAACGAAGATGTTTAAGGATTTGCAACGCAAGTATTGGTGGAATGGTATGAAGCGCGAGATAGCAACGTACGTTGCGAGATTCTTGACTTATCAGCAGGTCAAGGTGGAACACTAGTGTCCCGGTGGTTCCATGCAGAGAATCGAGATTCTTCAATGGAAGTGGGAAGATGTTACGATGGATTTTGTGGTAGGCTTACCGCAAACGAGACGTAAGCATGATGCAATTTGGGTAGTCATGGACAGACTCACCAAGTCTGCCCATTTCTTGCCTATCAGGGTCAGCCAATCCCTCGAGAGTCTAGCTGACCTGTATGTCAGAGAGATTGTGTGACTGCATGGTGTACCGAGATCGATTATTTCTGATCATGATCCCCGGTTTACATCGCGACTGTGGGGTCAGTTGCAGTCTGCTTTGGGTACAAAGTTGAAGTTCAATACAACTTTTCATCTTCAAACGGATGGACAATCCGAACGGACGATTCAGACGCTAGAAGACATGTTGCGAGCCTGTATACTCAACTGGAAGGGTGAATGGGATTCACACCTGTGTTTGGTTGAGTTCACATACAATAACAGTTATCATGCTAGTATCGGGATGGCCCCGTACGAAGCATTGTACGGGAGACCTTGCCGATCACCGTCTTATTGGGACGATATCAGCGACAGATCGAGAGAATCGTCGATTGTTCTTCAGCACTACACTCAGCAGGTGCAGAAGATTCGAGAACGCTTAAAGGCAGCGCAAGATAGACAAAAAAGTTATGCCGATAAGAGACGACATGAGTTGTCTTTTGAAGTTGGTGACATGGTTTTTGTCAGAGTTTCACCGACTAAGAGTGTGTTCTGTTTCAGTAAGAAAGGAAAGTTTAGTCCGAGATACGTAGGACCATTCAAGATTTTGGCAAGGATCGGTGAAGTGGCATATCGTGTCGAGTTACCTCAACAATATGCCCACATTCACAATGTTTTTCATGTGTCGATGCTAAGGAAGTATATTCCTGACCCATCGCACATCATTCATTACGAAGATGTGGAAGTGCAGGAAGATCTGACTTTGACAGAACGACCTATCGAGATAGTTGATCGATGAGATCAGGTTTTGCGTACGAAGACTATTCCATTAGTTAAGGTACGTTGGAAACACCATGGCGTTGAAGAATGCACATGGGAACCAGAAGCGAGTATGAGAGAGAAATATCCAGAACTTTTTGTAACCTAATATGGGCGATTTCGTGGACGAAATCCTTTTTAAGGAGGGAAGGATGTAAGGTCCAAGATTTATTTTGTGATGATATTACGCGAATTGTGTTGAGACTGATGAAATTTTGTTGATTTGACAATTTTTATAATTTAGCCTACATAGAGATACGGGTCAAATTGCGTAATTTTACGTAAAAAGACAATTGAAGGAAATCTAGAGCGAATTAACCTCCAAAATTTTTAGGGTAAGTTTAGAATAGATATATTGTGACTTACCTCGAATTTGAGGTCCGAACGACGAAAAACCCCCGTCAGTGCATGTGAATTATGGGAGATCGCTTAGAAATTTAGCAAGGACCTAAACGAGACCTAATTCATTTGTAATGAAGATTTCTTTGCTTGGGTAGCTTTGAAATTCCATTTACATTGATAATGTAAAATAAAATGATTGTACATAATGGAAAAACATTTGAAATTCAATTTAAAATAAAATCGATAAAATAAATTATCTTTTCTTTCATTGGTCAAGGTCGACCAAGGCCATGTTCGTCCTTTCCGGATGGCCTTGGGACGACCATGGCCATGAAACCAGCTGGTCACGTTGACCAGCTGGGTTAGTGGCAGTCTCGTAAGAGACTAGAGTAACTCTAAAAGGGAGGGCCACGATTGGCCCTACCCAAATCTAATTAAAATAAAATTTTAATTTTTATAATGATGATAGCATGACATAATAAAGCAAAAGGGAGATCATGCATGGCTTGAGAGGGTCGACCTTCCCCCTTGGGGAGTGCGTGAGATCTTGAGAGCTTGCCTTGGGATTCAAGGAATCCCAAGGGCTCTTCCCAAGAGGGAAGAGCCATAATGAGTTTGAATAAACCCCATTGGATGCATGAGGCGCAGCAGCCCCATGGCATTCCTGTAAATTTTAAAAAGTAAAATTTAAATCTCTTAAGATATATGGTGGATCTGGGCGGCGGTGAAAAACCACGATCCACCCCCAGCCCCACATCTTGGAGGGTGATTCTCCACCCTCCATCTCAACCCAGCCAATTTTTAACCCCATTAGAGAGGCGATTTTTTCTAAATCCATTCTCTCTCTCTCTCTCTCTCTCTCATTCTCTCTCCCACACTCTCCTCTCTCACTTCCTCTTCCTCATAGCCGTGGGAGTGCCTCACCATTGACGTTGCAAGGCAGCTGCTCAACCTCCTTCCTTCAAGCTTCGAAGGTGAAGATTCAACTTGTTTTGCACATGGTTTCGGTACATCATGAAACCGAGGAGCCAATGCATCCATGTATGCATGCTCCATCAGTGGATTTAGTTTGTATAAGCTATTCCCTTTCTTTGTCTCGACATTGATTCATCCTTATTCGTGGTTGTGGGTTGTTGCACGCATATGCATTTTGGTTTTCTGTTTTCCTACTCTACTAATAGCATTTTCTTCTTGTTTTCCTTTCATTTTTCTTTTCTGAAGTTTCATTTTTAATGTTGCCTTTCCTCTCTTTCTGCTGGGCATGCTACCATTGCTGGGGTGCACTGGACCGAGCTGGGCTCGTCCAGAATGCACCCAGCCCCGTTGGCACCCACTAGAGTGCAGGTGTGCTGCGGCTGGTGCGCCGCAGCCACCACCTCCCTTTTTGGCCTAGCATCGGTTCAGCCCAGTTCCAATGTGTTTGGGACTGGCACAACCATGCCCTTGGCCTGGGTCACAGCGTGACCAGGCCCTATTAGAGCTGGAAAAAGCCTCTGACCCTTCGACAGTAAATGTCCTTTTGTGTTTATATTCTGTTTTCTTTTGGTTCATGGTGGTTGGCGCAACGAGTCACCAGCCGGTTTAGCAGGTTGGGGCCAGCCTATGGCAGGTGCCCAACCTCTTTAGCAGTTGTGGACCGAGCCATTGGGTTGTGGTTTGTGAGTTGAGAGACGCAAGGTCTGGTCGTATGGACCAGACCCTTCAGCCAACACTGTTTACCAAGTGTTTGGAGCTGGGCACCTTGCAGGTGGTCCGCATGCCCAGCATAGGAAGCCAGTTCCTTTTTCTTTTAGTGTTTTGGGCTGTAGTACCGGTCTGAACCGACCAGTGCTATAGCTGGCTGGAACTGTCTGGTTCATGGGCCAGACCCCAGCCAGACTGTGGCTCACTTGGGCCGGTCCAGTTTTTCTTCTTTCTTTGAGCCGATTTTTTCCTTTGTTGGAGCCAGGTGCGAGCCACAAGGTGCTGAGCACCCAGGCCACCTTTCGGCTAACCCTTTTTGGGTTTAGGTCTGAACTAAAAGTTCAGACCTGAGTGCATTGATAGCTCGGGCGTGGCACTTGGTGCCAGCCCTATTTTTCTCCTTGTAGGAGTCGGGTGCCAGCCGTGTGGTGCTGGGCACCCAGGCCATCTTTTGGCCGCCCCTTTTCGGTCCAGGTCTGAACCAAAGGTTCAGACCTCCGTGTGCTTGACAGCGCAGTCTGGTCCTATGGACCAGACCCCTGTCCAAGCTCTTTAGTACCCAGGTTTGCAGTTACCCGCGGTTACCATTTTGGCAGCCTGATTCAGCCCCAACCAAGTCTTTTCGGCAGTCTGGTCCGAGCTATGAGTCAGAGCAGATTCCCTTGGTGGACTTAGCAGTCTGGTTCGGAGGACCAAACCCGCATTTTTCCGTAGGCATGCATTGGCAGCGGGTGCGCGATTCCATTGCCGGAATCCCTGCAGCCTAGTTACTCCATTTAATTGGCTGACCCTAGAAATGACTCTTTATTTTTATGACAGCATGAAATCTTACCCCTAGTCGGACCTCAGTTGGTCCAGACACGTCTTTTGTCTTGCCTCGCACCCTTTCGCAGTTCGGTTAGGAGGCATGTGTTTTAGATAACCTTATATATAGGTGTATATATATATATATATATAAATATGTGTATATATGCATATGTATATACATGTAAGGGGTATGCATCATTGAATGTAGCTGTAAATATATATATATATATATATATATATATATATATATATATATATATATATATAAGTTAATACCTATAGTTGAGTGTTTCGGTGCAACCAAATGGACACATGGCACTCTTGTGTCCCGTCCAAGTGTTTCCACAAATATTTTATGAGTTACATAGTGTTCATTTTACGATCGTCTTGTCAAATGTTTCATTTCGGGTCCGCGGACGCGGCACCCCGAACCGTGGAATAGCCAATGTAATCCCCATTAGGTGGGATATTTCCTGATTTCGCTCGTGACACGTGAGTGTGTCGCATTCCTTGAGAAAATACTCACACCTAGGTTTCCGTTTTGATTGACCAGTGATGTAAGCGGATGAGGACTATTCCACGTACATAGAGTCTATGTTGGTTACAAGTCACGAATACTGTTCAGTATTTTTGTATCGGGTCCGCGGGCGTGACACCTCACACCGTGGATATGATAATGTTATTCCCATAAGTTGGGAATATCCCAGATTCCCTCAGTAACACGTAAGTGTGTTAAATCAATTATGATGGCCTTTTGTGTCGCGATTGCATCTTTTCTTCTGCGAGAGCGACGATCCACCTTAGAATGCGAATGTAATTCTCATACATATGGGAATATTGTTAAATTCAATCTCAACACACAAGTACACCAAATCATGAATTTTTCCCTACGAGAATGATCTCATGTTATGCAAAGTGCCGATATTAATGATTTAGAAACAACTACTGGAGTGATGAAAATTGATGAAATTTCATATGCATGAAACTGTATACTTGCTTGCACATTTTCTTGTCTCTCAGAAATGAAATTATATAATGCCTTTGTTCCTTATGTTTATGCAAAAAGATAGAAAGCATGTGGTACTATTACACTTTGCATGTGGCACATCCTGACACTCGTACTGAGTAGTACATACCTCAACTGGTACATTGCTTGAGGCATTGGTGAATGCACAAGGTGCATTTACTTCATGAAATGGAAAAACTGAAACTTAAACACCATAGGGTATGAATGAATATGATTGTGTTTGGACTCGATTGGAGTCTTTGGGCAATGGCCCTTTTGTCGTGAGTGGACTCACATGTGACTATACCCTGAATTAGAAAAGAAAATAATATGGTGTTGTGATCGCTTTCACGAGCGATGTGCTCTTGTTAGTCGCGTGAGGCTGAGCACGTGGATGAGCAGGCCAAGTCCTCGTTTTGCGTACCCCGCGGGGACCACGGGGCATAAAATCCTCGTTGAGAGGTATGACTGAACAATGAGCCTAAAAAAGATAAACCTGCTTTGCCCCATTCACAGACGGTTCACCTTGGAGAGGGTGGATGGTACAACCCTGAGTGACTTGTCGTTACTATGACACGTGTTTTGACAAGAGCCGTAGCGCCCTTTGGCCTCCAGTCACTCAGAGTCAGGGAGGTCGAGGTTGCCTTTTTAAGACCTCACTACTGCATTAGTATGGATTGCAATCCTTGCCTATGCGAGAGTTTCTCTCAGCTGCGTGCTGCTCGCATGAGGTTTACTCGGTCTGTAGCATCCCCGGTTACCACACTAGAATTTGAATAACAGACACCGGGTGTATGTCTCACAGAATGCGAGGTTCCTTCGCGTACCCGAAGGAGTAACAAGAAGAACTTAAAGACTAACCAATCACAACTGACATATTATAGTTACTTCAGTTACTTTACTTGTTCAGCATTTGTCTTAGTTACTTTACTTGTTCAGTCGTTACTTTAGTTACTTTACTTGTTCAGTACTTGTTACAATTCTGTTACTGTTCTTAGTTACTTGCTTACACTTACTTCAGTTCTGTTACTCTTTCACTTGACTAGCACTTGTCACGTACGCACTTACCTGACACAAACACCTACACTTGTTAGTTCTTGTTTTGGTTCCCTGTTTTTCCTCTTAGATATGATATATATATTGTGGTTGTTTCTTCACCACCTCGCAAGAGGACTAACCCTATTTTATGGGGATATAGGTGACGAACAAGTACAATGATGATGCGACGACACACGTTGGAGGCTTGGGGACCCACACTTAGCTGCCGATCCTGTCTCAGTGGTTTCGGGTTTTGCTTGGGATACATTCACTATTTTTGAGACTTTGTACTATTACATTTTGTAAACCTTAAACTGTCGGGTTGTATACCCTCTTTATATTTGTGGTTATACTTTTATTTACACTGTTAGTTACTTTTGTTGTACTCATCTGTGGTCGTCTAGACTCACGACTTTGCCACCTTCCTTACACCTTGTTTTCCGCTGTTTTTTAGTAAAACCTTTAAAAAAAATCATAGAAAATTTAAGGTTTTTCCAAGGTCAGGGTTTGGGGTGCCACATTACCTGACCTAGTCTGAACCCACTTGACCTTATCCAAACCTGGTTGACTTTACTTGAACCTAGTTTGGTTTGAAGTCAAAGTCAAGGTCCTTTTTGGTTTAGATTCTGGTTTGGTTTTCTGAACCCAGACTTAGCCTGCTTGGGCTAATAACGAACCTGCTCAACCCAGTTGACTTGGATCGAACCCAGTTTGGTTCAAACTACTTAGGTTGAGCAACTTGACCTGCTTTACCTCTTTCTCAACTAGGTCAACCTCATCTGACCTAGTCTGACCTCTCGACGGAAGGATCGAACCTCATTCGAAACATTGGAGCGTTCAGGAGTCGCTTCTTCCTCAATTTGAAACAAGTTCGCTTCGTTGATCCATTTCTCTCAAGTATTTGCTTGTTGGCATATAGCGTATACTTTTTGAAGTAGTATCTGATCCTAGTTCTTGGTTGAGCCCTCTAGGACACTTCGGTGTTCATGCGCTTGCCTCGTAACTATCGTTGGATATATATGTTCAAATGCGCAGTATATGTGTTCTTAAAAATCATATCTCATCCTAGTTTCTGGTTGATCCCTCTAGGACACTTCGGTGTTCACTCGCTCGCCTCATAACTATCGTTGGATATGGATCTTGGTGCATATCGTATGAAAATGGGTTGTTGCATCTTATATCGCCAAGGCTGTGTAATTTACCAGTCGTCGTCGCGTCGTATGATGCTAAGGCCCCCTGCTTTCTGCAATTTCCAATTATGCACTTTCGATTATGCATTTACATTACATCGTCGCATTGAATGATGCCAAGGCTCTTGCCTTTTGCAAATATATATGTAGAATATTTCATTCAATTACACACCCTGAACACTAATTATATGCATTTCCTTTACGTCTTCACTGTATAAGGCACAGGTTTCTTCTTATACTAAATATATGGCATGTAAGTAAGTGTTCAAATAGAGATCAACTCTAAATCACCAATATGATTCCCTTACCGCTCCTCGTTCAAGATTTTGCTTGACGAATGAAGCCCCTATTGGAAAGGCTTCGCTTTTTGGCAAAACTACTCTTTACGTAAAGACTAAGTCATTTACATATGTCCTGGCTATGGCCCAAGGTTCCAAACAACCTTGATGGATGCAAGGTACGCAAAATGATGCACATTCATTTATCGAGCTAAGTGTAAAGATTTCCCTTCAAAGAGGAAAGATGTCGCTGAAATGGATAAAAGAAACGCACGCTTTCTTCATCAAAGAGAGGAAGTGTTGCAGAAAATTCTGAAGAAGCTAAAAATAGCTCAGAAAGAACGTAGCAAGATACTCTATCATATAGCAGAGTGTAAGATCCACGATTCTAATTTTTATGTATATGGTGTAATTATATGGGAATCGATGAATTCTTATGTTTTGGCAACTTCTAAAGTTTTGCTTGTTTTGAGAACTGGGTTAATCACGTAATTTTGTGTAAAAAGAGCAATTTCGGGAAATTCAGATTGAATCAACCTCTGAAACTTTTAGGGTAAGTTTGGAATACGGCTGTTATGATACACCCCGAATTGGAGATCTGAACGACGAGAGAACCTCGTCAGTGCATGTGAATTACGAGTTTTGACCTAATTTTGGACGTGAATCTTAGAACACTTAATTTTAGCAAACGAGAGGTGATTTTCTTAAGAGGTATCAACCATTCTATGTTAATTAAGGTTATAAAGAGAATAAAATAGTTTGTTGGAATTAAATTATTATTTTAACCCATTAAATAAGCATTTTCTTATGATTCACACGATATGGGGTTTTGATTTTTGGATCCGGAGCGCCTAGTGGATCCAAGACCCATGGGTGACCCCTATAGCGGACGTCCATGTCCTTGGTTGACCAGCTAGCCAAGGATGACCAGCTGGATGACAATTTCAAAAATTTCTTGCATGGATTTTTGTAGAGGCCTTCATTGGTCATGGGTCTTTCCAACACCCTCATAATGAAGCCTAGGCTCCATCATGAGGGGTGCCATTTTCAAAAGGGAGCCATGGGGCTGGCGCCCCATGGCAGGTTTATAACATTTTTAAAGGCTTTTGAATCCTTAAAAACTATTGGGCACGTTGGGTGGCAGCCAAGGGCGCCCCCTTGTTATTTGTTGAAGTTTCAAGGCTCTAAATGAATGGCGTTTTTGAAATTCTGCAAAATCTTTTTGAAAGACCAACATGCATTGGTTGTTGGGGGGTGTGGAGCTCCTCAACCCTCCATCTTGGAGGGATTACATCCCTGCCATCCAAACCTTTGCTCAACCTCTATAAAAACTTTAGAAAAAAATGGACCCCTCTCGCTAGTGGGCGATTTTTCCTCTCTCTTTCTCTCTCTCTCTCTCCCAAACTTCTTCTTTGCTCTCAAGTTTCCTCACTCCAGCCGTGGGCTCTCTCTTGGGCGTGAGAAGCTGCAGCACCTCAACCTTCTTTCATCTTCTTCAATAGCAAAGGTGAAGACTCATCTTAATTCCTATGATTCCGGATTGACATGAAGCCAATGGTGCTATGCATCAATGCATGCAAGCCCAAGAAGGCGGATTAGTTTAAGTGATGTTGTTTTCTGCTTTTAAATCTTGAATCCCCATGGTTTCTGCATCAACACCTTGCTGCATGCATTTACATTCTATTCCTTTTTATTTTTTTTTAGAATCTCGTTTCAGTTTACTCACCTTCCA
This sequence comes from Nuphar pumila, assembly GCF_984573655.1. Classification (NCBI taxonomy): domain Eukaryota; kingdom Viridiplantae; phylum Streptophyta; class Magnoliopsida; order Nymphaeales; family Nymphaeaceae; genus Nuphar; species Nuphar pumila. The sequence continues at coordinate 28,920,371 of NC_143258.1, read as the reverse complement.
TGCTTAGTTGTTGTTTACCCTTCTAATACAATGTTGTTACTATTCTCCTTTCTGCCAGAATGTTCATGGACCTTGTGATATCTCTGGGTGTGCTGGACCGAGCCGAGCTCGTCCAGTCTACACTTGGCCTGTTTTGATGGTCTATTAAGGTGCTGGAACGCCGGTTGGTGCGTTCCAGCCACTAGCACAATTCTTTTTTTTACCTTCCCTTGTTGCTCTCTTCTTGAAGTGTTGGGCTCGACCCAGTCCCCACACATTGGGACTGGGGTTGCAGCCCTACCTTTGGGTTTGGGTCACGTCGTGACTAGCCTTGCTTGGGAGTGGAACCCCTAGGCAATTTCAGTAACAAGGTGACGCCGGTTTCTTATCTTTTTTTTTTATTTCTCGACCCTCGTTGGTTTTTGGTTGAGTCCAATCGTTTGGCGCACTGGGGCACCGCATGGTCTAACCGACTAGGTAAGCCTAGTTGTTCAAGGCCAGACCCCCTTTGGGTTGGCTGTTCGGCCCCTTTGGACCTCTGATCGTGAGTTGGGAGTGGCGCAAGGTTTGGTCCAGTCGACCAGACCCTCCAACCGGCATGCTCACCAGACATTAGAGCTGAGCCCCGTTCGGATGACCTGTGTACACGCGTAGCACTTAGGCGCCCAGCTTACATAACTTAATACTTATGTGATCTTTTCCTTTTGTGCCTAGACCATTCAATTATACCTTTGTTATTCTTTTTTTTGGTTGGATTTTTTGACTAGGCTAGGTGCCGGTCTGAACCCTGGATTCAGACCAGCACCATAGCCTGGACTGGACCGGCTGTGGCATAAGCATAGCCCAGCTGTCACCCCTCCTCGGCTAGAGCCGGATGCGCACCACCTGAGTGCAGAGCACTCGTGGTACCCTGTGAGTACCTTGTGGGTGCCGGTCTGTACCATGGTTCAGACCTGAACCCAATGGCAGCCCAGCTAGCACTTAGTGCTAGCCGCGGCTCACGCATATTGGAGTCGGGTGCCAGTTGCTTAATGCTGAACATTCCCGGGCCTCTCTTTCAGCAGAGCCCCTTTGGGCTTTGGCTTGAACCGAAGGGTTCAGACCTTAGCATGTCGTGACTGCAGTCTGGTCCTATGGACCAGACACCTCGATCGACCTTAGTCCCCTTGCACATGATAACAGGTTGCCTTTGTCGGGGCCTGAGTCAGCACCAACCGAACCCCCTTAGCAGGTATGGCCCAATCCATGCGTTGGACAAGACCTTGATGGTAGGCACGACAGCCTAGTCCATAGGACCAGACCATCCTATTAGTTAGAGCCGGTTGGCGGCAAGTGTGTGGAACTTCGTATTGACACACTTGCAGCCAGTATGCATTTAGTATGGCTGTTAACACTCTACCCCATTAAACCCAGTCCGTGGCTACTTCAAGTTGAACCACAGACGATTCAACTAGTGATTGCTTTGCCCACACCCTCCGTGCACTCGGTTAGGGTTTTGGCATAAGTACTCATGCCTCAGGTTTTAAATAATTCGATATGTATATGTGTATATATATATATATTTTTGTGCCAGTGTATATACATATATAGACATGTATTTTGGGTGTGAATGAGTATGGTTATATGTACATATACGTATATATATGTATACATATAAGGTCGTATCTTATTTCATGCAATGACATGAGAAACATATGTAAATACGCATACACATAGGTATAGCTAAGTATACACCTACTTGTCAAATACTCAAATGATTACTTGATATGACCGTATGGACACGCAACACTCTGGTGTCCCGTCCTCATGTTTCCTTAGTTGTTTGCCACTTTTTGATCTAGGTAGGAGTTACACATTGTGGCCCTACATTCGTTTTGGCAACGGTTTGTTGCGGGTCCGCGAGCGCAGCACCCCGAACCATGGCAATGCTAATGTAATACCCATCAGATGGATTATTTCAATATCACCTTTGACACGTAAGTGTGTCATATTGCGTAAGGAAGATCCTTATGCCGTGTGTTACGTACTATGCCTAGTTAAAGAACCCTGACGAACACTATTGTAAATCCACACATTTGGAAGCTTCATTGAAGTGTAGTTGAAATATTCTTGCTTCGGGTCCGCAGGCGCGACACCCCATACCGTGGAAATAGCTAATGTTGTTCCCATAAGATGGAATGTTAGATGAATTCAATTTCGAACCCTTGAGTATGAAAATGTTGATGAATGCAATCATAACACTGAAGTATGCAATATAGTATAGTTTCATATCATGTGATGCCTCTGTTGTTTATACTTGTGCAAAAGATAGAAACATGTGATATTTCCTCACCTTGCACTTAGCACATTCTGACACTGTTATTGAGTAGTGTGTACCCTGAGGAGGTACATCGCTGAGGCTTTGGTGAGCGCACTAGGTGCACTTACCTTATGTAATGAAAAGAAAGAAAACTGAGCATCATAGGGTATGAATATTGAAATGTTTTGTTGTGGGCTTAGTTAGAGTCTTCGGGCAGTGGCCCTTGTGTTATGTGGACTCTTGTGTGATATACCCTAAAACATAAAATAATAATAATATGGTGTTTTGACTGCTTTCACGAGCGGTGTGCTCCGTTGGCCGTGTGAGGCTGAGCACGTGGATGGGCAGACCAAGTCCTCGTTTTGCATACCCTATGAGGACCACGAGGCAGATTCCGCATTGTGAGGTATGATTGAACATGAGCCTTAAGAAAGATAAACCTGCTTCGCCCCATTCACAAAATGGTTCACCTTGGGAGAGGGTGGATGGTACAACCCTGAGTGACTTGTTGTTACTACGACACGTGTTTGACAGGAGTTGTAGCATCCTTTGGCCTCCAGTCACTGAAAGTCAGGGAGGTCGAGGTTGCCTTCTTAGAACCTCACTACTGCAGTAGTATGGATTGCAATCCTTGCCTATGCGAGTGTTTTCTCATAGCCGTGTGCTGCTCGCATGAGGTCGACTCGGTCTGTAGCTTCCCCGGTTACCACACTAGAACTTAAATAATAGACGTCGGGTGCATGTCGCACATAATGCAAGGTTTCCTTCGCGTACCTGAAGGAGTAATCAGAAGAATTTAAAGACTAACCAATCAGCTGACTTATTATAGTTGCTACTTCACTTGTGTTGTGGACTTTACTCCAGTTGTTTTACTTGCTTCAGTTGTTACTTGGTTACTTTGTTGTTCAACTGTTCTCACAGTTGTTACTACTTTGAGCACTTGCTTTACAGTTACTGTTGCTTCTTTAGTTACTTGCTGCTCAGTTAGTTGCTTTAGCTACTTATTTTTCCTATTGCTGTAGTTTGTGGACTAGTACTTGTCACTTCGCACTTACCTGACACAGACACTTACACTAGATAGCTTTTTCTGTTTTTCTTGTGTACATGATATATATATACCTGCTTGTGGTTGTTTCTTCACCACCTCGCAAGAGGACTGACCCCGTTTTATGGGGATATAGGTGACGAACAGGTGTAGTGCGGATGCGGTGATACACGGTGGAGGCTCTGAGGACCCATACACACTTGATTGCGGTTCCTGTACCTGGTGGTTTTCTTTTGGGTTTTGGTTGTTGTTGGGATACATTCCCAGTTTTGTACCCTTTGTACTTATATTTGTAAACTCTTTAAACTGTTGGGGTGTTTCCCCTTTTTACTTCACCGTTACACTTTTGTACACACTGTTGGTTACACTGTTTCCACTTGTTGCACTTATCTGTGGTGGCCGCCCAGACTTGCGGCTTTGTCATTTTTCCCACACTTGCTTTCCATTGATTTTCCACTTAAACCCTTTCAAAAAAAAAATCCTGGAAATTCCAAGTTTTCCAAAGTCGGGGTTTGGGGCGCCACACAGAGTACTATCCAGTTCATGGAATGCTTTCTACAATGTAGAAAAGATTATCGCACCACTGCCGATAGAGCAGGGGAGGTGCTGACGAAATGGTTGGCAGAAGAGTTGCCAGAACCGATTGAACGACATAATGATGTCCGTTGTTGGAACGATGCCAAAATAACTCATCTCCCAAATACCTGTAATAACACCTTACTCGTAAGGGCCGCTGAGCGAGAGTAGAGGTCGCACCTTGACAAGGTTTGGACTCGTTGCGTAAAAATACGCCGAGCAGCCGATCTATTGAGATCGTGTCATATGCATGCTCATTGAGAACAATTACACAACTAGACTCGTAAGGGCCGTAGAGCCAGAGTGTGTTGTTTTCACCCGGAAGAGGTGAGATGCTCGTGATGGCCGTAGTGCGAGAGCAGAGTTAAGCATGCATATGAATAAAACTTAAGGTTGCACATACCCCATGGTTGAGGATCGTGTTAGGGGTATCCCCCTCGGTTGATGATCGTGCTTGGGGCATACTGAATGGGGTCAGGTACATATTCCCTTAGTGCTGAGGCACGAGCTGCCTAAATGGCATGCAATATCTGACCAAGTAATCGTAAGACTGAAAGACCCCTTCAAGAATTATGCTCACTGTGGAATGACAGTGACGGTACAACCTTGAGTGACATGTATTTACTTTGGACCTGATAGAGTCCACGATGGCCTCAGTCACTCATGGGTTTTGGGTCGTGGTTATCCTTAAAATTTAAGGAATGAACCCAACTACTGCAAGTAGAGGATGCATCTGAATATGGGCCTAGTAGGGTTCTTCTGGTTGAAACACACCGCCCTACTATGGATAGGGTCAACATGCCTCTAGGGTATCTAAAATACATGGAATAATCAACCCCAGAACGTTGAGTTGATGCTCAGACAATGCTTCACCTGCGTACCAAGGGTGGAAGATGTTAAATATCGAAACAATGCATTAGCTTAGGTTCAACGATGCTTGAATGTATGAGTGGATGGACGTTGTTGAGTCAGTCCTGCATAACCTTTCTGAAGGTGTCATGATCGATATACGACTGGACCGACTGGGCAAAGACCCGTGTTGTATTCGCACGACTAAGTGAAGCTCAAGGAGCTGTCCTTAGATGCGTGGGATACAGATGTGCCAAGTATGAAGACTTGAGCTAGACATCCCTTTGAGACCCGAAAGAGGTCAAGGCTAAGTCGTGAAGACTTGAGCGGTTATTCAAATCACAACCCTGAAGAGGCTTGCGCTAAGTCATGAAGACTTGAGCGGATGTTTAACTCATAACCCTAAGGAGGCTCTTGTGATATACGCTAAGTCGTAGAGACTTGAGCATCGTTATTACGAACTGCGACCCTGAGTGGTCAACACATTTACTTGAGTTGAATGGATATATGATTGTTTGCTTACCAGACCATCAGTGGTTCTGACCCCGTTTTATGGGGATTTCAGGTGTTGGACCTGCGTTGCGATATGCGGAGTAAGGCGGCATCGAGTTCCAAAGTTTCTCTAGATAGAGTTGTATTGCTTCATTTTATTGAACCTATACTGCTTTTCCAAGCAGTGATGTTGTAATAAACATGTGGTTTTCAATAAAATGGAACACTTTGGTGGTCAATGAGTTGCTTCGCCACATACCTGTAATGTGCCAGAAGTTTTCTAAAACTGACGACTTATTATCGTCTGATTCCGCTGCTAAAAACTTTTGTAAGTTCCGCTGCAAAGAAAAAAAAATCATAAAATTTTTAACTTAGCTTTGTTTTGGAAATCTGGGGCGTTACAGAATTGGTATTAGAGCATGTGTCTGAGAAACCTGTTTCAAGATCCGTCGTGTTTACGGTATCAAACTATAAGTATAAATTTTATACTTTTTCTAATTTGAGTGCATCTTTGTATAGATGGCAACTCACGACTCGTGCGGTTATTACTATCGTTGCAGGTTCATGCACGATGAGTGGATATGCCCGTATGAAATCCAAGACTGCCAATATTGTGGCAAAGTTGGGCATTCTGCCAACGAATGCCAAATGAGGTATACCACCGATATGGGTCGGCAGAGATCGCTTGATCTTAGGGATGAGACCTCGTGTATTAGTGGATCACATCATACAAGTGTTGGGAGTAGCCACACCCCATTGACTTCAGATAAATTACCACATCTGGTGGAATTTGACTTAAACTTCATTAAGGGATGCAACAACTCCTTCTATAACTCCATTATGATTTCGGATTCTCTGAGTCATAGTGCTATTATATGGGGAAATAGAGCGGCTTGACAGACGCTGAGCCTGAATGGCCAGGAAGAGGGATACAACTCCTATTATCCTGTTATGATCTCGGACTCCCCGAGTCATAATAATACAGAGTGGGAAAGTGGACCAACATCATTGATCTATCCACAGGATTCACTTGAAAGTGCGGAAGTGCTACCCAAGCCAACTCTGGTTGTGCCTAAGCCAAGGCAATGTGGCAGTCGACTCTATTTTGGGTTGTTTAAGTCGAAAAAGAAGTCCAGTTCTTAAGAAACTGGTTGTGTGTTGGAGTCAATAGACTCATGTATATAGTTTCTCACCGCCTATGTCTGTCAGTGTGGCATGACACTTGTATACAATGGTGATGCTGGTATAAATGAATGTATATAAGTAATTAAAGTTTTACTTCACTATATATATCGAGAAACTAAAAATATGCCTGTGTGTGAATAGATAAATGGCTCCTACGACGAGGAGAACCATACCGAGCGAGGAGTCTCATACCCAAGAATTCCTACTAGAGACGCTCAACAACCTAGTTATAGCCATCCATGAGACGAGGCCAGAACCAGTAATACCTCGTAATGAGAATCTAGGAGGAATAACTTATGAGAAGTTCCTCAAACTTGACCCACCAGTTTTCGTTGGCAGCGCCGATCTAGAGCTGGCAGAAAGCTAGATCGAGGAGACAGAATGTGTCTTCCTAGTATTGGGAGTACCAGAAGAGAAAAAGATGAAATTTGGCATGTATAGACTGAAGGACAATGCATGGAAGTGGTGGGATACCACTAAGTTGATCCAATTCTCACAACTCGAAGTCGTTCCTTGGGAGGACTTTCAGAAGACTTTCATGGATAACTAGTTCCCGTTGCACTCTAAAAACAAAAAGAAGATGGAGTTTATGGGATTGGAATAAGGTGGTTTGAGTCTTACCGACTATACCACCAAATTTCAAAACCTGGAGCGGTATTGCTCTCAGTTGTTCGAGACATACCACGAAAGGGCCGACAAGTATGTAAATGGTCTGCGAGAAGGGTTGTGATCTCGTGTGATAACAAGCATGCCCTCGACTTTTCAAGCTGCGGTGACAGCAACTTCGAGAATCCAAGAGGTTTGGGCGTGATCTAAAGTGATCATAGCAAAAAAAACCCATAGTTAATGGTGGGAACCGTAAGAGAACGTTCCCAAGTGGTCAGGGTTCACGATAACCCTTTCAAAAGAAGAAGTTTCAAGGTGGGAGCAATACTCAACAAGTCGTGAGGCCAAGACAAAACACGACTCTGAATGGTCAGCAGTCAAACTTCAACTGCCCGAAGCGTCGTGTGAACCACCCTAGGAAGCCATGTCCTCGTGACATTGGTGGTTGCCTTTATTGTGAAAAAATGGGCCACTTTATAAGGGATTGCACCAAGAAGGCTGCAGATGAACAGAAGAGTAGTGCCGGATCTGCCAGACCCTCTCGACAAGCACCGCAATGTCCATAATTTCAATGACCACCACCTAGAGTAGAACAAAGGCCTGATGCAGGTCATTGTGATCATCGCAAAAATTTTCCTCTCTTGTGGTTTCTCTCTCTTCCTTCTCTTTTTCCTTTTCTGACCTCTATTTTCCTCCTTTTTGAGAGAAGAAGAATAAAAAGGGCAGAAAAAAGAAGAGAGAAGGGAAAAGAAAAGAAAAAAGAGAAGAGGAACTCTTTTGCGGGGTCTCACTTGACCTTATATTGAAAATATTTAGAAAATTACTCAGCTCCGTTTTGAAAATATTGCGGGAAAATTGGGAGACGGGATTCGCTCGTCGGTACGAGGTTCGACTGTTCCTGGTGCCTTTACCAGGGGTAATCAAACCAAGGATCTAATTTATGCCTTTTGCTTTGCCTAAATATTATCTAAGAATTTATTCTAAGTCTAAATGCACAAAGAATCATGCTTGTGCAAATGCAGGGATGTATGCTCTTTTTAAAAGATGTTTTAAAAATTTCCAAGTGTTCTGAGATGAACTTAATAATGGAGTAAAGATATGGTTTTTGAATAGTAGAATTTAACTTAGAACTTGAGATAGATCAGAGAAGTTCTAAGTCTTTGAAATAATCAGAGTTTGGGAAAATAAATCTTGATTTGAAAAGAATGATTTTTGAAGCTGAGATAAAAGGAGAAGGAATGAATTTTCAAAATCAGAAATTATCTTTGAATTTGAAATTTTGAACCTGGTTTTAAGAGAAGGAGATGAAATTTGAAGTGATATTGAATTCTAGATTTAAAATTTGAAGTTAGGATGGATTTGAGAAAATCAAATGGTATTTAAAAATAGAAATGGATTTAGGAAGTTCAGATTAGATCTGAAGATGGAATTGTTTTTGAAATCTAGAATTGAGAATGAAATTGGATTCTGGATCCTGAATAAAATTGGATCCAAGATCTGGGATCCAAGATGAAGTTGGATTCTGATACCTAAAATAGGTTCTGGATCTTAAAATGGATTTAGGATCTGAAATCTGAGATCCAAGATAGAGTTGGATTATGGACCCTAAAAATGGATTTTGGATCTGAAGTCTGAGATCCAAAGTGGAACTGGGTTCCGGATCCTAAAATGGAATTTGGATATGAAATCTGAGATCCAAAGTGGAATTGGGTTTTGGATCCTAAAGGTGGAACTAGATCTGAAGTCTGAGATCCAAAGTGGAATTGGGTTCTGGGTCTTAAAACGGAATTTGGATTTGAAATCTGAGATCCAAGATGGAAGTTGAATTTTGGATCCTAAATGGATTGTGGATCTGAAGCCTGAGATCCAAAAAAAGTGAAGATTGTACTTGGAAATCTGGATCCAAGTTGGGATTAAGATCTAACTTTGGATTTGAAAAAGTCCAAATAGGACTTTTAAAGATGGATCTGGATTTTAAAAACCCAGATTGAATTTAAAATTTAGGGAGGGTCAAGCTTTGAGATTCAGAATCAATCTTAAATTTTGATTTTGAATTTGAAGGTAAGAAGATGAACTTGGTTTTTGAAGCAGGAAATGACTTCAAAGTTAAATCGAACTTTGAAGTTTGGATTTTGATTTGGAAATTGGAATTTGAATATAAAGATTGAATTTTGAAATTTCAAAGTCAAATTGGACTTTGAAATTGAAATTTAAATCTTTGAAATAAGATAGAAGAATGAATTGAAATAGAGATTGAAGAAAGATATTTGAGATCACTTGGATTTTGAAAAGGAATTTTGAAAATATGATGCAGTTCTATCCTAAATGATGAAATGAATTTAAAGAATTTTGAAAAGCTATTCCATTCTTTAAACGAATTAAAATAAGATTGAAGATATAATACATCCTTGACTATGGTCATTGAATGTCTTATATAATAATCTATATTTAAATTCAGGTGAAGAATAAAACATATTCTTGTGCTTTTATAGAGTTTAAAATGAAATTAACTCTCAATATACCCCGACTATGACCATTGATATATATTTTGAGTTAATTTTAAGTTAAACTCTAATAAAAGAAAAAATATTTGAAAATATGATTTTTGAAGAGGATCCAGTGTGGATCCAGTGTTATTTTATAAAAAGATAAAAACCCTAAGTTTTGTTTACATCCTGGCTATGGCCATTGATGTAAATCCTCAACTTAGGATTAGTTACCTCTTACGAAATGGTGCACGTGTCATTCGTGTTCCCATTTGTGAAACTTTGAAATGAAGAAAAATGATATGAAAAACAAACAATTCTAGAGAAATGTGTATGCTCATACATTCTAATCTAGTGCAAGAATGAAAATATTCTCATTTATAGTCTAACTATTACATCGTTTGGATGGAAATTGGAGATATCAGAATCCCTAACTTAAGAGATAAATCAACATTCTCTGGATATTCCTGCAAAACAAAGTTAATTAAAGAGACAAACATGGAAAAGAGATGTTATATTAAAATTAGCATGTATATGATTAGACCTAAATTAATGAATGAGTATATGCATCTCTACCTAAAGGTGGTGTTTATATTAAAATGGAGAATACACACGAATTTACCCAAGGCAGTATATGGATAATGTACTTAAAGTAGGGGGATTTATACTGATGAGACAACACACATGTATCTTAGTAAGATATTTAGTACATTTACTATGTATTGTGATGTTATGATGCATCTTAAATAATACAAGGCTTAGATATATACATGATATGGTAAGGTGTATGAACAAGTCATGGAATGGAATAAGAGAAACATGGTGCTGTAACAAACATAATATGAGAAATGATTTTACGGATAATAAGAGTGAAGAGGCCACAACAACCAGTGGGTTGCTATGCTAGGCAATCACAAGGAGCCACTGCAGGTAGTATATAGCAGGAAATATACACAGTGAATAGGAGGCACTAAAAAAAAAATAAAAGAGGAGACACACCAGTATATTGGTGCTGATGTAAGTGCATGATAACTACAATATGTCTGCAAATGCTGGAAGCTACCAAAAATGAAAATTCAGTGGTACAGATGAAGGTAAAAAAAAAAGTGTCATGGTAAAGGGAAGGGTGGTGGTGAGGGTATAGAAGACCTTCACCAATGCTAATACTGTTGTAGGTACTTCAAATATTATAGTCGGGTATTGTTTAATGCTGTGAAGGGATTAAGAGAAAGCTACAGCCAAATGATCTTTCACTTGGCCTCACGTGATCAGTCGCCTGTAATGGATGAGGGACGTGGCTGAAGGTAAGTGGCGATGAGCTATGAGGGTAAGTAAAATGGAAGCATATGACCTATGCTACATGCAAATAGTGACAATGGAAAAGATAGTCACGTGACACTCAGTAGAGTCTATTGGAAGAAATGCAAGCATTGCTGCAGGTGACAGAGGGCAATCCTACAACAGGTTGCATTGTTACCCCCCCCCCCCTTTTACCTATTCCAATCAGATTCATAGGATAAACATTGGAGGTCCAAATGCAGATGGTTTGGTGCATCTAAAAGTACAACTTATGGAGATGTTGTAGTGATAACCGATAGAGATCATAAAAAAAAATGAAATGTAAGCAATATGCTGCATAGTGTCTAATTATGATACAGAAACTTAGAACATGCATTAAGATTGAAAAAAAATGGCGCAAAATGAATCTCATGATAGGTACTTGATTTTTCAGTAAAGCACATGATCACAAGTTTTATACTAAATGAAATGAATTTTCTTACAGCCAATCCAAAACAGAAGCTTGCGTTTAATCAACTCACAAGAAAATACGAAAGCTGGGAAAGGGAGTGCTGGAAGTGATGGTAGTATAAATATTGCAGAGCTGAATCCAATGCCTTTCTTTTAGTTTTGAGCCAAATAAAGTAGATCAGCTTCTTGCAATGGGAAAGAAATTTCATCATTCAAAAAAAAAAGCAAGTCATATACATGAGCAGTCAACATTTGTGCTATTTGATGGCAATCATAGATGATATTATCATGTTGAGAAAAACAGGTAAAAAGCATATAAGGAAACAAAGATTGATCTTGAAGTCAAGAGGCATGACAGTACCTGTGCACGCCATATTTACTTTCTGAGTATTTTTTTTACCATCTTATCCTTTGACACCATATGTATGCATTTGGTAACTCAAAAGGCCATTACCATCCCCAGTAATGGCCTAATCACATTTGATATTTCTATAGGCTCCCTTCGCAAAAACAAAAAGAAAAACAAATTTCCAGGATAGCCAACAGCCCCACCACGGATCCTCAAACCATGACAAAACATAAACCCATAATCAGAAAATTTGCGCAATAATATAGGCGATGGAGGGTTGGACGATTATGGAAGAATGGAGACTATCTAATTCTAAAACTCAGGAGAAGTTGGTCCAATCAGAACATTAAGGGAAAGGATTCCCAGCATCATATTTAATACAAGTTAATTGAGATGTTATATGACCAATGAAGGTGTTCCTCTGCGACGGCAACCCCATTACTGTTATGTACTGCCCAATTGACCAAGGCATACTTCTGGAGACAGATTTTACACAGCAATGATGTGCATGCCCCATGTCAAACCCTAGCGTCTTCTGCCAAGGCAAGATATACTGGCGATGCCCATAACCTTGTCGTGGCTTACTATCAATAAGGATTATTTATAGAAATATCTCAGAAAACCAGAGTTTAAATAGTGATGAACGATTAATAATAAAAAAAAGAAAGAAAAAAAGGCACAAGAAACGACATTATCAAAAGGGAAATCAAATTTGATTGAATGTTAGAGAGTGGAACTAAAAGGGGACAGCTTAAGTGATGTTATCTTAGATGGCTTTAACAATGTACAGTGTTATCTACAAGCATTAGAATGCAGATGAACACAACCACCCATGAGGAAATCCTGCAAATGGGTTAGAAATGACAATGAGGCTACCAATCAGTTCAAATGTTATAGCACATCCATGGATCCTAATGCAACAGAGGTAACGATTCATGTTGGAATTACCAAGCAATAAAAGCATGATTCAATGTTTACAACAAAATTATAAACCAGAATTTAAGTGCTATGATACAGAGAGGTAAGAAACTGCTGAAATGTCGATGATAAAAGGAGTGTTCGCATTGGGGCCAGGCATGCTCTTAGGCCACAATCAAATCCAGGAAGATAGGTTTATCTCGCCACCAATTATAAGCTTCTAATGAGCATTCAAACTCACAAGATGGTAAGGGCTGAAGAAACACATCCACGTGGATTTAGGCTACCATGAATCATAAACCCACGCCATAAAATTTTTTTTATATATATCATAGTGATCCACCTTAAATTAAACATCAATGGAAAGCAGATAAAATAAAAGAGGAAGTGGAATCTTACGAATGATCAGCCAATGAATCTGGTGGTGAGTCAGAACAGAATACCCCCTTTAGCAGAGAAACTTACGATCAGTAAGATGTCTCTTGTAACAGATTGGAAGAGATTCAGTTATCACGAGTGGGATCGTTCCCAGCGACCCAGAATTTTTTTTTTTACTTGTGGAGAGTTTTCGCTTTTTTTTTTTATCAAACTAGAATTTGCGCAGATCCGTTCACTCAGCAAGCCTTGGTCAGATGCTGGATTTTCCAACAACTCTGATCTGAGTTCCAGATCATTAGCTACTGTCATGGGTTGCTGATATATGGTGATGCTCACATGATGGAACGAGATTTTAAACACCTCAAAATGCTAAAATAGAATAGAGATGAGGCTCTACATGAAAGAAAAAAAATGAGAATAACAATGATCGAAGTGGGAGGCCAAACAGAAACGGGTTAGAGATTAAAACAAATGCTAATAGAAATTGACAATACGATGATTGAGAGAAAAAAAAATTAGAGAAAATTAATGTGCTGCCTGATTATCGAGGGGACTAAAAGCATTAAAAAAATGAAAATGGAAAATGAGAAAGAGAACATAAAATGTATTGGAACAAAGTGGTTCTGTTGATGTAGCATTACGCAGATCATCACTGCTATATGCAGGTTGATCTTGCGAATTATGCTGAAAATGAGCAACAGAAAAAGGAAAAATAAAACAGAAATTTTATTGAAAGAAGGAAGGTAAAATGACGGCTTACCTATAGCCGTGGGGGTTCTGAAAGGGGGGAGTCGAGTCTTTCTTTTTCTTTAGCGAAGCAATGCGGGAATCCGGGTAAGGGCGATACTCCTTTGCTAGAACTAGAAGAGGATCAACCTTTTCACCATCGGCGGTAAGAAAGAGAATGAAGGAGGACGTGATGCTAATCAAAGGAAAAAAAAAACCCTCTTCCCCCTCTTCCCCTGTGTGCCCCTTTTTAAAGAGGAAGAAGAAACTTCCAGAAGGGGCTTCCATTGTAGATGAATGGAGGAAAATCGGATGAGTGGTTGGTGATCGACGGTGGAGATGGAGATGCCCATGGAGGGGCTTCCAGAGGATTCGGTGGAGAGGAGGAGGGTGCTTTGCGAAGAGAGAATGAGAGGGTTTCTGAAAAACCCTAGAAAAAATCTTGCTGAAGGCTTTTACCAAAGGGCATGACCACTCTTTTGAAGAATTTTCAAAATGGCGGCTCTTTTCAAAGGTTTTTTTTTCTAAAAAATGGTTTTAGAAGGCGTTTTCAAAAGGAGTTTTTTCAAAACCCGATTTTTGTTCCTATTTTTTTATTTTTTTGTTCTTTTCTTCATTTTTTTATATTTTTTTGATATTTTCGGAATAAAATCCTAAAATTTACGAGAAAACAAAGATTTAAAACTAAATTTTTTTGTATTTTTGAGAAATATTTACAAAAGAGGGTTTTCAAGGCTATTTTGGGGAAATTTCTTCAGAAAATGGGTTTGGACCCAAGTTTTGAGAAAATATTCAAGTTTTAAACCTCGAATTGAGGAATATAACGCGATGGATCCAAACAGATATCGGACGAACTGTCAAAGCCTTTCAAAAGGTTATTTTGGTAATTTTGAGAATTTGGTTTATAAATCAGATGACAAAGCTCATATTTGAATTTTGTCAATGGATCCGGATCCGAAATCGAGTCAGATATATAAAGCGAATTTAATTTCAGTAAAATTTGAGAAATACAATGCAATTTAGATTTAAAACTGACTCAATTATTCAGAAAATGGGGTCATGGGCAAAAAAAGAGAATATTTACGACATTTTGAAAATTTTGGGGTGTTCACAGTCGTGTATATGCTGTAACGACTGAACAAGTCAAAAATGGTGACCTGATTGAAGGCATCGTACCTGTTAATGGACATGCAGCTTACATCTTGTTTGATTGTGGTGCTACTGATACCTTTATCTCCGATGATTTCACTGAACAACTCCACGCTTCGATGCAACCGGTTGATAAAATGATCAAAGTGTACAACCCATTGGGTTCACGCACCAAATGTATCCGGTGTGTGAAAAATTGGATATTGAGATAGCAGGGCAACACTTGCCTACTGATGTCATCTTAATCCATATGGTGCAGTATGATGTCATTATGGGAATGAATTGGTTGGCCCAAAACAATGCTAGGATTTTGTGCCACGAGGGTCGGGTGATTCTATCTCGACCGGGATTGCCTAAGGTGGAATACCGGTTATCCAAACCTGTCTGTTATCATCGCAAAATTTTACTTTTGCAAATCAAACTGACATTTGAAAAAGATTTTGAAAATAACTCACCTCTGTTTTAAAATGTGGGATAATTCCGAAGAATTGGACTCGCCTATCAGTACGAGGTTCAACCGTTCCTGGTGCCTTTACCAGGGGTAATCGAAACAAGGATCAAAAGTGTGCTTAGCTTTGCTTAACTTGTCTAAATCATGTTCTATTTCCTAAATGCAAAAAAAATCAGGCATGTGCTATAAATTTTCTGAAAAATGTAGATTTGAAAACATAATGTTTGCTTCTGAGATTTGAAATACTTGGAGAATTCTTGGAAAAGATGTCACTTTAAAAATCGTGAATCATGGTGAAAGAATATTTTTGAGGAAAATGAAAATCGATTTCTGAAGAATCCAAGTGTTTTGTAAAAATGGATTTCTAAGAAATTTCAAGTAACTTTGAAAAAACTTGATTTCTATGAATTCAGACTTTGAAATTGAATATATAACTTGGAAAATCATGATTTGAACTTGATAAATACTTGAAATATCATTTGAAATCTCAAAATTTTCTGAAAATCAATTTCTGAATAAGACTTGAGAAATTTTGAGAAAATTGATTTCTCAGAGTTGGAATTGGAATTTGCAAATGAATGAAATGAATGAATATGTATTTGAAAGAATTAATTTTGAGGAATTGAGAAAATCCTTTTGTATTTTTGAGAAATGCAGTGCATTTTGAAGTTAGCCTAAGAGTGTAGGCTGAATGTGGCTAATACCAAGATCACAAATCTGGGTCTTATTCGTATTCTGACTATGACCATAAATACGAATTCCAGCGAGTTTGTCAACTCATTAAGATTTTGTGTACGTGTCATTCGTAAAGACCTTGGTGGATTTGTAATATGTGCATGAATAATGCATTCATCAGATATTAAAATTTGCAGAATTAGACTATAAGCAATGCAAATCCTAATCTAAGCACAAATTAAAATTCTTATTCCAAAGTTTACATTTAATTTACATCACTAATTGAATTTAAAAACATAAAAATAAAGTCTTCAATATCCCTGCAAAACTAGAAAACTTGTTAGTGAAGATATGTTGGCTTTTCTAGATTTATCCAGTAATATCTGGAAATTACTGGATTTTGCTAGATATAAGCCTTTTTCCATGATTTCCTGAGATAAACATAATAAAATATGAAGTAAAATATAATAAATATGAAAATAAGATTTAAAAATTCAAAATTGTGGTCAAAATGACCAAAATACCCCTGATAGCAAGACTATGGCCTTGAAACCAGGGTTTTCAGAAAGATATTTTGTAAAATGCAAGTTTTGAAATTCAAATGAGGAATAATTGAACCAAAGATGATATGATATGATTAAAAATATGAAAATTAGGGTTTAGAATTTCAAAATTGAGGTCAAATGACCAAATTGCCCCTGATAGCAAGACTATGGCCTTAAAATCAGGGTTTTTTGAAATAAATTTTGGTAAAAACTTTGGATTTAGGATTGAAATAAATATAAAATCAACCATGAAGCATACTAATATGATTCTAAACATGAAAAAACCCTTAAAACATGAACTTATATACGAAAATCAAGAAATATCATGAAAATCATGATTTTATCAGTGTTTCAGGATCCTGCGGGCACCCTGTTTTGCAATTTAATCCATTCAAGCATCAAATGGATTCAAATATTTATAAAAATCGGCACCTTTACTTTTTATCACCCTAAAATCAGTTTGGAATCATAAAAATATATTTTTGACATTATTCCAATTCGAAAATTATATTAAAACCCTAAAATAAAGTATTTTTACCCATGGTCACAGACCAGTTTCAGTGTTAGACCCAAATTAGAGGCCAATCCACCATGAAAATTCTTAAAATTTTACAGAGGTAAACTAGACAGAAAAACAAAGAATCTCTCTTTTACAGATCAGAAAATCATCTCCTATGAAGGAGATACCCTTCCGGCAATCTGGACTTAAATATAACGACTCTAACATTGGTTAAAATAGGTACTTCCGGTTGAAAATACAGAAACAAATATTAGTCTTCATGAAAAAATTCTTAAATTTTAGCAGTAAATAGTTGACAAAAAAATAATAAACTTTTCTTTTTACAAATCATAAATCGGATCTACGGTTTGAGATCTATGATCAGCACAAGTCGGATTAGGGTTTTAATAAATCATAACGAGTTTTAAAAGATGGATCCGACTTTCTGACATAAGAAAAATACTAAACAGAGGAAAAAAATTATGAAAATTTTACAGTAAATAGCCTACATCAACACAAAGCCATTGCACTTTACGGATCTTAAATCGGATATTGGGTGAAAGAAATAACACATCTGCAAGTTATGCTTGAATTTAAATAACGATTTTAATCAACAGAAATCCCGATTTGACTTTGTATTTTATTAACAGAGTTTCCGAATCCTAAAATGTCTGATTTTTTTACAGTAGTTCAGTGACACATCCTTGTATCACATATAAAAAAATTCAATAATTTATAATAAATATT
Source organism: Nuphar pumila (assembly GCF_984573655.1). Taxonomy (NCBI): domain Eukaryota; kingdom Viridiplantae; phylum Streptophyta; class Magnoliopsida; order Nymphaeales; family Nymphaeaceae; genus Nuphar; species Nuphar pumila. The sequence goes on along the minus strand of NC_143258.1, from coordinate 28,902,668 downwards.
TCAATACGAACTACCATGCTTTCTACTGATCTGAAATTAAGATATGCAGAAATCTAAGAAACACTAAAAAAAAAATGATTTATCCATGAAAACCATAAAAATTTATCTAAACAGCAAAGAAAATTTGATTTTTATAATAAAACACATGTAATAAACATTAATATGCTAAAAAATAAATAAAACATAGGGAATCCATGGCTGGAATTGCTTTTACCCTTGAAACCATGGATTTAATCCATTTAATCGGATAAATCTCATGTTTTCTTGGTTAAGAATATAAAAAACAATGCAATAAATGATTCTAATGGATTATAATCATGGAAAACAGCATGAAATAGGGTTAAATCATCTTCTTGAATTGAACTTGAGGTTCTTGAGGTTGAATCCATGGTTTAATCCATGAAAGGGGAGGTGCCAATGGTGAAATCTAATATAAAATCATAAAAAACTAATAAAAAATAATGAAATAATATTAAATAACTCACCTTAGGGCTGAAACTGCAATGGAGGAAGGTGGAGGTGCTGTAGAGGAGAGAGAAGCCACGAAAATTTGAGAGAGAAAAGAGCCTCCTTTTTCGTCTCTAAAGACCCATTTTTATAGTTTTTCAAAACCCATGTATTTAGGACTAATTAATACCTAACTTTGACTTTTTCAAACTCTATCTAAAACCACCAAGGGAGGACGATTTTTTGTGATTTCCTAACCCTAAATGAACTCTAACTAAACCCTAATCGCGCATGGCCTCAGCCTGCCTGCCCACAACCTCGGCCAGGTTGCTCACGGTGTCCATGATATGATCGCAACGCTCGCGCCAAGCCATCTTAACAAAAGAAGACACATATAAGCAATGTGATAAGTCAAAGCATAATTTCAATACTTGAAATAAGGAAGGCATACATATATCCAGTACATGCCAAAATTACCCTTCTACAATACAATACGCAGATGCTCTCGGTGCTGCTCAGGGGTCTCTGAGTAAATCAAGATGTCATCGATTAATACGATCACAAACGTATCCACGAACGAACAAAAAATGCGATTCATCAAATCCATAAATGCTGCTGGTGCATTCGTGAGCCCAAAAGGCATCACAACGAACTCGTACAACCCGTACCTAGTTCGAAAAGCCATCTTCGAGACATCTTCCTCTCTGATCCGGAGTTGATGATAACCCGATCTGAGGTCGATCTTCGAGAATATCTTCGCTCTCTGCAACTGATCAAAGAGATCTTCTATTCTCGGCAATGGATATTTGTTCTTAATCGTCGCTTGGTTGAGCATTCTATAGTCAATGCACAACCTCAAGGATCCGTCTTTCTTCTTCACAAACAGAACAGGTGCACCCCATGGCAATGCACTGTTTCTGATAAACCCTTGCTCCATCAACTCTTCTAACTGACGCTTCAGTTCTTCGAGTTTTGCTGGAGACATACGATACGATGCCTTCGAGATCAGAGTCGTTCCGGGTAACAACTCAATACAAAACTCGATCTCACGCTTCGGAGGTAATCCAGGCAGTTCCTCAGGAAACACATCGGGGAACTCCCAAACTACTTCCAGATCCTCGATAGGGGTTAACACAGAGTCAACTGGGGCGATACTGACTAGGAAAGCAGTACCCCCATTCCGCAGATATTTCTAAACTTTAAACGACGAAATCATACGACTGTCTCGAATAGGTCAAGCAAGGCTGATCTCTAAAATCGAACGATCAGGAGGGTACAAAACCACCTTGCCTTCTCTGCACAAGTCTTGAGCATGATACTCAAACAACCAATCCATGCCTAGAATGACATCAAACTCTGTCATGTCTAGCAGGATCAAGTCAGCTGGCAAGTTCTGACTTGCCACTAACACCTCTATGTTCGGAAAGTACAAAGTACAGAGAGACTGATCACCAATCGGCGTATGAACTTCCAACAGATAATTCAATAACACAGCAGACATAGGCAAAAAACTAGCAAATCTCGAAGCTATGAAAGAATGCGAAGCACCATAATCAAACAAGGTAAAAGCTGCATGACCAGCGACTGGAATAGTACCTTGGACCAACTCTCCCTTGGTCACTTGCTTGATAGTGGCTGCATAGGCCCGCCCTGCCACCGTCCTCTGGTTACCCGTCTTCTGGTGGGAAGATTGCTACGACGGGTACGACTGCTATTGCTGCTGAGGTGCTAGCTGCGACGTTCTTGGCGTGTTCCTCCTTAGATCATCGGACTGCTTCTTCCGACAATCCTTGATGTAGTGGCCCATCTTGACACAATAGATGCATCCTCCGAGGTCCCGTAGACACGGTCGGCCAGGATGATCCATCCGACATTTTGGGCAACCCGATGCTGCCACCACCTGTCTCTGCTGCTGTTGAGGCTGACGATTCTGTCGTTGCCGGTTGTTGTTGCGGTTCTTCTTTACTGGCGGGGCAGACTTCTTTCCACCCGAATTCTGCTGAAATAAACGCTTCTTAGGCCAACTCTTTTGGCCTTGCTGTTGTTTGTTACCTTTGGACTGCGAAGTCTTCTGCCATTCTTGTTCCAGAAGTATAGTTGTCTCCAGGGCTTCCTCAAGAGTCGAGGGAGCACACGTGAACACTCTCAGACGAAGGGCTAACTTCAAACCATGAGCAAACTTCATCACTCGTTCCTTCTCGGTCACGTACACGTGAGGGCAGAAGAGCTCCAGGCTTCTGAACTTCGTGATGTAGTCCGCCAAGGTAGAGTTCCCCTGCTGGAGGTCAAGGAACTCCTGCATCTTTCGGCTACGCTCGTGGGTCTGAAAGTAGGCCGCGTTGAAAACCTCTACAAACTGCTCCCACGTGACTGCACCACCTGGGAACTTAACATCCAAGGTGGTTGCCCACCACCTCTCGGCATCCTTCCGGAGCCGATACATGCCGAAATCCACCTTCCGGTCATCACTGACCTGCAACACACGAAAGATCCGCTCGATCTCTCGTATCCAGTCCTCGACTGCCTCAGGTGAAGACTTTTTGTCGAAGGAGGGAAGGTTCATAGCCATGAACTGCTTGTAGGGCACGGCTGTCGCTGAAACTGGAGAGGGAGTAGGAACCAGAGTCTCTCACTCCTGAGAGGTCCGCATGTTCTCTCCCATAGCGTGCATGGCCTCAGCCTGCCTGCCCACAACCTCGTCCAGGTTGCTCACGGTGTCCATGATATGATCGCAACGCTCGCGCCAAGCCATCTTAACAAAAGAAGACACATATAAGCAATGTGATAAGTCAAAGCATAATTTCAATACTTGAAATAAGGAAGGCATACATATATCCAGTACATGCCAAAATTACCCTTCTACAATAGGGTTACAATGCATAAACCTCCGCAACAACGCAAAACAAAGCAAGTCTACAAATGAGCACTGACTCAGTGTTCCAACCACACATGTTCACATCTGAACAAACATAATCACCGCTGCCTACGAGTGTAGTAGTTGTGGTAGGTGTTTCGATTCTTGTATCATCTCTGCATTGAATGAGAAGGAGAAGCAGGTGTGTACTCAGGAGGACTCACTGTCTGAGACCACGGAGGTGAATCTGGCGTGTACTCGGGAGAAACAGAGCATGAGTAGGAAGCTGGCATGTACTCGGGAGAAACTGGTGCAACCCGTGCATCTCCCACTAGGTCAACTGCTAATTGTGCCTGACCGCCCGCAGAAGCCTCGTTCTCCTCGGTCTCAGTGTTACCCACCGCAAGTTCATCGCTCAACTTACGCTGACACTCAATCTCAATATGCCCCGTGATACCACAATAGGGGCATACGCTTAAAGCACGAGGACAAATCTGTCCCGCGTGATACTGGTCACATCTCCCACAAGGAGGTATCAGATGTGCAAGTATCCGAGCACTCCGCACAATTCGCTGAACCGCTTGATCGAGGGCCTCTGTGCCTCAAATCAAGTCGATAAGAGCTCCGAGCATTCGCTCATTCCTAGAATCAACAGGCATCTAACAAGGTATGTGACTAATCAAGCATGCAAAGCTAAATACAACAGAAATCATTAAGAAACAAATGAAAGCAATAATTCAGAACATACTTACAGTGCGATTGACGATGCACGCAGAAGTCTTGGAGCACACTTATAAACTGCAGCTCTGATACCAATCTCTGTGACGCCCCAAACCCCAACCTTGTAAAAACCTTTGGTTTTTGAGCAAAAATTTTTTTTTTTTGAAAGGATATACACAGTGAAAAACAACTAGCGGAAGTAAAAGAGGGGAACAGGGGTAAAGCAAAGGTCGCAAGTCTGAGCGAGCCACAGTGAGAAAACCAAACCACAAGACAAGTAAAGTATTTTTCATTTCCACAATAGTCACAATGATACAAAAAGAAGACTGGGTACAAAATGGGACAGTCTCAAAAAAAGGAGAGGTACACCCCTCAAACCCCAAAACCAGAAGAAGCCAGAATCTACTGCAAAGTGTGGGTCTCAAGGCTCCTGTTGTGCATTGTCGCATCGCGCTGCGTCTACTCGTCACATGTATCCCCATAAAACAGGGTTAGTACTCTTGCGAGTTGGTGAGACAAACCATCCATACATTATCATTTTTAAGGAAAAGCAGAAGGTCATCAACATGCTACAAGTGTGCTAAGTACCAGACTATAACTAGCATGATGGAATAGTTAGAAGCATTTGAATAAAAGTACAAGTGTGTGTCAGGTAGGTGCATGTGCCACAAGACTGTAAAACTACAAGTAAGTAACAGTGCAACAACTGGAGTAGCAGAACAAGAACTAAACAACAGAGTGTAGCAACTGAACAAAAGTCTACACTTCTCTAGAGTAACAACTACAGTAAGTTAGTCTGTTTGGTTAGTCCTTATGTTCATCTTTTTACCTCCTTCGGGCACAGGAAGGAAAACCCTTGAGTTCTGTGAGACATGCACCCGACGTCTGTTATTCAATTTCTAATATGGTAACCGGGGATGCTACAGAACCAGAAAACAACCTGCGGGCGACACGCAGTCAGGAGAAACCTTTTGCAGGGGAAAATGATTGCAATCCGTACTACTGTAGTAGCAAAGGTCCCTGTAGAGGGCAACCTTGACCTCCCTAACTTCGAGTGACTGGAGGTCATAGGGCACATCGGCTCCTCAAAAGAACAGGTCGTAGTAACGACACATCACTCGGGGCTGTACCATTCACCCTCTCTCTGGGTGACCAAATTGTGAATGGGGCGCGGCAGGTTTATCTTATTTAGGCTCAAACTTCAAGTCGTACCTCCTCTCGAGGTAGTCGTGCCTCGTAGTCCCCGTGGGGTACGCAAACGAGGACTTGGTCTGCCCATTCACGTGCTCAGACTCACACGGCCACCATGAGCACATTGCCTGCAAAGACAATAATATACCATTTTATTTTATGCCTAGGGTGACACGAATATGTGAGTACACTTTCACGAACCCGGGCCATTGCCCGTAGACTCCAACCGAGTCTCAAAACCTCAACAGGTCAAAGGTGTTGAACCCTACAGTGTGTTCCGTTCTTTCCAAGTGTATGCCATGTCGAGTGCAAAGCACGCCTCTAGTGCAGCGTATATCCATCGATATACGAATGGGAGCCAAATAGGAAGGCACTCGACACCTGAGCTAGTGACACGTGTCAAAACGTGCCAACTTGCACATGCGAAACAGGGAAAACCCACAAAGGTACAACCCCGCCCAAGTATCGTGCTGTGAGAAACGATACGTTGATAGGCAGGTAAAGTACCATTAACTACAAGTTCTGAGCGACACAAGGCACAAAATACATATACTGTAGTTACGGGATATGCGACGAGCGTCCAGAGCCTGGACCACGTATTCTTCTAAATACACACACAATTATCGTAACGCGGCAAAACTCGCGTAGCAAAACCATCCGCGAAGGATCCTCGCAAATCCGACACTCACGAGTGTCAAGAGATAGAATTCGACATAATCCCATGCTTATGGGAATAACATTTGCATGTCCAGGTGTGCGACCGCACTCTGCCCGCACAAATAGGGCACGAACAAGACTGAAAGCCTGAAAAGTTTGCAGAACCAGACAAACACACGCAAGAGTGTGTCACAACACCACTTGCAAGCTCAACCGCACTGCCACCCCTACGGGGCTGCGGGGTATGAGCAACCGAAGCCTGAAGCAGCAACGTATGTTGCTTGCAAGCGACGAATTTTGCTTCAAGGCTAAAACATTGCCTATTGGCACGGAAAGGAAAACGTCACCACGGATGGGTTCCCATGGACTCCACGAAGTCGTGCCAACCTTGTTGAAACCCGCAAGGGCTCCAGACCCCGTGTCGGAGCCCACCAAGGGGCTGCCCAAACGGTGACAAGGTTACCGGGTGCCTTAGCACCCGGTGTCGATTTGGCGCCAACGGGGGACCTAAAGCCCTGAGGGGCTGAACAAGTGGCTAGGCCACGAGGGCCCTGCCACCCTTTGTCTGCGCTCAGTGGCAGGCCAAGTGGGACTGACAGCCACAGTGGCCTCAACCCACACTGGCAAACCCGGGTGTGCCAACACCCAGCTAAGCCTAGAGCACCCATAAGGGTGCTAGGCTTAGCCCAGGGCCCAACGAGCCAACCAAGACCTCAAGTGAGGTCTGGTCTGCACGTGACCAGACCCAGCTGGGTCACGAAAACCCCTGGTCTGAACCCAGCCGTGGGTTCGGACCAGGGTATTGGGCCTTAGCCCACACCCTTGAGCGTGCGGCTAACCCAACCACTCCACCAAGTGGGTCAGTCCCACAGATCTGGCCTGGACCCTATTGGTCCAGGCCCAGCCGACAAAAAGGGGGCTGGGGCACATGGGGATGTGCCACACAAGCACCTCTGGTCTGGCCCAAAAGTGGGTCCAGACCCAGCGCACCCGGCGGGTGCATGCCAGCCCACAAGGGGCGCCAAGGAGGAATGGTGGGGCGCCCACCCGAGTTAGGTGGCGCCACACCAAGGAGGAGGTCTGGACCCCTGGGGGTCCAAACCCAGCCTAGTTACCCCAGCAACTGAGGTTGTTGGGGGCAGGCCACGCTTGGTCTGACCCAACCGTGGGTCCAGACCAGGCCCACAAAGGGGCCAGCGCGCCACCAAAGGGGCGCGCCCAGCACAAGCCCGGGTGCTCTAAGCACCTTGCCTCAAGCTGCTCCGCAACAACAAATTGAAAAGGGGGGGGGGGGGGGTCAGCCATCTGCTACAGACCCTAGGTCTGTAGCACCTGGCTTAACCCAGCCCAGGGCTGAGCCAGGTCACACCAGCTTGGTGCGCCCATTCATGGGTGCGCCAACAGGGTGGCCTAGGTGCCACGCGCACCCGGCCCTCAGCTTCACCTAGGCAGCGTGCAAGGTGGAAAAAGGGGCCCAAGCAGACCCCTAGTTCGAGCCAAATGGGGGCTTGGACCAGGGCTGCAGCACTTGACCACACAGGTTAAACCCAACACAAAACCCCTGGGTGCTAAGGCACCTGGGTGGTGCGGTTGGGTCAACAAGGTGGGGGGGCTCACCTCAGGGGGGGGCGGGGGTCCACCCCAGGTGGGTCTGGGTCCAGGGTGACCCAGACCAATCTGCCAACCCGTGGGCTGCAACAGTTCAACTAGGACTGTTGTGCGCCCAAGCTGCAGCCGGCCCAGCCAAAAGGAAGAAGGGAGCTCGGACTGATCGACTTTGGGTCAGTCTGGGGCTCGTTGCAGGGTCTGCAACGGCCCATCCTACATGTTGTGGGCCCAGCAAGGCCACCAAAAGGACCTGGGCTGGCCATAGCAAGGCTCAGCTCAGCGCCCTCCAAGCATCATCCCCAAAAGGGGCGTTCTACCCTTATGAAAAACAAACGAACATAAAAAAAAAAAATCAAAACATAATGAAAAGGCATGGAAAGAGGAGGGCTCACCTGGGAGTTGGGTTGGCCCAGCTGGACTGCTACAACGTGTGGGAGGGAGAGAGAGAAGCTGGAGAAGAGAGAGAGAGGGTGTCGACCCTCTCTCTCTTCCCTTCCTTGCTTAAAAAGGAGAGGAAGGGGGATATGGGGTGGGGAGTGAAGGAGGGGAGATAGAGGGCCCTCCTCAATCCCCTCCCTAATCCCAGCAAGTAGGCTAAGGGGCTGACCCCTTACCTAACCCCAACCACTCCCCTTGATTCAAGGGGAGTGGTTGGCTTTGACTTTCAAAGCCAACCCCT